>NW_026970170.1:0-300000 GCF_028390025.1 Pseudophryne corroboree
CCATTTTAATTTGTTTTAATAGTATATTGACAGCATTGTTTTCTTTCAAAAATCCACTTAATTTTCTTTACCCTATTATTAAAATGGTAATTGACAAAAACAAACTACATTGTCACCAGAAGAGCAATACAAAATGTACAAGTGATACATTAAAATCATCTTTCCAGCTTGAATTTCAATGATGCATTGGGGCAACGATTTTGTGAGAAACATCTTCACCCTTAAATAAAGATTTTCTTAATTCCTTACCTGTGTGCTAATTAGATATCACCTTGTTTTCACATTAAACAGACTTCCACATGAGAAAGCAGCAAGGATGCAGTGGCGTTAATGTTTCCTGGTGTCAACCGGTATTATTTCAGTAGATATTGAAATGAGGATGCATCTTGCTGCCTTTCCAATGAAGCAAGTTTAATTTAGTAATAGATGAAAAACCATCCCTACAAATATGTTAATCAGATACTTGGCTTTGTGGACACTTTTCAGAGAACAAATTAGTTAGCATAAAAATAAAGCCAGAAAATGAAGAGCTGTTTAATCACTCAATTGGATTTTTCTGCCAGCATATTTCTTTTTCTCTGCAACCCACTGCTAAATTGTGCTTCCTAGCTGTTTTTATAAAATCACTGAATCAAATCTAACTACATCAGAGAAGGCCAGGTACCCTACACCATAACAGGGGGTTTGAAATTTTGACTTGTCTACTTAAAGATCACCAAAATCTGATAACAAGGTCAATTAAGTCCCTGGGTGGGATTGAACCACCAACCTTTTGGTTAATAGCCTTACACACTAACTGATTGCGCCACAGAGACACTTTGCAAAAGTACATACTGACAAAGGCTAATAAGCATTCATCTAGAATGATTCCAAGAAACATTTTAAAAAGTCAATAATGTGGAGAGTTTTTGTAAGATGTTTCTTCCATCAACCAATGAAGAAACACATTGGTACTTTCCCATGATGAGTGAGTGCTTCAGGATCTTTTGCACTTACATGTGCAGCAGAGTACTGTAATGGAAGCATGCTGGGTCCATAACCCAGAGGTAGGCAGATTGAAACTATCCTCTGCTATATGCATTTTTTTTTTGTTAATTAAAGTAATCCAAAACTGGGATTGATATTTTTGCTCTTTTATTTTTACTTAAAGTACAATAACTTTTACCATTTTAATTTGTTTTAATAGTATATTGACAGTATTGTTTTCTTTCAAAAATCCACTTAATTTTCTTTACCCGATTATTAAAATGGTAATTGACAAAAACAAACTACATTGTCACCAGAAGAGCAATACAAAATGTACAAGTGATATATTAAAATCATCTTTCCAGCTTGAATTTCAATGATGCATTGGGGCAACGATTTTGTGAGAAACATCTTCACCCTTAAATAAATATTTTCTTAATTCCTTACCTGTGTGCTAATTAGATATCACCTTGTTTTCACATTAAACAGACTTTCACATGAGAAAACAGCAAAGATGCAGTGGCGTTAATGTTTCCTGGTGTCAACCTGTATTATTTCCGTAGATATTGAAATGAGGATGCATCTTGCTGCCTTTCCAATGAAGCAAGTTTAATTTAGTAATAGGTGAAAAACCATCCCTACAAAGATGTTAATCAGATACTTGGCTTTGTGGACACTTTTCAGAGAACAAATTTGTTATCATAAAAATAAAGCCAGAAAATGAAGAGCTGTTTAATCACTCAATTGGATTTTTCTGCCAGCATTTTTCTTTTTCTCTGCAACCCACTGCTAAATTGTGCTTCCTAGCTGTTTTTTTATAAAATCACTTAATCAAATCTAACTCTGATTACATCAGAGAAGGCCAGGTACCCTACACCATAACAGGGGGTTTGAAATTTTGACTTGTCTACTTAAAGATCACCAAAATCTGATAACAAGGTCAATTAAGTCCCTGGGTGGGATTGAACCACCAACCTTTTGGTTAATAGCCTTACACACTAACTGATTGCGCCACAGCGACACTTTGTGAAAGTACATACTGACAAAGGCTAATAAGCATTCATCTAGAACGATTCCTAAAAACATTTTAAAAAGTCAATAATGTGGAGAGTTTTTGTAAGATGTTTCTTCCATCAACCAATGAAGAAACACATTGGTACTTTCCCATGATGAGTGAGTGCTTCAGTATCTCTTGCACTTACATGTGCAGCAGAGTACTCTAATGGAAGCATGCTGTGTCCATAACCCAGAGGTAGGCAGATTGAAACTATCCTCTGCTATATGCATTTTTTTTTGTTAATTAAAGTAATCCAAAACTGGGATTGATATTTTTGCTCTTTTATTTTTACTTAAAGTACAATAACTTTTACCATTTTAATTTGTTTTAATAGTATATTGACAGTATTGTTTTCTTTCAAAAATCCAATTAATTTTCTTTACCCGATTATTAAAATGGTAATTGACAAAAACAAACTACATTGTCACCAGAAGAGCAATACAAAATGTACAAGTGATATATTAAAATCATCTTTCCAGCTTGAATTTCAATGATGCATTGGGGCAACGATTTTGTGAGAAACATCTTCACCCTTAAATAAATATTTTCTTAATTCCTTACCTGTGTGCTAATTAGATATCACCTTGTTTTCACATTAAACATACTTCCACATGAGAAAGCAGCAAGGATGCAGTGGCGTTAATGTTTCCTGGTGTCAACCGGTATTATTTCAGTAGATATTGAAATGAGGATGCATCTTGCTGCCTTTCCAATGAAGCAAGTTTAATTTAGTAATAGGTGAAAAACCATCCCTACAAAGGTGTTAATCAGAGACTTGGCTTTGTGGACACTTTTCAGAGAACAAATTTGTTAGCATAAAAATAAAGCCAGAAAATGAAGAGCTGTTTAATCACTCAATTGGATTTTTTTGCCAGCATATTTCTTTTTCTCTGCAACCCACTGCTAAATTGTGCTTCCTAGCTGTTTTTATAAAATCACTGAATCAAATCTAACTCTGATTACATCAGAGAAGGCCAGGTACCCTACACCATAACAGGGGTTTTCGAAATTTTGACTTGTCTACTTAAAGATCAACAAAATCTGATAACAAGGTCAATTATGTCCCTGGGTGGGATTGAATCACCAACCTTTTGGTTAATAGCTGTACACACTAACTGATTGCGCCACAGCGACACTTTGCAAAAGTACATACTGACAAAGGCTAATAAGCATTCATCTAGAACGTTTCCTATAAAAACTTTAAATAGTCAATAATCTGGAGAGTTTTTGTAAGATGTTTCTTCCATCAACCAATGAAGAAACACATTGGTACTTTCCCATGATGAGTGAGTGCTTCAGGATCTCTTGCACTTACATGTGCAGCAGAGTACTGTTATGAAAGCATGCTGGGTCCACAACCCAGAGGTAGGCAGATTGAAACTATCCTCTGCTATATGCATTTTTTTTTTGTTAATTAAAGTAATCCAAAACTGGGATTGATATTTTTGCTCTTTTATTTTTACTTAAAGTACAATAACTTTTACCATTTTAATTTGTTTTAATAGTATATTGACAGTATTGTTTTCTTTCAAAAATCCAATTAATTTTCTTTACCCGATTATTAAAATGGTAATTGACAAAAACAAACTACATTGTCACCAGAAGAGCAATACAAAATGTACAAGTGATATATTAAAATCATCTTTCCAGCTTGAATTTCAATGATGCATTGGGGCAACGATTTTGTGAGAAACATCCTTACCCTTAAATAAAGATTTTCTTAATTCCTTACCTGTGTGCTAATTAGATATCACTTTGTTTTCACATTAAACAGACTTCCACATGAGAAAACAGCAAAGATGCAGTGGCGTTAATGTTTCCTGGTGTCAACCTGTATTATTTCCGTAGATATTGAAATGAGGATGCATCTTGCTGCCTTTCCAATGAAGCAAGTTTAATTTAGTAATAGGTGAAAAACCATCCCTACAAAGATGTTATTCAGATACTTGGCTTTGTGGACACTTTTCAGAGAACAAATTTGTTATCATAAAAATAAAGCCAGAAAATGAAGAGCTGTTTAATCACTCAATTGGATTTTTCTGCCAGCATTTTTCTTTTTCTCTGCAACCCACTGCTAAATTGTGCTTCCTAGCTGTTTTTTTTTATAAAATCACTTAATCAAATCTAACTCTGATTACATCAGAGAAGGCCAGGTACCCTACACCATAAGAGGGGTTTTGCAATTTTGACTTGTCTACTTAAATATTACCAAAATCTGATCACAAGGTCAATTACGTCCCTGGGTGGGATTGAACCACCAACCTTTTGATTAATAGCTGAACACACTAACCGATTGCGCCACAGAGACACTTTGCAAAAAGTACATACTGACAAAGACTAATAAGCATTCATCTAGAACGTTTCCTAGAAAAACTTTAAAAAGTCAATAATCTGGAGAGTTTTTGTAAGATGTTTCTTCCAGCAACCAATGAAGAAACACATTGGTACTTTCGCATGATGAGTGAGTGCTTCAGGATCTCTTGCACTTACATGTGCAGCAGAGTACTGCACTGGAAGCATGCTGGGCCCATAACCCAGAGGTAGGCAGATTGAAACTATCCTTTGCTATATGCATTTTTTTTTTGTTCATTAAAGTAATCCAAAACTGGGATTGATATTTTAGCTTTTATTTTTACTTAAAGTACAATAACTTTTACCATTTTAATTTGTTTTAATAGTATATTGACAGTATTGTTTTCTTTCAAAAATCCAATTAATTTTCTTTACCCGATTATTAAAATGGTAATTGACAAAAACAAACTACATTGTCACCAGAAGAGCAATACAAAATGTACAAGTGATATATTAAAATCATCTTTCCAGCTTGAATTTCAATGATGCATTGGGGCAACGATTTTGTGAGAAACATCTTCACCCTTAAATAAAGATTTTCTTAATTCCTTACCTGTGTGCTAATTAGATATCACCTTGTTTTCACATTAAACAGACTTCCACATGAGAAAACAGCAAAGATGCAGTGGCGTTAATGTTTCCTGGTGTCAACCTGTATTATTTCCGTAGATATTGAAATGAGGATGCATCTTGCTGCCTTTCCAATGAAGCAAGTTTAATTTAGTAATAGGTGAAAAACCATCCCTACAAAAATGTTAATCAGATACTTGGCTTTGTGGACACTTTTCAGAGAACAAATTTGTTATCATAAAAATAAAGCCAGAAAATGAAGAGCTGTTTAATCACTCAATTGGATTTTTCTGCCAGCATTTTTCTTTTTCTCTGCAACCCACTGCTAAATTGTGCTTCCTAGCTGTTTTTTTATAAAATCACTTAATCAAATCTAACTCTGATTACATCAGAGAAGGCCAGGTACCCTACACCATAAGAGAGGGTTTGCAATTTTGACTTGTCTACTTGTATATATCACCAAAATCTGATCACAAGGTCAATTACGTCCCTGGGTGGGATTGAACCACCAACCTTTTGATTAATAGCTGAACACACTAACAGATTGCGCCACAGAGACACTTTGCAAAAAGTCCATACTGACAAAGACTAATAAGCATTCATCTAGAACGTTTCCTAGAAAAACTTTAAAAAGTCAATAATCTGGAGAGTTTTTGTAAGATGTTTCTTCCAGCAACCAATGAAGAAACACATTGGTACTTTCGCATGATGAGTGAGTGCTTCAGGATCTCTTGCACTTAAATGTGCAGCAGAGTACTGCAATGGAAGCATGCTGGGCCCATAACCCAGAGGTAGGCAGATTGAAACTAACCTTTGCTATATGCATTTTTTTTTTGTTCATTAAAGTAATCCAAAACTGGGATTGATATTTTAGCTTTTATTTTTACTTAAAGTACAATAACTTTTACCATTTTAATTTGTTTTAATAGTATATTGACAGTATTGTTTTCTTTCAAAAATCCACTTAATTTTCTTTACCCTATTATTAAAATGGTAATTGACAAAAACAAACTACATTGTCACCAGAAGAGCAATACAAAATGTACAAGTGATACATTAAAATCATCTTTCCAGCTTGAATTTCAATGATGCATTGGGGCAACGATTTTGTGAGAAACATCTTCACCCTTAAATAAAGATTTTCTTAATTCCATACCTGTGTGCTAATTAGATATCACCTTGTTTTCACATTAAACAGACTTCCACATGAGAAAACAGCAAAGATGCAGTGGCGTTAATGTTTCCTGGTGTCAACCTGTATTATTTCCGTAGATATTGAAATGAGGATGCATCTTGCTGCCTTTCCAATGAAGCAAGTTTAATTTAGTAATAGGTGAAAAACCATCCCTACAAAAATGTTAATCAGATACTTGGCTTTGTGGACACTTTTCAGAGAACAAATTTGTTATCATAAAAATAAAGCCAGAAAATGAAGAGCTGTTTAATCACTCAATTGGATTTTTCTGCCAGCATTTTTCTTTTTCTCTGCAACCCACTGCTAAATTGTGCTTCCTAGCTGTTTTTTTATAAAATCACTTAATCAAATCTAACTCTGATTACATCAGAGAAGGCCAGGTACCCTACACCATAAGAGAGGGTTTGCAATTTTGACTTGTCTACTTAAATATCACCAAAATCTGATCACAAGGTCAATTACGTCCCTGGGTGGGATTGAACCACCAACCTTTTGATTAATAGCTGAACACACTAACAGATTGCGCCACAGAGACACTTTGCAAAAAGTCCATACTGACAAAGACTAATAAGCATTCATCTAGAACGTTTCCTAGAAAAACTTTAAAAAGTCAATAATCTGGAGAGTTTTTGTAAGATGTTTCTTCCAGCAACCAATGAAGAAACACATTGGTACTTTCGCATGATGAGTGAGTGCTTCAGGATCTCTTGCACTTAAATGTGCAGCAGAGTATTGCAATGGAAGCATGCTGGGCCCATAACCCAGAGGTAGGCAGATTGAAACTATCCTTTGCTATATGCATTTTTTTTTTGTTCATTAAAGTAATCCAAAACTGGGATTGATATTTTAGCTTTTATTTTTACTTAAAGTACAATAACTTTTACCATTTTAATTTGTTTTAATAGTATATTGACAGTATTGTTTTCTTTCAAAAATCCACTTAATTTTCTTTACCCTATTAATAAAATGGTAATTGACAAAAACAAACTACATTGTCACCAGAAGAGCAATACAAAATGTACAAGTGATACATTAAAATCATCTTTCCAGCTTGAATTTCAATGATGCATTGGGGCAACGATTTTGTGAGAAACATCTTCACCCTTAAATAAAGATTTTCTTAATTCCTTACCTGTGTGCTAATTAGATATCACCTTGTTTTCACATTAAACAGACTTCCACATGAGAAAGCAGCAAGGATGCAGTGGCGTTAATGTTTCCTGGTGTCAACCTGTATTATTTCAGTAGATATTGAAATGAGGATGCATCTTGCTGCCTTTCCAATGAAGCAAGTTTAATTTAGTAATAGATGAAAAACCATCCCTACAAATATGTTAATCAGATACTTGGCTTTGTGGACACTTTTCAGAGAACAAATTAGTTAGCATAAAAATAAAGCCAGAAAATGAAGAGCTGTTTAATCACTCAATTGGATTTTTCTGCCAGCATTTTTATTTTTCTCTGCAACCCACTGCTAAATTGTGCTTCCTAGCTGTTTTTATAAAATCACTGAATCAAATCTAACTACATCAGAGAAGGCCAGGTACCCTACACCATAACAGGGGGTTTGAAATTTTGACTTGTCTACTTAAAGATCACCAAAATCTGATAACAAGGTCAATTAAGTCCCTGGGTGGGATTGAACCACCAACCTTTTGGTTAATAGCCTTACACACTAACTGATTGCGCCACAGCAACACTTTGCAAAAGTACATACTGACAAAGGCTAATAAGCATTCATCTAGAACGATTCCTAGAAACATTTTAAAAAGTCAATAATGTGGAGAGTTTTTGTAAGATGTTTCTTCCATCAACCAATGAAGAAACACATTGGTACTTTCCCATGATGAGTGAGTGCTTCAGGATCTTTTGCACTTACATGTGCAGCAGAGTACTGTAATGGAAGCATGCTGGGTCCATAACCCAGAGGTAGGCAGATTGAAACTATCCTCTGCTATATGCATTTTTTTTTTGTTAATTAAAGTAATCCAAAACTGGGATTGATATTTTTGCTCTTTTATTTTTACTTAAAGTACAATAACTTTTACCATTTTAATTTGTTTTAATAGTATATTGACAGTATTGTTTTCTTTCAAAAATCCACTTAATTTTCTTTACCCGATTATTAAAATGGTAATTGACAAAAACAAACTACATTGTCACCAGAAGAGCAATACAAAATGTACAAGTGATATATTAAAATCATCTTTCCAGCTTGAATTTCAATGATGCATTGGGGCAACGATTTTGTGAGAAACATCTTCACCCTTAAATAAATATTTTCTTAATTCCTTACCTGTGTGCTAATTAGATATCACCTTGTTTTCATATTAAACAGACTTTCACATGAGAAAACAGCAAAGATGCAGTGGCGTTAATGTTTCCTGGTGTCAACCTGTATTATTTCCGTAGATATTGAAATGAGGATGCATCTTGCTGCCTTTCCAATGAAGCAAGTTTAATTTAGTAATAGGTGAAAAACCATCCCTACAAAGATGTTAATCAGATACTTGGCTTTGTGGACACTTTTCAGAGAACAAATTTGTTATCATAAAAATAAAGCCAGAAAATGAAGAGCTGTTTAATCACTCAATTGGATTTTTCTGCCAGCATTTTTCTTTTTCTCTGCAACCCACTGCTAAATTGTGCTTCCTAGCTGTTTTTTTATAAAATCACTTAATCAAATCTAACTCTGATTACATCAGAGAAGGCCAGGTACCCTACACCATAAGAGGGGGTTTGAAATTTTGACTAGTCTACTTAAAGATCACCAAAATCTGATAACAAGGTCAATTACATCCCTGGGTGGGATTGAACCACCAACCCTTTGATTAACAACCAAACACACTAACCGATTGCGCCACAGAGACACTTTGCAAACTTCCATACTGACAAAGGCTAATAAGCATTCATCTAGAACGTTTCCTAGAAAAACTTTAAAAAGTCAATAATCTGGAGAGTTTTTGTAAGATGTTTCTTCCATCAACCAACGAAGAAACACATTGGTACTTTCCCATGATGAGTGAGTGCTTCAGGATCTCTTGCACTTACATGTGCAGCAGAGTACTGCATTGGAAACATGCTGGGCCCATAACCCAGAGGTAGGCAGATTGAAACTATCCTCTGCTATATGCATTTTTTTTTGTTAATTAAAGTAATCCAAAACTGGGATTGATATTTTTGCTCTTTTATTTTTACTTAAAGTACAATAACTTTTACCATTTTAATTTGTTTTAATAGTATATTGACAGTATTGTTTTCTTTCAAAAATCCAATTAATTTTCTTTACCCGATTATTAAAATGGTAATTAACAAAAACAAACTACATTGTCACCAGAAGAGCAATACAAAATGTACAAGTGATATATTAAAATCATCTTTCCAGCTTGAATTTCAATGATGCATTGGGGCAACGATTTTGTGAGAAACATCTTCACCCTTTAATAAAGATTTTCTTAATTCCTTACCTGTGTGCTAATTAGATATCACCTTGTTTTCACATTAAACAGACTTCCACATGAGAAAGCAGCAAGGATGCAGTGGCGTTAATGTTTCCTGGTGTCAACCTGTATTATTTCAGTAGATATTGAAATGAGGATGCATCTTGCTGCCTTTCCAATGAAGCAAGTTTAATTTAGTAATAGGTGAAAAACCATCCAAGAGCTGTTTAATCACTCAATTGGATTTTTTTGCCAGCATATTTCTTTTTCTCTGCAACCCACTGCTAAATTGTGCTTCCTAGCTGTTTTTATAAAATCACTGAATCAAATCTAACTCTGATTACATCAGAGAAGTCTAAATACCTAACACCATAACAGGGGGTTTGAAATTTTGACTTGTCTACTTAAAGATCACCAAAATCTGATAACAAAGTCAATTACATCCCTAGGTGGGATTGAACCACCAACCTTTTGGTTAATAGCCATACACACTAACTGATTGCGCCACAGCGACACTTTGCAAAATTACATACTGACAAAGGCTAATAAACAATCATCTAGAACGTTTCCTAGAAAAACTTTAAAAAGTCAATAATCTGGAGTGTTTTTGTAAGATGTTTCTGCCATCAACCAATGAAGAAACACATTGGTACTTTCCGATGATGAGTGAGTGCTTCAGGATCTCTTGCACTTACATGTGCAGCAGAGTACTGCAATGGAAGCATGCTGGGCCCATAACCCAGAGGTAGAAAGATTGAAACTATCCTCTGCTATATGCATTTTTTTTGTTAATTAAAGTAATCCAAAACTGGGATTGATATTTTTGCTCTTTTATTTTTACTTAAAGTACAATAACTTTTACCATTTTAATTTGTTTTAATAGTATATTGACAGTATTGTTTTCTTTCAAAAATTCACTTAATTTTCTTTTCTGTGTGCTAATTAGATATCACCTTGTTTTCACATTAAATAGACTTCCACATGAGAAAGCAGCAAGGATGCAGTGGCGTTAATGTTTCCTGGTGGTAGTGGGGGACTGTGTTTGTGCTTTCCTCTGGTCAGCTCTGGTAAAAGTCAGATTTCTTTGACTCAGATCTTCCTCTAGCCTTGTTCTTCTTTCGAGAGTTCCCTTGTGCTGCCTCAGTTGGATTTCCTTCACTTGACAGGGGGGTACCCGAGCAGCGACCTTCCCCAGCTCTAGCCCAACTCCTACTTACCTGCCAGGTGAGATACTATGATCATGAAGGTGCTTCTCCCAGGGAAAGGCTCACCCATTGCACTCTGGGTGTGCTGCTCCTGCGATTTCCCCAAATGTGGGAAACTTGACTGCATAATTTGTGTTTCCCCTGGTCGGCTCTAGTATAATTCAGATCTCTTTGTCTCAGGTCTCTCTCCAGCCTAGTTTGCTGTCTGTTTCCACTTCTCTTTTCTTAAACCGCTCCCTTCTATGCCCTTGCGCACCTTAATTAAATCTAACTCTGATTACGTCAGAGAAGGCCAGGTACCCTACACCATAAGAGGGGGTTTGAAATTTTGACTTGTCTACTTAAAGATCACCAAAATCTGATCACAAGGTCAATTACATCACTGGGTGGGAACCTTTTGGTTAATAGCCCATGTAAGTGCAAGAGATCCTGAAGCACTCACTCATCATGGGAATGTACCAATGTGTTTCTTACAAAAATTCTCCAGATTATTGACTTTTTAAAGTTTTTCTAGGAAACGTTCTAGATGAATGCTTATTAGCCTTTGTCAGTATGTACTTTTGCAAAGTGTCGCTGTGGCGCAATCAGTTAGTGTGTATGGCTATTAACCTAAAGGTTGGTGATTCAATCCCACAGAGGGACGTAATAGACCTTGTTATCAGATTTTGGTGATCTTTAAGTAGACAAGTCAAAATTTCAAACCCCCTCTTAAGGTGTAGGGTACCCGGCCTTCTCTGATGTAATCAGAATTAGATTTGATTAAGTGATTTTATAAAAAACAGCTAGGAAGCACAATTTAGCAGTGGGTTGCAGAGAAAAAAAATTATGCTGGCAGAAAAGTCCAATTGAGTGATTAAACAGCTCTTCATTTTCTGATTTTATGTTTATTCTAACAAATTTGCTCTCTGAAAAGTGTCCACAAAGCCAAGTCTCTGATTAACACCTTTGTAGGAATGGTTTTTCACCTATTACTGAATTAAACTTGCTTCATTGGAAAGGCAGCAAGATGCATCCTCATTTCAATGTCTACTGAAATAATACAGGTTGACACCAGGAAACATAAACGTCACTGCATCCTTGCTGCTTCCTCATGGGGAAGTCTGTTTAATGTGAAAACAAGGTGATATCTAATCAGCACACAGGTAAGGAATTAAGAAAATCTTTCTTTATGGGTGAAGATGTTTCTCACAAAATTGTTGCACCAAGGCATCATTGAAATTCAAGCTGGAAAGATGATTTTAATATATCACTTGTACATTTTGTATTGCTCTTCTGGTGACAATGTAGTTTGTTTTTGTCAATTACCATTTTAATAATCGGGTAAAGAAAATTAATTGGATTTTTGAAAGAAAACAATACTGTCAATATACTATTAAAACAAATTAAAATGGTAAAAGTTATTGTACTTTAAGTAAAAATAAAAGAGCAAAAATATCAATCCCAGTTTTGGATTACTTTAATTAATAAAAACAATGCATATAGCAGAGGATAGTTTCAATCTGCCTACCTCTGGGTTATGGACCCAGCATGCTTCCATTACAGTACTCTGCTGCACATGTAAGTGCAAGAGATCCTGAAGCACTCACTCATCATAGGAAAGTACCAATGTGTTTCTTCATTGGTTGATGGAAGAAACATCTTACAAAAACTCTCCACATTATTGACTTTTTAAAATGTTTCTAGGAAACGTTCTAGATGAATGCTTATTAGCCTTTGTCAGTATGTACTTTTGAAAAGTGTCGCTGTGGCGCAATCAGTTAGTGTATAAGGCTATTAACCAAAAGGTTGGTGGTTCAATCCCACCCAGGGACAAAATTGACCTTGTTATCAGATTTTGGTGATCTTTAAGTAGACAAGTCAAAATTTCAAACCCCCTCTTATGGTGTAGGGTACCTGGCCTTCTCTGATGTAATCAGAGTTAGATTTGATTAAGTGATTTTATAAAAAAAACAGCTAGGAAGCACAATTTAGCAGTGGGTTGCAGAGAAAAAGAAAAATGCTGGCAGAAAAATCCAATTGAGTGATTAAACAGCTCTTCATTTTCTGGCTTTATTTTTATGCTAACAAATTTGTTCTCTGAAAAGTGTCCACAAAGCCAAGTCTCTGATTAACACCTTTGTAGGGATGGTTTTTAACCTATTACTAAATTAAACTTGCTTCATTGGAAAGGCAGCAAGATGCATCCTCATTTCAATGTCTACTGAAATAATACAGGTTGACACCAGGAAACATTAAAGCCACTGCATCCTTGCTGCTTTCTCATGTGGAAGTCTGTTTAATGTGAAAACAAGGTGATATCTAATTAGCACACAGGTAGGGAATTAAGAAAATCTTTATTTAAGGGTGAAGATGTTTCTCACAAAATCGTTACCTCAATGCATCATTGAAATTCAAGCTGAAAAGATGATTTTAATATATCACTTGTACATTTTGTATTGCTCTTCTGGTGACAATGTAGTTTGTTTTTGTCAATTACCATTTTAATAATAGGGTAAAGAAAATTAAGTGGATTTTTGAAAGAAAACAATACTGTCAATATACTATTAAAACAAATTAAAACGGTAAAAGTTATTGTACTTTAAGTAAAAATAAAAGAGCCAAAATATCAATCCCAGTTTTGGATTACTTTAATTAACAAAAAAAATGCATATAGCAGAGGACAGTTACAATCTGCCTACCTCTGGGTTATAGGCCCAGCATGCTTCCATTGTAGTCCTTTGCTGCACATGTAAGTGCAAGAGATCCTGAAGCACTCACTCATCATGGGAAAGTACCAATGTGTTTCTTCATTGGTTGATGGAAGGAACATCTTACAAAAACTCTCCAGATTATTGACTTTTTAAAGTTTTTCTAGGAAACGTTCTAGATGAATGCTTATTAACCTTTGTCAGTATGTACTTTCGCAAAGTGTCTCTGAGGCGCAAACAGTTAGCGTGTTCAGTTGTTAACCAAAAGGTTGGTGGTTCAATCCCACCTAGGGACGTAATTGACCTCGTTATCAGATTTTGGTGATCTTTAAGTAGACAAGTAAAAATTTCAAACCACCTCTTATGGTGTAGGGTACCTGGCCTTCTCTGATGTAATCAGAGTTAGATTTGATTAAGTGATTTTATAAAAAAAACAGCCACGAAGCACAATTTAGCAGTGGGTTGCAGAGAAAAAGAAATATGCTGGCAGAAAAATCCAATTGAGTGATTAAACAGCTCTTCATTTTCTGGCTTTATTTTTATGCTAACAAATTTGTGCTCTGAAAAGTGTCCACAAAGCCAAGTATCTGATTAACACCTTTGTAGGGATGGTTTTTCACCTATTATTAAATTAAACTTGCTTCATTGGAAAGGCAGCAAGTGATGTCATCCAAGCAGTGGGTCAAAGTTGGCTTCAAACCTCGTCTGCTTATGAAAAGAGAAAAGGGGTATGCAGGGCATGGCGGCCTTTTGCGGTGCTTGGATGACCCCTAGTTCGCATTAAATAATGCAGTCGAGTTTCCCACATTTGGGGAAATCACAGGGGTCAGCATACCCAGAATGCAATGAATGAACCGCACCCTGGGAGAACAGTCTTCATGACCATGGTATCTCCTATGCAAAATAAGTATGATTTGGGATAGGGCTGGGGAGGGCCGCTGCTCAGGCACATCTCTGTCAAGTAAAGGAGATTCAACTGAGGCAGCACAAGGGAACTCTCATCTGGGGACAACAACTGCAGAGAGAACACATATTTTCAGATGAACATGGGAGGGCAGAAGGCTGCCTAATACTGAAGCACCCCCAAACAACAAACCAAATGCAACAACTAGTGCAAGCATTCCTGGGGGAAGGCCTGCAGCAGATGGATTTGCATATGGCGATGTCATCCAAGCAGTGGGTCAAAGTTGGCTTCAACCCTCGTCTGCATATGAAAAGAGAAAAGGGGCGTGCAGGGCATGGCGGCCTTTTGCGGCACTTGGATGACCCCTAGTTCGCATTAAACACCTCCACCCTCCGTCGGTGTGGGGCTCATGTTGGATATGCCCCAGCCCCTGAAGCATTCAAGCTGATTTCTTGCAGCAGCTGGGCACTGTAACAGCTCCAGAGCTGCTCTGTAAGGCAAGTAAAAGGGTGTGGGCCCTGCAGCACTACCTGTAGTTCGCATTGTGCGAGACCCCTAGTTCGCATTAAACACCTCCACCCTCCTTCGGTGTGGGGCTCATGTTGGCCATGCCCCAGCCCCTGAAGCATTCACGCTGATTTCTTGCAGCAGCTGGGCACTGTAACAGCTCAAGAGCTGCTCTATAAGGCAAGTAAAAGGGTGTGGGCCCTGCAGCACTACCTGTAGTTTGCATTGTGCATTGGAAGGCACAAAGTAAGCAGACGGGAGGAGAAGTCAGGATAGTGCACAAGGGTATAGACGGGAGGGGCTCAAGAAAAAAGAAGTGGAAACAGACAGCAAACTAGGCTTCCAATGCACAATGCAAACTACAGGTAGTGCTGCAGGGCCCACACCCTTTTACTTGCCTTACAGAGCAGCTCTGGAGCTGTTTAATCACTCAATTGGATTTTTCTGCCAGCATAATTTTTCTCTTACGTCCTAGAGGATGCTGGGGACTCCGTAAGGACCATGGGGGATAGACGGGCTCCGCAGGAGACATGGGCACTTAAAGAAAGACTTTAGATCTGGGTGTGCACTGGCTCCTCCCTCTATGCCCCTCCTCCAGACCTCAGTTTACTACTGTGCCCAGAGGAGACTGGGTGCTTTTCAGGGAGCTCTCCTGAGTTTCCTGACAGAAAGTATATTTGTTAGATTTTTTTATTTTCAGGGAGCCTGCTGGCAACAGACTCCCTGCATCGAGGGGCGGAGGGGAGAGATGCACACCTACTTCTGTGAGTTGATAGGCTCTGCTTCTTAGGCTACTGTACAGCATTAGCTCCAGAGGGATCGGTACGCAGGTCTCACCCTCGCCGTCCGTCCCAGAGCCGCGCCGCCGTCCCCCTCGCAGAACCGGAAGATAGAAGCCGGGTGAGTATGAGAAGAAAAGAAGACTTCAGAGCCGGCGGAAGACTTCATGATCTTCACTGAGGTAACGCACAGCAGTAAAGCTGTGCTCCATTGCTCCCATACACCTCACACACGGCAGTCAGTGTAAGGGTGAAGGGCTCAGGGGAGACGCCCTGGGCAGCAATATAGACCTCTCTTTGGCAAAATAAATATATATGCAGCTAGGCACTGTATATATATATATATAAGAGCCCCCGCCATTTTTTTACTATATTTGAGCGGGACAGAAGCCCGTCGCTGAAGGGGTGGGGCTTCTCCCTCAGCACTCACCAGCACCATTTTCTCCACAGCACCGCTGAGGGGAAGCTCCACGGACTCTCCCCTGCTTATACCACGGTAGAAAGAGGGTCTTAAAGAAGAGGGGGGCACATAATTAGGCGCATATATATATGGAAATACAGCGCTACTGGGTAAACATAAAATTATTGTGTTTTTTTCCTGGGTCATATAGCGCTGGGGTGTGTGCTGGCATACTCTCTCTCTCTGTCTCTCCAAAGGGCCTTGTTGGGGAACTGTCCTCAGATAAGAGGATTCCCTGAGTGTATGGTGTGTCGGTACACGTGTGTCGACATGTCTGAGGTAGAAGGCTCTCCTAGAGAGGAGCAGGAGCAAATTAATGTGGTGTCTCCATCGACAACGCCGACACCTGACTGAATGGATATGTGAAATGTTTTATGTGCTAATGTAAACTTATTACACAAGAGATTAGACAAAGCTGAAGCTAGGGAACAGTCAGGGAGTCAACCCATGCCTGTCCCTATGTCGCAGGGACCTTCGGGGTCTCAAAAGCGCCCACTATCCCAAATAGTTGACACAGATACCGACACGGATTCTGACTCCAGTGTCGACTACGATGATGCAAAGTTACAGCCAAAATTGGCTAAATGTATTCGATATATGATTATTGCAATAAAAGATGTTTTGCACATCACAGAGTCCCCTGTCCCTGACACGAGGGTACACATGTATAAGGGAAAGAAACCTGAGATAACCTTTCCCCCCTCACATGAGTTGAACGAATTATGTGAAAAAGCTTGGGAATCTCCAGACAAAAAGCTGCAGATTCCCAAAAGGATTCTTATGGCGTATCCTTTCCCGCCAATGGACAGGATACGGTGGGAATCCTCCCCTAGGGTGGATAAAGCATTGACACGCTTATCCAAAAAGGTAGCGCTGCCATCCCAGGATACGGCTACCATCAGGGACCATGCTGACCGCAAGCAGGAGGTTACCCTAAAGTCCATTTACACACATTCTGGTACCTTACTCAGACCGGCAATTGCGTCGGCCGGGGTTGTAGCGCGGTGGCAGCATGGACAGATACCTTATCAGCAGAGATTGAGACCCTAGATAAGGATGCTATGTTATTGACCATAGGGCATATAAAAGATGCTGTCCTATATATGAGAGATGCTCAAAGTGACATTAGTCTACTGGGTTCTAGAATAAACGCTATGTCGATTTCTGCTAGACGAGTCCTATGGACCCGGCAATGGACAGGTGATGCCGACTCAAAAAGGCATATGGAGGTTTTACCTTACAGGGGTGAGGAATTGTTTGGGGAAGGTCTCTCGGACCTAGTCTTCACAGCTACAGCTGGTAAATCAAATTTTTTGCCTTATATTCCCTCACAGCCTAAGAAAGCACCACATTATCAAATGCAGTCCTTTCGATCACAGAGAAACAAGAAAGTACGAGGTGCGTCCTTTCTTGCCAGAGGTAAGGGCAGAGGGAAGAAGCTGCACAACACAGCTAGTTCCCAGGAACAGAAGTCCTCCCCGGCCTCTACAAAATCCACCGCATGACGCTGGGGCTCCGCTAAAGGAGTCCGCCCAGTTGGGGGCACGTCTTCGAGTTTTCAGCCACATCTGGGTTCATTCGCAGGTGGATCCCTAGGCAATAGAAATTGTTTCTCAGGGTTACAAGCTGAAATTCGAAGAGGTGCCTCCTCGCCGGTTTTTCAAATCGGCCCTACCATCTTCTCCCCAGGAAAGGGAGATAGTGTTAAATGCAATTCACAAATTGTATCTTCAACAGGTGGTGGTCAAGGTTCCCCTGCTTCAACAAGGAAAGGGAAATTATTCGACCCTGTTTGTAGTCCCAAAACCGGACGGTTTGGTCAGACCCATATTAAATTTAAAATCCCTGAACCTATACTTGAAAAGGTTCAAGTTCAAGATGGAATCGCTAAGAGCGGTCATCGCCAGCCTAGAAGGGGGGGATTTTATGATATCTCTGGACCTTCATGTACTCATTTATCCACCTCATCAGGCGTACCTAAGATTTGCGGTACAGTATTGTCATTACCAATTTCAGACGTTGCCGTTTGGTCTCTCCAGAATTTTCTCCGAGAATTTTCACCAAGGTAATGACGGAAATTATGGTGCTCCTGCGAAAGCAAGGTGTCACAATTATCCCGTACTTGAACGATCTCCTCATAAAAGCGAGATCAAGAGAGCAGTTGCTGAACAGCGTATAACTTTCACTGAAGGTGTTACAGCAACACGGCTGGATTCTCAATATCCCGAAGTCGCAGTTGGTTCCTACGACTCGTCTGACTTTGCTTGGGCATTATTCTGGATACGGACCAGAAAAGGGGTTATCTTCCGATAGAAAAGGCCCAGGAACTCATGACTCTGGTCAGGAACCTATTGAAACCAAAACAGGTGTCAGTGCATCACTGCACTCGAGTCCTGGGAATGATGGTGGCATCATACGAGGCCATTCCCTTTGGCAGGTTCCATGCGAGGATCTTGCAATGGGACCTACTGGACAAGTGGTCCGGGTCACATCTACAGATTCATCAGTTGATCACCCTGTCCCCCAGGGCCAGGGTATCTCTCCTGTGGTGGCTGCAGAGTGCTCACCTTCTAGAGGGCCGCAGGTTCGGCATTCAGGACTGGATCCTGGTGACCACGAACGCGAGCCTCCGAGGTTGGGGAGCAGCCACACAGGGAAGAAATTTCCAAGGTCTTTGGTCAAGTCAGGAGACTTGTCTTCACATCAACATCCTGGAGCTAAGGGCCATATACAACGCCCTATGTCAAGCGGAGACCTTACTTCGCGACCAACCAGTTCTGATCCAGTCAGACAACGTCACCGCAGTAGTTCATGTAAACCGCCAAGGCGGCACAAGGAGCAGAGTGGCGATGGCGGAAGCCACCAGAATTCTTCGCTGGGCGGAGAATCATGTAAGCTGTCAAAGTCAGAAAAATATCACGATGCACACTGCCATATTTGCACCTCATATGTGTCCCTGCTGCGCATGCGTGCGCTCTCCCGTGCGTGCGCATACTCGCTGTTGCGGGCACCCGCAGGCGCACGGTATGCGCATTTACGGTAGAGATTGTGTGCGTCTAGCGGGCAACTCTTTCGTTACATATTTTCACCATATAATGCATTTTGTAGATTATGGTCCCTTTGATAGATTCTGAAAGTTTAGTTAATGTAGTATGTTCCTGGACAGAGAGATCCCTCATTGTTTGATACGAAGGGTCAGACAGGAGTAATACAGTGGTGTTTAGTATCCATCGGAAGAGTATTTAATTAGCAATATTCCGGTGTTGGTTTGAAGCGGATCAATCGCTCGTGCGAATAGTTATGGACATAAGAAGTTTATGAACATTTACTGTATTTGCACTTACTTATCCATGCGGCGGGAAACCCAGTTTCCCTCCCACCTGAGCTGTTGGAAATAGTCACAGCCCACCTGTATGAATCAACCTATGACCTTTTGTTATAATGCAAAGACGAATTCCTGTGTCCAATGAACAATGAGATTGTAGGGACCATTGAATTGTATTGTGTGTGGGGCATAAATAGACAGGCCGATCACATCCAGCACTCACTCTTCATCGGTTATCATTGCTGAAAATCGGGAGCTGGATGTCCAGAGGCGCATGCGATCGTTTCCTTTGTGCGTAAGTTTTCTCCGTAATCATATTGTCTTTTCTTGTTATTATGGGCCATATCTTTCTCTCTCGCTCTTCTCTTTCTCTCATTTTCTCTTAAACGTACTTGTATTGTATTTACTGTGTAGTTACCTGGTTAGTTAGTCTATGTTATATTGTAGTGTATGACTTGTATTGTGTTAATTCTTTTGCAAGTATAACATTCATAATATATATATTAGGCGTTGGACCCTAAGCACGGTATTTGTGTATTTCTTATAGTGTTAAGTATTCTCAGAGCGTCGGTGACGCTCGAACAGCTTTTGAGTTAATAAGGTTATACAGTGTTGCATTTACACCCTATCTCTACACTAAGGTTTTACAGCAAATTACATTGTTTGTGGTTTAGACATAAAGGTTTAACATTGTGAGCGTCGGCGCCGCTCGTGATCTCCTCGTGGTCTCGAGCATCCGCTACGCTGATAGCGTAGCATTACGGTAGTCGCTCACCTATAAGTGTGCCCGATACCAACAGCGTATTCTCGTGAGCGTCTGTATCGCTCGAGCAGCCCGCTCCCGATACAGCGTCCGTTACGCTATAGCGAACCATTACGTTAGTCAGCAGCCAATAGCGTGCCTGCCTGTGATCTCTTGGCCGTGAGCGAACGTGACGCTTGAGCGTCTCGACCACGGCTAAGCGATTGTTACGCAACGAGCGTACCCTTACGGTACTCCATACGCAAATAGCGTACAGTGTTCTTAGACCTCACAAAGGGTTTTAAATAAGATAAATATTTAGCTTTATCAATTGGCGGCTCGTCCTGTCCTTCACATATCTCTGCTAGGTAATTTCAGCAGACATTATCCATCAGCAAAGGGTGGGAGATCATATTCTTCGCAGTGCTGACGGGTTAAGCGTCTGTTTCGCTTAGTAAAGGGTGCTGAAGGAATCCGGGAACCGGAGGTAAGAACAACACACTAGTGTCTTTTAAAACTGTTTATTTCTATCTTGCGTACGCACACACGCATATCTGCATTTCTTTTTCATTCGTGTATTTTCATATATCACTCTCCTGTTTGCCATTTTATAATTGATAAAACGTGCTAAGAGAGATTTGTCGCTATTTCATAGTTAAAGTGTAAAAGTAATGCGTTAAGGGATAAAGTGTAAAGCACACACGCAGCTCTACCTAAAGGTAAAAGGAGAGATTGGTGTGTTGCACGGTAGACGATCGAGGATCATCTACATTGATAAAACGTGTTAGTTGTGTTACGGTGGACATTGGTTTTGTATACACGTGTCTCTAACAAAAGGCTGAGACTCGCGTACGCAAAGGCCGACGCACGTAGCGTAAATTACGCAACGGAGCGTCTGGGTACGCCCACGTAACTCAAATCACACGATAGTGTTGATTTTTAAATAGCACAATAAGCGATAAATAGCGCAATAAGCGATAAATAGCGCAACAGGCGATAAATAGCGCAACAAGCGATAAATAGCGCAACAGGCGATAAATAGCGCAAATCTATTTTAAATCCGAAATTTAAATTAACAGATCCTTCTCCAAATTTACAACACATCTGGTCTAAAGAAAAATTTCTGCGCAGAAATAGAAATAGAAACAAAAGTGTGTATGTGGTGAGTGAGTGTTTGTTTTTACAATTTTGGGGATTGAACCACAGAAATCATCGAGTTCTCGTGAAGTACATACGTGTAAGTGACATACGTGGTGGCTAGGGAGGCATCTCTGGTTAAACATAAAATTTGAGCATTAGAGTGTAGCAGACCAGGAGGTCATACTGTAACAGACCAGGAGGTCGCATAACAGACCAGGAGGTCCAAGTACAGCAGACAAGGAAGTCCGCTATAGAGACAAGGCACAACACCAAGAAGGGTTGGTGCGACACCCATATAGGCCATAAAAAGCTCAGGCTGAAGGAATTCGCAGCTGCTGAATGTCGATTCCACTTGTCGCTCCGTACATAAGATTAGTTGCTTATGTGCTGAACGATTGTACCGCACGTAATTGTGTGCATTAAGTTAGTCTGACCAGTACCATTTGTGTACAAACCCGGTCATAAAACTATTTGTACATTCTGACGTGATTTGTGTAATTTTTTATTTTCTGAAGGGAAGTTCGCTGGTCACTCAGGAATTGTCCAACAACCAATAGTTACTGGAAAGAGTAAGTGTTCTTCGGATATCTCTCGCATGTTCCAGTAAATAGAGGTTCATAGGGGCCCTGGGTCGAGTACGCCAGCGCTATATCAGTGTGTGGGCGTATTGGTCGGCGTGGGCGAGTGAGTGAGGTGCTCGGTAAACTTCACCGTCAACCTATCTTTTAATATTTTGGTTTTTTGTAAGGGTTCGCTGAAGACCCTGAGATAAAGGTCAGAGGTAGAGCAAGCAACACCTGCAAATTATGGGGGCCAGTTGTTCAGGAAGGGGGCGATCAACCTCGGTTCGGGTTGATTCAGTAAACCGACCAGTCGGGTCGGCAAGGTATGTAATGTGTGAAAAATATGGTTTACATACAGAAATTTTATGTGATGAATGGGAGAGAATGACAGTACATGACGGGGAGAAATTCCCAAGAGTAGGTAGCTTCAGCCTAGAAGTGTTAATGAATTTAAGGAGGAGGATATGTCTCATTAAATCAACAAAGAGACGAATCCAACATTATGATTATTTGCAGCTATGGCAACAGGAGGGTGAAATACAGAGAGGATTGGCTCTGGCGGCGGGATCTGGCCCTATCAGGAAACTGATAGCCACGGCCCCGCCGCCACCATACATATCAGGAGAGAAATTGGTTGCGGAGAATGACGCATCAGGGGGTAACAAACAGGCACTTAGCAACTGTATAAATGTTAAGGATAATGTTAATAAGTTAACCAATGCAAGTATTAACCCGTGCAAGTTGTACCCTGTTTTGAACTTTCTCCAGGAGTGTGATCAAGAGGACGAATCGGCAACAATATCGGCGCTCTCTCTAGCAGCCACTATATCAGAAACGACAGTAGGCACGGCCCAACCCATAAGATTAGTAACAAAGCCCCCTAGCGGAGGGACAGGTGAGGTCGTATCAACGGGTAAGTACGGCACCTTACACTATGCTGAAACCATTTCACCACAGGCTGTAGAATCTACACAGAATGATGTTAGTAGACTTAATCCTGTTAGGGTAATAGCTGTTCCAAATGGGAAAACTGACACATCAGGAGTCACTCCTATCAGGAACATTGCCATGTATAGCCCATTTTCCAGAATGGAATTAAGGACCATAGTGTCTGAATTCCCTGACCCCAGAAAAGACTTAGTTGCTAGCCAAAAATACATCAGAGACCTAGGAAACACTTTAGAGCCCAATAACAAAGACTGGCAGATATTGCTGAGGGCATGTTTACCCTCCAATGTCGACTCAGCTCAATTTTTAGCTGACTGTGGATTGGATCTGGATGTACCTCTTACAGATGTGTACAACAAAGATAACGTAAAAAGAATAAATTTACAGTTAAAGGAGTATTTCCCAGCTGTAGCCAAATGGAATAGAATTTTTTCCATTAAACAAAAAGAGACAGAAACAGCTGCTGATTATTTTCACCGGGCATTATTAGAAATGGCAAAGTACACTGGCATAGAGGACATTAGGACCAATGCAAACCATCAAGAAGTAGCAGTATCTGTGCTAATGGATGGTTTAAAAGAAGCATTAAAGACAAGGGTACAGACCACGCAACCATGTTGGCGAGGTCTGTCAGTGGCTACTTTGAGAGAGGCTGCTATTGATCACGACTGGAATATCACCAGACACAGGGAGTCGCAAGGTGATAAGTTAATGTCAGTAAGTATACAGGCCCTGACCACAAAACAGCCTGTGTTTATATCACCAAACCCTGTGGGTAAGTCAAATGTGGTAACATGTTATTTTTGTCATAAACAGGGACACATAGCACGAGACTGTAGAGCGAAAAATTCGCAAAGATCTTACCAACCCCCTAGACAACGACACGACACACGACATTGGGAGCAAGGTCCGCAGAGACGGAGTTATGAGCCACATGCAGGAGAAACAAAAAGATACCCCCCGAACAGAGACTGGCAAACTCCTGGCAGTTCCCATTTAACCCCTTCACAAGTAGTTGCTGCCAGCGGGATTCAGGGAGGTCACCATACCCAATAGGGGTGTGGCCATACCTGTAATCTGCAGCCAGTAAAATTGATTGCAAGCCTTGGGAGTGAACCTGAAATTGCAATCAATGTAGCTGGTAAATCATTAAACTTTCTTGTAGACACAGGGGCGGCCAAATCAGTGATAAATTCGACAGTGGGCATGAGAACCACTGGTAAGACAATTCCAGCCATAGGGGTAACGGGAGTAGTCCAGCACTACCCTGTTAGCAAACCAGCCGAGATTACAGTAGGGCCTTTACATACCAAGCATTCCTTTTTGCTGGCTGCATCGGCACCGACTAATCTCCTGGGAAGAGACTTATTGTGTAAAATGGGGTGCGTCATTTATTGTACTCCTGAAGGTGTATTCTTGGACATACCTGAGAATCACGCTCAGGAAGTGCGAGACATGTTAGACTCCCCATCAAAATTAATGTCACATACCATTATGACAAATAGGACTCCATCCCAAGTAGAAGAAATGACATCCCAGATACCAGAGTCACTTTGGACTAAAGATGGACAGGACACTGGATTAATGGCAAACGTAGCTCCAGTAGTTGTACAAGTAAAAGATGGTAGGATAGCTCCAAAAATCCCACAGTACCCTCTGAAGCCAGAGGTGGAGTTAGGAGTGTATCCCGTAATAGAGCGCTTGCTACAACAGGGTATTCTGGTAAGAACGTCCAGCACTGCCAATAGTCCCATCTTCCCTGTGAAAAAGAGTGGGGGGAGGGGTTACCGGCTAGTGCAGGATCTAAGGGGGATCAACAAAATAGTTGAGAGTCAGTTCCCCGTAGTGCCAAATCCAGCTGTCATCCTTATGCAAATCCCTCCCACTGCAAAATTTTTCACTGTTATTGACCTCTGCTCCGCTTTCTTTTCGGTACCTCTGCACCCTGACAGCCAATATTTGTTTGCATTCACATACAGAGGAGTCCAATACACATGGACTCGATTACCACAAGGTTTCATAGACAGTCCAAGTATATTTTCCCAGGCTTTGCATGATTGTTTACAGTCTTTCCAACCAGAGAGTGGATCAGTATTAATACAGTACGTGGATGATCTACTACTGTGTTCTGATTCATTGGAAGCATCCCTGAAGGATACGAAACAGCTCCTGTTTCATCTTTCAGACACAGGACACAAGGTTTCCAAAGACAAGTTGCAATTATGCCAAACTAAGGTAAAATATTTGGGACACTGTCTAACACAAGGACTGAGACACCTGACCACTGATAGAATTCCAGCAATTAGAGACATGACTCTGCCAAAAACCCAGCAACAGATCAGAACATTTTTAGGAATGTGTGGGTATTGCCGTAACTGGATCCCAGGGTTTTCCATTCTAGCGTTACCTCTGCAGGAGATGGTCTCCTCAAACAAACCTGATCGGATTTCGCATACAGACGAGTCCGAGATGGCATTTGAGAGACTTAAACAGTGCCTAACGCAGGCACCAGCATTAGGTATGCCAGACTATGGGAAACCCTTTGAGCTGTACGGAACAGAGAGTGCTGGTTGCGCGGCAGGCGTCTTAACCCAAAAGCACGGTGATGCCAGCAGGCCAGTAGCATACTACAGCGCTCAGCTAGACACGGTAGCGCGATCCCTCCCCACATGCTTGCGAAGCGTCGCTGCGATAGCATTGCTAGTAACGAAAAGCGAAGATGTAGTGCTAGGTCACAACCTCACAATTCATACACCACATGCAGTGTCAGCCTTGCTAAATTCTGCCCAAACCAGGCACGTCTCATCAGCGCGGTTTACAAGATGGGAATTGGCACTAATGGCCCCCGTAAACATCACCATAAGGAGATGCAGTGCATTAAATCCTGCAACATATCTCCCAGGTGTGCCTGGACAGGCACAAAGGGTGGAGGATGAGAGTGGTGGGGAAGGAGAATTTAACACACAGAAGGACACACATGATTGTATGGAATATTTGACCCAAAATTTTACCGCAAGGCCTGACATCAGTGACAACCCGCTGGAAAATGTAGATCTAACTTTCTACACGGACGGTAGTTGTCACAGACAGTCAGACTCGGGAGACTTGTGTACTGGATACGCAGTCGTAGATGACCAAGGCACCATAGAAGCGGAACCGCTAGGCCCACCTCACTCAGCCCAGGTTGCTGAACTGGTCGCCCTAACCAGAGCATGTGAATTGGCTAAGGGCAAATCAGCCAATATCTACACCGACTCTAGATACGCATTCGGGGTAGTCCATGATTTCGGAGCCCTATGGCGCCTCAGAAATTTCATGACGGCAGCTGGTACACCGGTAGCGCATGCAGCTCACATCAAAAGGCTTCTAACAGCGATACAGGAACCCGACAGAGTGGCTGTTATCAAGTGTAAAGCACACACATATAGCCAGGACCCAGTATCACTTGGTAACAGCCGAGCAGACGAAGCAGCTAAGTTAGCAGCTGGTACCCCCAGACAGACAGACACCACACAACTGATGGTATTTAATACCATCAACACACAGAAGTTGTGTGAAATGCAAAATTTGTGTTCCACACAGGAAAAGGCAGTCTGGAAGGCGAAGGGATATGGCCAGGAGTCCTCAGGACTCTGGACGGATGGACAAGGTAAACCGGTGGCCGCCAGAGCATATCTTCCATGTTTAGCTGAGGCAGCTCACGGGCTGACTCATCTGGGCAAGGAAGGAAAGTGCAAGTTGGTAAGAGCATATTGGTGCGCCCCAGGATTTTCATCTCATGCAAGTAAGAGAGCAATGTCATGCCTTACCTGTTTGAGAAAGAATATCGGAAAGGCAATACCAACAGAACCATCTCATATCCCACCTGCAGGCGGTCCTTTCCAGGCAATACAGATTGACTTCATTCAATTACCCCCTTGTCGAAATTTGAAATATGTACTTGTTTGTATAGATGTGTTCTCAAATTGGGTTGAAGCATTCCCGGCGGCCACAAATACCGCTATGTTTACTGCTAAGAAAATTGTGCAGGAATTTGTATGTAGATATGGTATCCCTAGAATTATCGAAAGTGATAGGGGTACCCATTTTACAGGTGATGTCTTTCAAGGAATGTGTAAGTTGATGGGAATTGATAGCAAGCTGCACACTCCATACCGTCCACAGGCGAGTGCGAAGGTGGAAAGAGTGAATAGCACTATTAAAAATAATTTGAGCAAAGTTATGGCAGAAACAGGATTGACATGGCCAGAAGCTTTACCCATTGTACTGTACAGCATCAGAACCACTCCCAGGTCCCCTCTTAATCTGTCCCCTTTTGAAATCTTGTTTGGTCGACAACCGCATGTTATGATTAACCCTCAGGATGATTTGAAGTGTAACAATGAAGTGACTGTAAAGTACCTGGTTAATATGAGTAAACAGCTAAGGAATCAAAATAATAATTTGAAGTTGGTGATTCCTGATTTACCAGATAGTAATTGTCATGACATTGAACCTGGGGAGTATGTAATGATACGAAATTTTCTACGCTCAGGTTGCCTTATTGACAGATGGGAAGGACCATACCAAGTCTTATTGACTAGCACTACAGCATTGAAAGTTGCCGAGAGAGAGACTTGGGTTCATTCGTCCCATTGTAAGAAGGTTGCTGATCCAGAGAGGTCCCGTGATAAGGAACAGACGGTAGAGGACGTTGTATCACTGGAGTGTCTGTTCCAGGAGGACTGAGGCGGCACCTGAGCATTGAAAATCACAAGATCAAAAGCAGTTGTCGATTCCCTGTTCCCTTTTATTGTTTTTCTCCAACTTCCCATCCCCTCTCCCTCAAATTATTTTCCCCCCCTTCTCATTCTTCTTCGTTTCCTCCTATAAGATGGACTTGCCCCAAGAGACTGTGATCCGGATTTTCCTGTTGACCATGATGTTGACCAGAGCAGTCTGTTCCGGCGAGAGTACCATGGAGGTCGAGAGAGATTCTGGAATGGGTTCTGATGACAGAGATGGAGGCGTAGTTTTCCGAGAACAACATAATCAACAAGCAAAGGCGAGTATCAGAAAACGATCCGATAGCATTGACAATAGAAGGAATTGTGAAGGATTGTTAGCTGAAGAAAACTGTATCTGTAGGCTCTGTGACAACGTAGTCGAGGATGGGTGCATTAAGAAATGCCAATCCAGTTTTAATATCCACATGGACCGGCATCCCTTGAGTGACTATCACTCCTTAGTGGGTAGCGTGTTAAATCAAACAGATTGTTGGGTATGCTCTCAAGTACCTCAAGGTCATAGCAAATCAGGACTAGTACCATTTCCTTTAACGATAGGGGAGGTACTTGAGCTAAGTGGTGGGAGACCGGTGGACAGGAGGTTTAATATCTCCAGTCCTCCTAGTTTGAAGCTCCACCAATATCATGTGGATAGATCCCTCATATGTTTTAACATTTCCAATCCCCGAAAGCCGGGAAATTGGGAAGTGTCATGGAGTAACCAAACCATGACCTTTTCATATAGAGCAGATAGAATGCCGACAGATACAGAGCTTATACGCCACATAGCCAGTAGAGGAAAATCTTTCCGGTATAGGTATACCCTAGGAAGTAGGATTACGAGAGTTGGAGAGGTATCACCAGGATACTGTGCACATATCGTACAAGCTGATACGTGTACTAGACAGATGGGAGAATTAGGGTTAGGAGATTTCACATGGAAAATGTGTAATATGGTTATGTCCTACTCCGTCCCATATGTTCTCCCCGATGATGCATATTTCATATGCGGGAGGAAGGCGTATAAGTGGCTTGCCCCAAACTCTGAAGGATTGTGTTATATTGGAAAAGTATTGCTTGAGGTAATGACTGTATCACATGCCAAAATGAAAGACATACACCGTGTTGCCCAAACTCCTTATACTCACACCCATTACGAGCACGTAGTTAAACGGCACCTGATAGAAAGAACAGAGCACCCGGCCTCTGACATGATCCATGAATCAACCGGGATTCAGTTTCTACTTGCGTTAGACCTCACTCGCACCGCCAGAGGAGTGTTGAATTATAAATACATATCTGCGCTCGCAAATTTGTTAGACAATATCACAGAAATGTATGATGACACATTTAGGTATACTGGAAGAGAACTTCAAGCTTATAAAACAGAACTAGTTCAGCATAGAATGATTCTCAATTATCTCACAGCAGTAACAGGTGGATATTGTGTCACACTGGCAACACAGTACGGCGTGAAATGCTGCACATATATAACGAATAGTACCGAGGACCCGGTCGAGGTCATAGACCAAAAGATGGACGATATTCTCCAATTGAAGTGGGAATTTCGCAGGAGACACAATCTCACCCTTGCTGCTGTGAGTAATGAGCTGACTAGTTGGGTGTCATGGTTGAACCCGCGAAATTGGTTCTCCGGTTTAGGAGAATGGGCTCAAGGAGTTATAATGGATGTAGGGAAGTTTCTCCTATGTATCTTAGGTGTTATCATAACGATTGGCTTGATATTTAGATGCGGTCAGGCTTTAACGAAGTGCAAACGAAGTACCAGGGTGATGAGTTTAAGGAGTGAGGAAATTGTAATGCGATTTCTACGGTCCGTTTCTTTCATCTGTTTTTCCGTTTTCCTCTGAGGTAAAAAGACCCACTTGGACGAGGAATTTGATGAGCCGATATACAGACAACAGATGGATTAAAGAAGAAGTTTTGACAACCTTATACACAGATTTTTGATGAACTATGCCATAGATCCCCAGTTTCCCTAGAAATTTTAAAATTACGCTAGCCCAACACTTTTGTAAATCTATGGACATTGACAAAGCTTTTTGCTCGCACCTTATGGGCAAAAGCACAAAGAAGACTGCATTCAACAGACACCAAACAAGACCTCAATCGACGAATGTTCATTAACCTGACATAGAATACCACTGCATTTACCGTAATTATGTATTTTCTTCATCTCTACAACCTTCAGGTAATTACACACATAGTATAGGGAATACAGGCACAGATATCAGCAATCACATATTCCCCCATTCATGTATCATCAACTAAAATGTGCTCCCCATTTTTGTTACAACCAAAATCCGAAAAAAGCTCGGTAAAGTTTGACAGCCCATCCACAGACCCGTACCACGGGATAAGAAGGAATTCAAATGTATACTTCGCAATACCTCGAAGCTTGATTTAAAACACGTACGGCACGATGATACATGACCCCCCAAACATGGATTCATACACACATGCTTCTGCTATCTCACTAGGTCATACCCTTTTCCTACCTTCTCCTCTCCTCCCCTACCCAACCATGTAAATGTATTAACCCCTGACATATATTTTTCTCTTTTTGAAATGTTTTAGGAAGTGGCAGTTATTGTTGACTGCCAAAGGGTGGACTGTCAAAGTCAGAAAAATATCACGATGCACACTGCCATATTTGCACCTCATATGTGTCCCTGCTGCGCATGCGTGCGCTCTCCCGTGCGTGCGCATACTCGCTGTTGCGGGCACCCGCAGGCGCACGGTATGCACATTTACGGTAGAGATTGTGTGCGTCTAGCGGGCGACTCTTTCGTTACATATTTTCACCATATAATGCATTTTGTAGATTATGGTCCCTTTGATAGATTCTGAAAGTTTAGTTAATGTAGTATGTTCCTGGACAGAGAGATCCCTCATTGTTTGATACGAAGGGTCAGACAGGAGTAATACAGTGGTGTTTAGTATCCATCGGAAGAGTATTTAATTAGCAATATTCCGGTGTTGGTTTGAAGCGGATCAATCGCTCGTGCGAATAGTTATGGACATAAGAAGTTTATGAACATTTACTGTATTTGCACTTACTTATCCATGCGGCGGGAAACCCAGTTTCCCTCCCACCTGAGCTGTTGGAAATAGTCACAGCCCACCTGTATGAATCAACCTATGACCTTTTGTTATAATGCGAAGACGAATTCCTGTGTCCAATGAACAATGAGATTGTAGGGACCATTGAATTGTATTGTGTGTGGGGCATAAATAGACAGGCCGATCACATCCAGCACTCACTCTTCATCGGTTATCATTGCTGAAAATCGGGAGCTGGATGTCCAGAGGCGCATGCGATCGTTTCCTTTGTGCGTAAGTTTTCTCCGTAATCATATTGTCTTTTCTTGTTATTATGGGCCATATCTTTCTCTCTCTCTCTTCTCTTTCTCTCATTTTCTCTTAAACGTACTTGTATTGTATTTACTGTGTAGTTACCTGGTTAGTTAGTCTATGTTATATTGTAGTGTATGACTTGTATTGTATTAATTCTTTTGCAAGTATAACATTCATAATATATATATTAGGCGTTGGACCCTAAGCACGGTATTTGTGTATTTCTTATAGTGTTAAGTATTCTCAGAGCGTCGGTGACGCTCGAACAGCTTTTGAGTTAATAAGGTTATACAGTGTTGCATTTACACCCTATCTCTACACTAAGGTTTTACAGCAAATTACATTGTTTGTGGTTTAGACATAAAGGTTTAACATTGTGAGCGTCGGCGCCGCTCGTGATCTCCTCGTGGTCTCGAGCGTCTGCTACGCTGATAGCTTAGCATTACGGTAGTCGCTCACCTATAAGTGTGCCCGATACCAACAGCGTATTCTCGTGAGCGTCTGTATCGCTCGAGCAGCCCGCTCCCGATACAGCGTCCGTTACGCTATAGCGAACCATTACGTTAGTCAGCAGCCAATAGCGTGCCTGCCTGTGATCTCTTGGCCGTGAGCGAACGTGACGCTTGAGCGTCTCGACCACGGCTAAGCGATTGTTACGCAACGAGCGTACCCTTACGGTACTCCATACGCAAATAGCGTACAGTGTTCTTAGACCTCACAAAGGGTTTTAAATAAGATAAATATTTAGCTTTATCAAAGCGCACTGTCAGCAGTGTTCATTCCGGGAGTGGACAACTGGGATGCAGACTTCCTCAGCAGACACGACCTACATCCAGGAGAGTGGGGACTCCATCAGGAAGTCTTCGCACAGATTGCAAGTCGGTGGGGACTGTTCCAGATAGACATGATGGCGTCCCGCCTCAACAAAAAGCTACAGAGGTATTGCACCAGGTCAAGAGACCCTCGGGCAGTAGCTGTAGACGCCCTAGTGACACCGTGGGTGTTCCGGTCGGTCTATGTATTTCCTCCTCTACCTCTCATACCCAAGGTGTTGATAATAGTAAGAAAAAGAGGAGTAAGAACAATTCTCATTGTTCCAGATTGGCCGCGAAGGACCTGGTATCCAGATCTGCAGGAAATGCTCACAGAAGATCCGTGGCCACTTCCTCTAAGACAGGACCTGTTGCAACAGGGGCCCTGTCTGTTCCAAGACTTACCGCGGCTGCGTTTGACGGCATGGCGGTTGAACGCCGGATCCTAGCGGAAAAGGGTATTCCAGATGAGGTCATTCCTACGCTAATAAAGGCTAGGAAGGACGTGACATCTAAACATTATCACTGTATATGGCGAAAATATGTTTCTTTGTGTGAGGCCAGGAATGCTCATACGTAAGAATTCCACCTGGGCCACTTCCTTCACTTCCTACAAACTGGAGTGAATTTGGGCCTAAAATTAGGCTCTATTAAGGTTCAGATTTTGGCCTTATCCATTTTCTTTCAAAAGGAATTGGCCTCTCTTCCTGAAGTAAGTACAAACTTTTGTGAAGGGAGTACTGCATATTCAGCCTCCTTTTGTACCTCCGGTGGTCCCTTGGGACCTTAACGTGGTGTTAAGGTTATGGTTTGAACCACTTAAAATGGTGGAGTTTAAATATCTCACTTGGAAGGTGGTCATGTTATTAGCCTTGGCTTCCGCTAGGCGAGTGTCGGAATTAGCAGCTTTATCACATAAAATCCCCTATCTGGTTTTCCATATGGATAGAGCGGAATTGCAGACCCGTCCTCAATTCCTGCTAAAAGTGGACTCATTCTTTCATATGAACCAACCTATTGTGGTGCCTGTGGCTACGCGTGACTTGGAGGATTCCGAGTCCCTTGATGTGGTCAGGGCTTTGAAAATTTACGTGGCCAGAACGGCTAGAGTCAGAAAAACAGAAGCACTGTTTGTCCTGTATGCAGCCAACAAGATTGGCACCCCTGCTTCAAATCAGACTATTGCTCTCTGGATCTGTAACACGATTCAGCAGGCGCATTCTATGGCGGGATTGCCATTGCCTAATTCAGTCAAGGCCCATTCCACTAGGAAGGTGGGCTCTTCTTGGGCAGCTGCCCGAGGGGTCTCGGCACTACAGCTGTGCCGAGCTGCTACTTGGTCGGGTTCAAACACCTTTGCAAAGTTCTATAAGTTTGATACCCTGGCTGAGGAGGACCTCCTGTTTGCTCAATCGGTGCTGCAGAGTTATCCGCAGGAGCCCGTTTGGGAGCTTTGGTATAATCCCCATGGTCCTTACGGAGTCCCCAGCATCTTTTAGGACGTAAGAGAAAATAAGATTTTAAACCTACCGGTAAATCTTTTTCTCGTAGTCCGTAGAGGATGCTGGGTGCCCGTCCCAAGTGCGGACTACTTCTGCAAGACTTGTATATAGTTATTGCTTACATAAGGGTTATATGTTAGTTTTCATCGGTCTTGGACTGATGCTATGTTGTTTTCATACTGTTAACTGGGTAGTATATCACAAGTTATACGGTGTGATTGGTGTGGCTGGTATGAATCTTGACCTTGGATTAACAAAAATCCTTTCCTCGTACTGTCCGTCTCCTCTGGGCACAGTTTCTCTAACTGAGGTATGGAGGAGGGGCATAGAGGGAGGAGCCAGTGCACACCCAGATCTAAAGTCTTTCTTAAAGTGCCCATGTCTGCTGCGGAGCCCGTCTATCCCCCATGGTCCTTACGGAGTCCCCATCATCCTCTACGGACTACGAGAAAAAAAATTTACCGGTAGGTTTAAAATGTTATTTTTTTCTCTGCAACCCACTGCTAAATTGTGCTTCCTAGCTGTTTTTTATAAAATCACTTAATTAAATCTAACTCTGATTACGTCAGAGAAGGCCAGGTACCCTACACCATAAGAGGGGGTTTGAAATTTTGACTTGTCTACTTAAAGATCACCAAAATCCGATCACAAGGTCAATTACATCCCTGGGTGGGATTGAACCACCAACCTTTTGGTTAATAGCCCATGTAAGTGAAAGAGATCCTGAAGCACTCACTCATCATGGGAAAGTACCAATGTGTTTCTTACAAAAATTCTCCAGATTATTGACTTTTTAAAGTTTTTCTAGGAAACGTTCTAGATAAATGCTTATTAGCCTTTGTCAGTATCTACTTTTGCAAGGTGTCTATGTGGCGCAATCGGTTAGCATGTTTGGCTATTAACCAAAAGGTTGGTGGTTCAATCCCACCCAGGTATGTAATTGACCTTGTAATCAGATTTTGGTGATCTTTAAATAGACAAGTCAAAATTTCAAACCCCCTCTTATGGTGTAGGGTACCTGGCCTTCTCTGATGTAATCAGAGTTAGATTTGATTAAGTGATTTTATAAAAAAACAGCTAGGAAGCACAATTTAGCAGTGGGTTGCAGAGAAAAAAAATTATGCTGGCAGAAAAGTCCAATTTAGTGACGAAACAGCTCTTCATTTTCTGATTTTATGTTTATGCTAACAAATTTGCTCTCTGAAAAGTGTCCACAAAGCCAAGTCTCTGATTAACACCTTTGTAGGGATGGTTTTTCACCTATTACTGAATTAAACTTGCTTCATTGGAAAGGCAGCAAGATGCATCCTCATTTCAATGTCTACTGAAATAATACAGGTTGACACCAGGAAACATAAACGTCACTGCATCCTTGCTGCTTCCTCATGGGGAAGTCTGTTTAATGTGAAAACAAGGTGATATCTAATCAGCACACAGGTAAGGAATTAAGAAAATCTTTCTTTATGGATGAAGATGTTTCTCACAAAATTGTTGCACCGAAGCATCATTGAAATTCAAGCTGGAAAGATGATTTTAATATATCACTTGTACATTTTGTACTGCTCTTCTGGTGACAATGTAGTTTGTTTTTGTCAATTACCATTTTAATAATAGGGTAAAGAAAATTAAGTGGATTTTTGAAAGAAAACAATACTGTCAATATACTATTAAAACAAATTAAAATGGTAAAAGTTATTGTACTTTAAGTAAAAATAAAAGAGACAAAATATCAATCCCAGTTTTGGATTACTTTAATTAACAAAAAACAATGCATATAGCAGAGGATAGTTTCAATCTGCCTACCTCTGGGTTATGGGCCCAGCATGCTTCCGTTGCAGTACTCTGCTGCTCATGTAAGTGCAAGAGATCCTGAAGCACTCACTCATCATGGGAAAGTACCAATGTGTTTCTTACAAAAACTCTCCAGATTATTGACTTTTTAAAGTTTTTCTAGGAAACGTTCTAGATGAATGCTTATTAGCCTTTGTCAGTATATACTTTTACGAGGTGTCTCTGTGGTGCAATCGGTTAGCATGTTTGGCTATTAACCAAAAGGTTGGTGGTTCAATCCCACCCATGGATGTAATTGACCTTGTGATTAGATTTTGGTAACCTTTAAGTAGACAAGTCAAAATGTCAAACTCCCTCTTATGGTGTAGGGTACCTGGCCTTCTCTGATGTAATCAGAGTTAGATTTGATTAAGTGATTTTATAAAAAAACAGCTCGGAAGCACAATTTAGCAGTGGGTTGCAGAGAAAAAAAACTATGCTGGCAGAAAAGTCCAATTGAGTGATTAAACAGCTCTTCATTTTCTGATTTTATGTTTATGCTAACAAATTTGCTCTCTGAAAAGTGTCCACAAAGTAAAGTCTCTGGTTAACACCTTTGTAGGAATGGTTTTTCACCTATTACTGAATTAAACTTGCTTCATTGGAAAGGCAGCAAGATGCATCCTCATTTCAATGTCTACTGAAATAATACAGGTTGACACCAGGAAACATAAACGTCACTGCATCCTTGCTGCTTCCTCATGGGGAAGTCTGTTTAATGTGAAAACAAGGTGATATCTAATCAGCACACAGGTAAGGAATTAAGAAAATCTTTCTTTATGGGTGAAGATGTTTCTCACAAAATTGTTGCACCAAAGCATCATTGAAATTCAAGCTGGAATGATGATTTTAATATATCACTTGTACATTTTGTACTGCTCTTCTGGTGACAATGTAGTTTGTTTTTGTCAATTACCATTTTAATAATAGGGTAAAGAAAATTAAGTGGATTTTTGAAAGAAAACAATACTGTCAATTTACTATTAAAACAAATTAAAATGGTAAAAGTTATTGTACTTTAAGTAAAAATAAAAGAGCCAAAATATCAATCCCAGTTTTGGATTACTTTAATTAACAAAAAACAATGCATATAGCAGAAGATAGTTTCAATCTGCCTACATCTGGGTTATGGGCCCAGCATGCTTCCGTTGCAGTACTCTGCTGCTCATGTAAGTGCAAGAGATCCTGAAGCACTCACTCATCATGGGAAAGTAGCAATGTGTTTCTTACAAAAACTCTCCAGATTATTGACTTTTTAAAGTTTTTCTAGGAAACGTTCTAGATGAATGCTTATTAGCCTTTGTCAGAATGGACTTTTACGAGGTGTCTCTGTGGTGCAATCGGTTAGCATGTTTGGCTATTAACCAAAAGGTTGGTGGTTCAATCCCACCCAGGGATGTAATTGACCTTGTGATCAGATTTTGGTGATCTTTAAGTAGACAAGTCAAAATTTCAAACCCCCTCTTATGGTGTAGGGTACCTGGCCTTCTCTGATGTAATCAGAGTTAGATTTGATTAAGTGATTTTATAAAAAACAGCTAGGAAGCACAATTTAGCAGTGGGTTGCAGAGAAAAAAAAACTATGCTGGCAGAAAAGTCCAATTGAGTGATTAAACAGCTCTTCATTTTCTGACTTTATTTTTATGCTAACAAATTTGCTCTCTGAAAAGTGTCCACAAAGCCAAGTCTCTGATTAACACCTTTGTAGGAATGTTTTTTCACCTATTACTGAATTAAACTTGCTACATTGGAAAGGCAGCAAGATGCATCCTCATTTCAATGTCTACTGAAAAAATACAGGTTTACACCAGGACACATAAACGTTACTGCATCCTTGCTGCTTTCTCATGTGGAAGTCTGTTTAATGTGAAAACAAGGTAATATCTAATCAGCACACAGATAAGGAATTAAGAAAATCTTTCTTTATGGGTGAAGATGTTTCTCACAAAATTGTTGTCCCAATGCATCATTGAAATTCAAGATGGAAGATGATTTTAATATATCACTTGTACATTTTGCATTGCTCTTCTGGTGACAATGTAGTTTGTTTTTGTCAATTACCATTTCAGTAATAGGGTAAAGAAAATTAAGTGGATTTTTTAAAGAAAACAATGCTGTCAATATACTATTAAAACAAATTAAAATGATAAAAGTTATTGTACTTTAAGTAAAAATAGAAGAGCCAAAATATCAATCCCAGTTTTTGATTACTTTAATTATAAAAAAAAATGCACATAGCAGAGGATAGTTTCGATTAATCGACCTCTGGGTTATGGGCCCAGCATCCTTCCATTGCACTACTCTGCTGCTCATGGAAGTCCGAGAGATCCTGAAGACTAAATTGATTAAAGGCCTAAAAGTACTGGACTATAAGGAAAGACTTACTAGGCTGAATATGTATACACTAGAAAAGAGGTGCCTAAGAGGAGATATTATTAATATCTTCAAATATGTAAAGATACATAACAAAGAGTTATCAGAGGAATTATTTATTAAAAGAACACGTGGTCACTCGCTGCGACTGGAGGAAAGTTCAGAATGCAATGGAGGAAAGGGTTCTTCACTGTTAGGGCAATCAGGATGTGGAATTCCCTGCCAGGGAAGGTGGTAATGGCGGACTCTGTAATTGGATTTAAAAAAGGAATGGATACATTTCTGAATGAAAAAGCTATCCAAGGTTATAATACTTAAAATATCAACATGGTTAATCCGGGGGTAACATGAGTTATAGTAGCTAACTAGTCATAAAACATTATTCAGCAAGTATGTAGAATCATCACAACTTAAAACAGGTTGAACACGATGGGCAATTTGCCTCTATTCAACCTCAAAAACTATGTTACTATATGTTACTATATTACTGTAGTATACAGAACACCACAATGCAATGAGCAGTGATAGTGAGCACTGATGAGGATACTAGAACTGACACTGAGCAGCAAGATGCAGCACTGGACTATTAGTAATGTACTGTAGTATGCTGAGCAACACAATGCAGCACAAGACAATGAACAGTGATACTGAGCACTGATGAGGATACTACTGAGAACTGACACTGAGCAGGAGAGACACACTACTAGTATTACTGAGCAGCAATAAGTAACCACTGATACTGAGCACTGATATTGAGATTTCCACTGAGAGAACATAGCCACGTCCTCTCCGCTCTCTCTTCAATGCACGAGTAAAAATGGCGGCAACGCGCAGCTCTATATATAATATCCGAATCTCGCGAGAATCCGACAGCGGGATGATGACATTTTCCCTTGTTCAGGTTTTCCGAGTCAGGCGGGAACAACCGAGCCTGCCTCAGACCAGTGTAAACCACGTGGAGTTCGTGGGGAATTCGGTTCTCGGAGAACCGAACCCGCTCCTCTCTACCTTATACCCATCAATTTTTTTTATTTTCAATCTAAGCCCCTGCAGTTTTCTGTAAGCATCTGCTTCGCTATGATGATCAACAAGTCACAAGGGCAAACACTCAGGGCTTGAGGCATAGATCTTTGGACCAGCTGCTACAAGCATTTCAGAGGTGTCACTATCACTGGTGACACCCAGAGAGGTGGCGAGGGAGATTGTAATGCAGTGCGTGCAAATAAGCAGCGCAATGGTAAAAAGGAGGCATTATTTCATAGGTAGGGGCGTGGCCTGGTGGCCTGAATCTACATTTTGTTGCTCCGGGTGTCCCGGGGGTTGGGGGCTGCACCCGGGGACTAGTGTGTAAGCGGTGCTGGCTCCTGCACAGTGACAGGGCATGGCCACCCAGTATGACACCTCCCTTCTTGACCATGCTGTAATTGCAGTCGCACTGCAGTTCAGCGTGATCATAAACAATGGTGTAGCCTCCTGCTGGTGCAGACTGTATGTGCGCGCAGGAAGCCGCCACCATTTTTGTGATTACAGCGGCTGAATGTGATGTCATACAGCCGCTGTGACCACGCCCCCTGTGTCTCCTCCATTGCAGACCCCATTTTGAAGCCTTGCCCCCGCACTGCTCCATCCCTGACTTGGAAATGGAGTGTTGCTGACCCCACTCTCCCCCCCTGCCCCGATTGACAGGCAGAGGCGATCGCATGCAGGCACATGCGTATGCTCTTAGCAATTTTTGCAGTTGGATCGCTTATTGTGATTGCAATCCAACCTGAATCAGGCCCTATTACCTATCACAATGCGCTGCGGGCAGTACAAAATTGGGTTAATATAGGAGAAAAACCCCCAGACCTGTGCTCCTTAACTGTACCTGGTGGCTAGTGGAGCGGCTGCCCAGTAATCAGTGTCCACCCCAGTGCGCACACGGCCCACCCCCTACGGCCACGCTCCCCTTAATCAGCGGCCTCGTGATCCGGAAGGGCGGTGTGTGTGTGACTGACCTTAGGAAGAAACCGGAGCCTCCGCTGCAGTGACCCAGCAACCAGGGCACGGGAGTATACAGCGCCGCTGGGAGTGATGAAGCTGCAGTAAAGATGTCTATTAGACCTAGCCTGCTGCAGCCCTTGTAGATTCTCATAAAACAAGTTCTTCTTTTCTTGTCAAAATTAATAGCTAAGAATAGGCTGCCTGAGGCAGGCCCCTGTTAAGTGGCCTGCTACTGAAGGCACCAACTACAAACTGAGCTCCCTGTTCATGGAAGCGGGGTTATAGAGGAGGATGCGCTGAGCATCTTGGGAACAGTCAAAAGCTTTGAGCCGGTTGGTGCCTCAGATCAAGATCCTACTCTACACCCCAATGTGAATCCTTGTGGAGTCCAGTGTACCCCACAGAAGAAATTAATGTGTCACACCCATTGGCAGCAACCTTAGAATAGCTGCTGACGGGCACAATTGAGAAAGGAAGGGGGGGGGGGGGGCATTTGAATCCAGCACATAGATGCAATTCAAATATGTAATTTGTACCTTCCTATTTTAAAATATAATGGATGAACCTAACCCTGTGAGAACAATCTTCATGATCAAGAGATCTAATATGTAAAATAAGTATGAGTTGGGATAGGGCTGGGGAGGGTGGCAGCTCGGGCAGCCCCTCCCCCGTCAAGTTAAGGAGATTCAACTGAGGAAGCACAAGGGAACTCTCGTCTGGGGACAACAACTGCAGGGAGACCACATCTTTTCAGATGAACATGGGAGGGCGGAAGGCTGCCTAATACTGAAGCACCATCAAATATCAAACCATATCCAACAACTAGTACAAGCATTCCTGGGGGAAGGTCTGCAGCAGACGGATTTGCATACGGTGATGTCATCCAAGCAGTGGGCCAAAGTTGGCTGGAACCCTCATCTGCATATAAAAAGAGAAAAGGGGCATGCAGGGCATGGCGGCCTTTTGCAGTGCTTGGATGACCCCTAGTTCGCATTAAACACCCCCACCCTCCTTTGGTGTGGGGCTCATGTTGGCCATGCCCAATCCCCTGAAGCATTCATGCTGATTTCTTGCAGCAGCTGGGCACTGTAACAGCTCCAGAGCTGCTCTGTAAGGCAAGTAAAAGGGTGTGGGCCCTGCAGCACCACCTGTAGTTCGCATTGTGCGTTGGAAGGCACAAAGTAAGCAGACGGGAGGAGAAGTCAGGATAGTACACAAGGGCATCCTTTTCTCTTAGTCCGTAAAGGATGCTGGGGTCACATTAAGAACCATGGGGTATAGACGGGATCCGCAAGAGACATGGGCACTTTAAGACTTTCAAAGGGTGTGGACTGGCTCCTCCCTCTATGCCCCTCCTCCAGACTCCAGTTATAGGAACTGTGCCCAGGGAGACTGACATTTCGAGGAAAGGATTTATTGTTAAACTAAGGTGAGCATCTTACCAGCTCACACCTTAAGCATGCCGCAGAACGTGGCATTCAACAGAACACAAGCCAACGGCATGAACAATTGCAGCAAAAAGCTGACCAGAACCGTAACACAACATGTGTATAACCACAAGTAATAACTGCAGACACAGTATGGACTGGGACGGGTGCCCAGCATCCTCTACGTACTAAGAGAAAAGGATTTACCGGTAGGTATTAAAATCCTATTTTCTCATACGACCTAGAGGACCTAGAGGATGCTGGGGTCACATTAAGAACCATGGGGTTATACCAAAGCTCGTGTCCGCGTGGTTGGATGTGCATCTGTCAGCCTGGCGCCTCCTGTCTCCGGTGGCCGGCGCCGCCATTACTGTTTTCATTACCACATGGATTACAAACCAAAACTTCCCTCCAAGTGTCTGCATGGGCGCAGCCATCTTGGATTCTGTCAGCTGATCATTTCCACCAATCTGTTCTCAGTATTGATAATCTGCATAATTGCCTAGCCAATCCCTTCCTTGCTGCAGGTATAAATACACTGTGCCTGAGTAAGGAAGGCGTCAGTGCTTTGGTTGTCAAACCTAGTTCCTGTTTGTCTCTCTCCTGTGATTGTCTTCCAGGTTCCAGCTCCTGTCTCAAGACTTCCACCATAGAGACCCGCACCAGCATTCCACCTGCGGTGTAGCCTGACTCTCCAATCCATTGTGGATTCATCTGTTTCCAGCTACAACATTACCTGCTTCCAGCTCAGCTTCCAGCAGAGTACAGCTTCCCTTAAAGGGCCGGTGTCCTTTCTACACTTTACCACTCTCCACCGGTATTATTATTTCTCCGCTCTCAAGTTCTACATTTCAGTTCATATTTCATCGCTCCCAAGTTCATTTATTATTTAACTGGTTCCAGCCAGTATCCACTCCGTGCTAACAACAGTCTGGTTCCAGCCAGTATCCACAGCAGCTGTTTTATCTTCAGCAACCCAGCTTTTCCTGGAACACCAGCTGGCACAATCCTGGGTTATCTCCATTGCTACAGTCGGGCCTGGTAAGGACTTTCCATCTAGAAGATCATAAGAGCTATCTCACACTACCAGTGCCCTGTGGCTCCTGCCATCCTGTAGTACCCAGGAACTGTATTTATTCTTTGCTGACTTTTACGTTTTCTTTTACTGCTGCTGTGTTGCAGAGTTGTCATAATAAACATCATTGACTTTTATCCAAGTTGTCGTGGTCACGCCTTCGGGCATTTATTATTTATGTTACTTACATGTCCAGGGGTCTGATACAACCTCCCAGGTTCCGGTACATCTCAGCCCCTACAACTGAGGCTGCCTCCCGTCAGCTCAGGCCCTCAGTTGTGACAGTAAGCACTGACCAAATGAATCCAGCCGGAGACCAGGATCAAGCGGCCAGGCCGATGCAAGAACTGGCAGCCCGACTAGAACATCAGGAGGCTGCACAGGGCCACATCATCCGCTGTCTCCAGGATCTCTCTACTCGGCTGGATGGGATTCAGACAACTCTCCGTGGATCAGGCGCGTCTGGTGCGTCAACCACAGTGACTCCAGCTATAACCCCACCCACCTTACCCATTTCTGCTCCACGTCTTCATCTTCCAACGCCAGCAAAATTTGACGGATCTCCAAGATTCTGCAGGGGATTTCTCAACTAGTGTGAGATTCAGTTTGAGCTACAACCTGGCAATTTTCCCAGTGACCGTACAAAAATTGCCTACATTATTTCTCTTCTCAGTGGCTCAGCCCTTGATTGGGCATCACCGTTATGGGAGAGGTCCGACACCCTGCTATCTTCCTACACTGCCTTCGTGTCAACATTCAGGCGCATCTTCGACGAGCCAGGCCGGGTAACCTCAGCTTCATCCGAGATTCTCCGTTTACGCCAGGGGTCACGTACTGTAGGACAATATCTGATACAGTTCCAGATCCTGGCATCCGAACTGGCATGGAACGACGAGGCCCTGTATGCTGCATTCTGGCATGGCTTATCTGAGCGTATTAAAGATGAGTTAGCTACCAGAGACTTACCTTCTAAGTTAGATGAGCTAATCTCACTCTGCACGAAAGTTGATTTACGTTTCAGAGAGAGAGCAACTGAGCGTGGAAGATCATCTGCTCCAAAATCTTCTGCTCCTCCTCCTCGTCAACTGTCACCATCTAAAGATGAGCCCATGCAACTTGGCCGTTCCCGTTTAACCCCTGCTGAGCGCCGAAGACGTCTCTCCGAGTTTCTCTGTCTCTATTGTGCAGCTCCGTCTCACACCATTAATGCCTGTCCCAAACGTCTGGGAAACTTCAAATCCTAGCTCGCCAAGGAGAGGGCCGGCTAGGAGTAATGATCTCCTCTCCATCTTCTCAAGATTGTAATCTCCCAGTCTCGCTTCAAGTTGCTCAACGTTATCGGAACGTCATTGCCCTCCTTGATTCCGGAGCAGCTGGGAACTTTATTACCGAAGCCTATGTTAAACGGTGGTCCCTACCCACCGAGAGACTTCCTTCGTCCATTTCTTTAACTGCCGTGGATGGCAGCAAAATTTTTGATGCAGTTATTTCTTTAAGGACTCTACCAGTTCGTCTGAGAGTGGGAGTTCTTCATTCCGAACTTATTTCTTTTTTAGTGATTCCAAGAGCCACACATCCTGTGGTCCTGGGCCTTCCATGGCTCCGTCTTCACAATCCTACAATTGATTGGACGACTACGCAAATCCTGGCATGGGGTTCCTCCTGTGCTGAGACATGTTTGTTTAAAGTATTGCCTGTCTGTTCTTCCTCCCCCAGGTCGTCTGATGTTCCACCTCCTCCATATCAAGATTTCACGGATGTGTTCAGTAAAGCTTCTGCTGATATCCTTCCTCCTCATAGAGAATGGGACTGTCCGATTGATCTCGTTCCAGGGAAGGTTCCACCTCGAGGCCGAACTTATCCGTTGTCTCTGCCTGAGACGCATTCTATGGAGGAATATATTAAAGAGAACCTAGCAAAGGGGTTCATTCGACCTTCTTCTTCTCCAGCCGGCGCAGGCTTCTTTTTTGTAAAAAAGAAAGATGGTGGTCTGCGGCCGTGCATCGACTACAGAGGTTTGAACGACATTACCATCAAGAACCGTTATCCTTTACCCCTGATTACTGAGCTCTTTGACAGAGTTAGCGGAGCTACCATCTTTACAAAGCTGGACTTGCGAGGTGCATACAATCTCATCCGGATCCGTGAGGGTGACGAGTGGAAGACCGCATTTAACACCCGTGACGGACATTATGAGTACCTCGTCATGCCCTTCGGATTGAGCAATGCTCCAGCTGTCTTCCAGCATTTCGTCAATGAGATCTTCAGAGACATTCTATACCGTCATGTCGTGGTCTATCTAGATGATATCCTCATTTTTGCCAACAATTTAGAGGAACATCGTTTTTGGGTAAAGGAGGTTCTGTCCCGTCTCCGTGTCAATCATCTCTATTGCAAATTAGAGAAATGCGTCTTTGAAGTCAAGTCCATTCCGTTTCTAGGGTACATTGTGTCCGGTTTCGGACTAGAGATGGATCCTGAGAAACTACAAGCAATTCAGAATTGGCCAGTACCCTTAACCCTCAAAGGGGTCCAGAGGTTCTTAGGGTTCGCCAATTATTACCGAAAGTTTATACGAGACTTTCCCACCATTGTGGCGCCTATTACTGCTTTCACCAAGAAGGGTGCTAACCCGTCCAAGTGGTCTGAAGAAGCCATGCAAGCTTTTCATCTTTTAAAACAGAGGTTCATCTCTGCGCCTGTCCTGAAACAGCCTGACATCGACTCTCCTTTCATCCTAGAGGTGGATGCCTCCTCCGTTGGAGTAGGAGCGGTGTTATCTCAGAGGGCTAAAGATGGCCATTTACATCCTTGCAGTTTCTTTTCACGGAAGTTCTCCCCAGCGGAGCGCAACTATGCCATTGGCGACCAGGAGTTGCTAGCCATCAAGCTCGCTCTAGAGGAGTGGAGATATCTGTTGGAGGGAGCTTCTCATTCAATCACCATCCTTACAGACCACAAGAACGTTCTATATTTGAAAGGCGCACAATGTCTCAACCCTCGTCAGGCCAGATGGGCACTTTTCTTTTCCAGGTTCGACTTTAAACTCCAGTTCTGTCCGGGCTCTCAGAATCGCAAGGCCGATGCCCTTTCCCGCTCATGGGAGCAAGAAAATGAGTCAGAGTCTTCAGACAAGCATCCTATTATAAGTCCGTTGGCATTCTCCACGGTAGGGATGGACTCTACGCCCCCATCAGGGAAAAGTTTTGTGAAGCCGATGCTAAGGAAGAAGCTCATGCATTGGGCCCATGCTTCCCGTTTTGCCGGACATACAGGTATCCAAAAAACCCTGGAGTTTATCTCTAGGTCCTATTGGTGGCCAACTCTGAAAAAGGACGTCTTGGAGTTTATTGCATCTTGCCCAAAGTGTGCCCAACATAAAGTATCCCGCCAGTCGCCTGCGGGGCAACTGGTTCCACTATCCGTTCCCCGTCGACCATGGACCCACTTGTCGATGGATTTCATTACAGACTTACCCATGTGCAACAAGTTCAATACCATCTGGGTGGTAGTTGACCGGTTCACCAAGATGGCACACTTCATTCCTCTCACCGGTCTTCCGTCAGCTTCCAAGTTGGCTCAAGTATTCATACAAGAGATCTTCCGACTCCACGGTCTTCCTGAAGAAATTATCTCAGATCGAGGAGTTCAATTCACAGCCAAATTCTGGCGAAGTTTATGTCAAGTCCTCCAAGTCAAGCTAAAGTTTTCCACGGCTTACCATCCTCAGACCAATGGTCAAACCGAGAGGGTGAATCAGGACTTGGAGGCCTTCCTCCGCATCTATGTGTCCTCCTCTCAAGATGACTGGGTTCAATTACTTCCCTGGGCCGAGTTCTGTCATAACAACCAGTATCATTCTTCATCTGCTTCAACACCATTCTTCACTAACTTTGGATTCCACCCTAAAGTCCCTGAGTTCCAACCGCTTCCAGCAACTTCTGTTCCCGCAGTGGATATCACCTTGCATCAGTTTGCCAATATCTGGAAGAGCGTACGATCAGCTCTGCTCAAGGCATCGTTCAGGTACAAGAAGTTTGCGGATAAGAAGCGTCGAGCAGTTCCTGCTCTCAAGGTGGGTGATCGGGTATGGTTATCCACGAAGAATTTGAGGTTAAGAGTTCCCAGTATGAAGTTTGCACCTCGCTATATCGGTCCTTTCAAGATTGAACAAGTCATCAATCCTGTTGCTTACAGACTCCAGTTGCCTCCCTTCTTAAAAATACCCAGGACATTCCATGTTTCCCTGTTGAAACCGCTGATCTTGAATCGGTTTCATTCCTCACTTCCTCCAACTCCGAAAGTCCAAACTCAATGAGGCGTTGAGTATGAAGTGGCCAAGATCCTGGACTCACGTCACCGTTACGGTCAACTACAATATCTTATTGACTGGAAGGGTTATGGTCCTGAGGAACGTTCATGGACCAATGCTTCTGATGTCCATGCTCCTGCCTTGGTCCGGAGATTCCATTCCAAGTTTCCTCAAAAGCCAAAGAAGTGTCCTGGGGCCACTCCTAAAGGGGGGGGTGCTGTCACGATCCGGGTATCTGGACGCCATTTCTTACCCATCAGATGCCTCCTAAGGCTGGCTCAGCGCTCCAGGACCGGATCCCATCTGTTATCCTGATGTGTACATTCCTGTATTCTCTCCTGTCACTCTGGGACGCTGTCACAGTAAACGCCATATTACACCTGGCATGGCGTCTCCCGCGGCCTCCGCCGTGTCCGCGTGGTTGGATGTGCATCTGTCAGCCTGGCGCCTCCTGTCTCCGGTGGCCGGCGCCGCCATTACTGTTTTCATTACCACATGGATTACAAACCAAAACTTCCCTCCAAGTGTCTGCATGGGCGCAGCCATCTTGGATTCTGTCAGCTGATCATTTCCACCAATCTGTTCTCAGTATTGATAATCTGCACAATTGCCTAGCCAATCCCTTCCTTGCTGCAGGTATAAATACACTGTGCCTGAGTAAGGAAGGCGTCAGTGCTTTGGTTGTCAAACCTAGTTCCTGTTTGTCTCTCTCCTGTGATTGTCTTCCAGGTTCCAGCTCCTGTCTCAAGACTTCCACCATAGAGACCCGCACCAGCATTCCACCTGCGGTGTAGCCTGACTCTCCAATCCATTGTGGATTCATCTGTTTCCAGCTACAACATTACCTGCTTCCAGCTCAGCTTCCAGCAGAGTACAGCTTCCCTTAAAGGGCCGGTGTCCTTTCTAGAGATGAGCGCCGGAAATTTTTCGGGTTTTGTGTTTTGGTTTTGGGTTCGGTTCCGCGGCCGTGTTTTGGGTTCGACCGCGTTTTGGCAAAACCTCACCGAATTTTTTTTGTCGGATTCGGGTGTGTTTTGGATTCGGGTGTTTTTTTCCAAAAAACCTAAAAAACAGCTTAAATCATAGAATTTGGCGGTCATTTTGATCCCAAAGTATTATTAACCTCAAAAACCATAATTTCCACTCATTTCAGTCTATTCTGAATACCTCACACCTCACAATATTATTTTTAGTCCTAAAATTTGCACCGAGGTCGCTGTGTGAGTAAGATAAGCGACCCTAGTGGCCGACACAAACACCGGGCCCATCTAGGAGTGGCACTGCAGTGTCACGCAGGATGGCCCTTCCAAAAAACCCTCCCCAAACAGCACATGACGCAAAGAAAAAAAGAGGCGCAATGAGGTAGCTGTGTGAGTAAGATTAGCGACCCTAGTGGCCGACACAAACACCGGGCCCATCTAGGAGTGGCACTGCAGTGTCACGCAGGATGTCCCTTCCAAAAAACCCTCCCCAAACAGCACATGACGCAAAGAAAAAAAGAGGCGCAATGAGGTAGCTGTGTGAGTAAGATAAGCGACCCTAGTGGCCGACACAAACACCGGGCCCATCTAGGAGTGTCACTGCAGTGTCACGCAGGATGTCCCTTCCAAAAAACCCTCCCCAAACAGCACATGACGCAAAGAAAAAAAGAGGCGCAATGAGGTAGCTGTGTGAGTAAGATAAGCGACCCTAGTGGCCGACACAAACACCGGGCCCATCTAGGAGTGGCACTGCAGTGTCACGCAGGATGTCCCTTCCAAAAAACCCTCCCCAAACAGCACATGACGCAAAGAAAAAGAAAAGAAAAAAGAGGTGCAAGATGGAATTGTCCTTGGGCCCTCCCACCCACCCTTATGTTGTATAAACAGGACATGCACACTTTAACCAACCCATCATTTCAGTGACAGGGTCTGCCACACGACTGTGACTGATATGACGGGTTGGTTTGGACCCCCACCAAAAAAGAAGCAATTAATCTCTCCTTGCACAAACTGGCTCTACAGAGGCAAGATGTCCACCTCATCATCATCCTCCGATATATCACCGTGTACATCCCCCTCCTCACAGATTATCAATTCGTCCCCACTGGAATCCACCATCTCAGCTCCCTGTGTACTTTGTGGAGGCAATTGCTGCTGGTCAATGTCTCCACGGAGGAATTGATTATAATTCATTTTAATGAACATCATCTTCTCCACATTTTCTGGATGTAACCTCGTACGCCGATTGCTGACAAGGTGAGCGGCGGCACTAAACACTCTTTCGGAGTACACACTTGTGGGAGGGCAACTTAGGTAGAATAAAGCCAGTTTGTGCAAGGGCCTCCAAATTGCCTCTTTTTCCTGCCAGTATAAGTACGGACTGTGTGACGTGCCTACTTGGATGCGGTCACTCATATAATCCTCCACCATTCTTTCAATGGGGAGAGAATCATATGCAGTGACAGTAGACGACATGTCCGTAATCGTTGTCAGGTCCTTCAGTCCGGACCAGATGTCAGCATCAGCAGTCGCTCCAGACTGCCCTGCATCACCGCCAGCGGGTGGGCTCGGAATTCTGAGCCTTTTCCTCGCACCCCCAGTTGCGGGAGAATGTGAAGGAGGAGATGTTGTTGACAGGTCGCGTTCCGCTTGACTTGACAATTTACTCACCAGCAGGTGTTTGAACCCCAGCAGACTTGTGTCTGCCGGAAAGAGAGATCCAAGGTAGGCTTTAAATCTAGGATCGAGCACGGTGGCCAAAATGTAGTGCTCTGATTTCAACAGATTGACCACCCGTGAATCCTTGCTAAGCGAATTAAGGGCTACATCCACAAGTCCCACATGCCTAGCGGAATCGCTCCGTGTTAGCTCCTCCTTCAATGTCTCCAGCTTCTTCTGCAAAAGCCTGATGAGGGGAATGACCTGACTCAGGCTGGCAGTGTCTGAACTGACTTCACGTGTGGCAAGTTCAAAGGGCATCAGAACCTTGCACAACGTTGAAATCATTCTCCACTGCGCTTGAGACAGGTGCATCCCACCTCCTATATCGTGCTCAATTGTATAGGCTTGAATGGCCTTTTGCTGCTCCTCCAACCTCTGAAGCATATACAGGGTTGAATTCCACCTCGTTACCACTTCTTGCTTCAGATGATGGCAGGGCAGGTTCAGTAGTTTTTGGTGGTGCTCCAGTTTTCTGTACGTGGTGCCTGTACGCCGAAAGTGTCCCGCAATTCTTCTGGCCACCGACAGCATCTCTTGCACGCCCCTGTCGTTTTTTAAAAAATTCTGCACCACCAAATTCAAGGTATGTGCAAAACATGGGACGTGCTGGAATTGGCCCAGATTTAATGCACACACAATATTGCTGGCGTTGTCCGATGCCACAAATCCACAGGAGAGTCCAATTGGGGTAAGCCATTCCGCGATGATCTTCCTCAGTTGCCGTAAGAGGTTTTCAGCTGTGTGCGTATTCTGGAAACCGGTGATACAAAGCGTAGCCTGCCTAGGAAAGAGTTGGCGTTTGCGAGATGCTGCTACTGGTGCCGCCGCTGCTGTTCTTGCGGCGGGAGTCCATACATCTACCCAGTGGGCTGTCACAGTCATATAGTCCTGACCCTGCCCTGCTCCACTTGTCCACATGTCCGTGGTTAAGTGGACATTGGGTACAACTGCATTTTTTAGGACACTGGTGAGTCTTTTTCTGACGTCCGTGTACATTCTCGGTATCGCCTGCCTAGAGAAGTGGAACCTAGATGGTATTTGGTAACGGGGGCACACTACCTCAAGAAATTGTCTAGTTCCCTGTGAACTAACGGCGGATACCGGACGCACGTCTAACACCAACATAGTTGTCAAGGCCTCAGTTATCCGCTTTGCAACAGGATGACTGCTGTGATATTTCATCTTCCTCGCAAAGGACTGTTGGACAGTCAATTGCTTGGTGGAAGTAGTAAAAGTGTGCTTACGACTTCCCTTCTGGGATGACCATCGACTCCCAGCAGCAACAACAGCAGCGCCAGCAGCGCCAGCAGCAGTAGGCGTTACACGCAAGGATGCATCGGAGGAATCCCAGGCAGGAGAGGACTCGTCAGAATTGCCAGTGACATTGCCTGCAGGACTATTGGCATTCCTGGGGAAGGAGGAAATTGACACTGAGGGAGTTGGTGGGGTGGTTTGCGTGAGCTTGGTTACAAGAGGAAGGGATTTACTGGTCAGTGGACTGCTTCCGCTGTCACCCAAAGTTTTTGAACTTGTCACTGACTTATTATGAATGCGCTGCAGGTGACGTATAAGGGAGGATGTTCCGAGGTGGTTAACGTCCTTACCCCTACTTATTACAGCTTGACAAAGGGAACACACGGCTTGACACCTGTTGTCCGCATTTCTGGTGAAATACTTCCACACCGAAGAGCTGATTTTTTTGGTATTTTCACCAGGCATGTCAACGGCCATATTCCTACCACGGACAACAGGTGTCTCCCCGGGTGCCTGACTTAAACAAACCACCTCACCATCAGAATCCTCCTGGTCAATTTCCTCCCCAGCGCCAGCAACACCCATATCCTCCTCATCCTGGTGTACTTCAACACTGACATCTTCAATCTGACTATCAGGAACTGGACTGCGGGTGCTCCTTCCATCACTTGCAGGGGGCGTGCAAATGGTGGAAGGCGCATGCTCTTCACGTCCAGTGTTGGGAAGGTCAGGCATCGCAACCGACACAATTGGAGTCGGACTCTCCTTGTGGATTTGGGATTTCGAAGAACGCACAGTTCTTTGCGGTGCTACTGCTTTTGCCAGCTTTAGTCTTTTCATTTTTCTAGCGAGAGGCTGAGTGCTTCCATCCTCATGTGAAGCTGAACCACTAGCCATGAACATAGGCCAGGGCCTCAGCCGTTCCTTGCCACTCCGTGTGGTAAATGGCATATTGGCAAGTTTACGCTTCTCCATCAGAGAAGGCCAGGTACCCTACACCATAAGAGGGGTTTTGCAATTTTGACTTGTCTACTTAAATATTACCAAAATCTGATCACAAGGTCAATTACGTCCCTGGGTGGGATTGAACCACCAACCTTTTGATTAATAGCTGAACACACTAACCGATTGCGCCACAGAGACACTTTGCAAAAAGTACATACTGACAAAGACTAATAAGCATTCATCTAGAACGTTTCCTAGAAAAACTTTAAAAAGTCAATAATCTGGAGAGTTTTTGTAAGATGTTTCTTCCAGCAACCAATGAAGAAACACATTGGTACTTTCGCATGATGAGTGAGTGCTTCAGGATCTCTTGCACTTACATGTGCAGCAGAGTACTGCACTGGAAGCATGCTGGGCCCATAACCCAGAGGTAGGCAGATTGAAACTATCCTTTGCTATATGCATTTTTTTTTTGTTCATTAAAGTAATCCAAAACTGGGATTGATATTTTAGCTTTTATTTTTACTTAAAGTACAATAACTTTTACCATTTTAATTTGTTTTAATAGTATATTGACAGTATTGTTTTCTTTCAAAAATCCAATTAATTTTCTTTACCCGATTATTAAAATGGTAATTGACAAAAACAAACTACATTGTCACCAGAAGAGCAATACAAAATGTACAAGTGATATATTAAAATCATCTTTCCAGCTTGAATTTCAATGATGCATTGGGGCAACGATTTTGTGAGAAACATCTTCACCCTTAAATAAAGATTTTCTTAATTCCTTACCTGTGTGCTAATTAGATATCACCTTGTTTTCACATTAAACAGACTTCCACATGAGAAAACAGCAAAGATGCAGTGGCGTTAATGTTTCCTGGTGTCAACCTGTATTATTTCCGTAGATATTGAAATGAGGATGCATCTTGCTGCCTTTCCAATGAAGCAAGTTTAATTTAGTAATAGGTGAAAAACCATCCCTACAAAAATGTTAATCAGATACTTGGCTTTGTGGACACTTTTCAGAGAACAAATTTGTTATCATAAAAATAAAGCCAGAAAATGAAGAGCTGTTTAATCACTCAATTGGATTTTTCTGCCAGCATTTTTCTTTTTCTCTGCAACCCACTGCTAAATTGTGCTTCCTAGCTGTTTTTTTATAAAATCACTTAATCAAATCTAACTCTGATTACATCAGAGAAGGCCAGGTACCCTACACCATAAGAGAGGGTTTGCAATTTTGACTTGTCTACTTGTATATATCACCAAAATCTGATCACAAGGTCAATTACGTCCCTGGGTGGGATTGAACCACCAACCTTTTGATTAATAGCTGAACACACTAACAGATTGCGCCACAGAGACACTTTGCAAAAAGTCCATACTGACAAAGACTAATAAGCATTCATCTAGAACGTTTCCTAGAAAAACTTTAAAAAGTCAATAATCTGGAGAGTTTTTGTAAGATGTTTCTTCCAGCAACCAATGAAGAAACACATTGGTACTTTCGCATGATGAGTGAGTGCTTCAGGATCTCTTGCACTTAAATGTGCAGCAGAGTACTGCAATGGAAGCATGCTGGGCCCATAACCCAGAGGTAGGCAGATTGAAACTAACCTTTGCTATATGCATTTTTTTTTTGTTCATTAAAGTAATCCAAAACTGGGATTGATATTTTAGCTTTTATTTTTACTTAAAGTACAATAACTTTTACCATTTTAATTTGTTTTAATAGTATATTGACAGTATTGTTTTCTTTCAAAAATCCACTTAATTTTCTTTACCCTATTATTAAAATGGTAATTGACAAAAACAAACTACATTGTCACCAGAAGAGCAATACAAAATGTACAAGTGATACATTAAAATCATCTTTCCAGCTTGAATTTCAATGATGCATTGGGGCAACGATTTTGTGAGAAACATCTTCACCCTTAAATAAAGATTTTCTTAATTCCATACCTGTGTGCTAATTAGATATCACCTTGTTTTCACATTAAACAGACTTCCACATGAGAAAACAGCAAAGATGCAGTGGCGTTAATGTTTCCTGGTGTCAACCTGTATTATTTCCGTAGATATTGAAATGAGGATGCATCTTGCTGCCTTTCCAATGAAGCAAGTTTAATTTAGTAATAGGTGAAAAACCATCCCTACAAAAATGTTAATCAGATACTTGGCTTTGTGGACACTTTTCAGAGAACAAATTTGTTATCATAAAAATAAAGCCAGAAAATGAAGAGCTGTTTAATCACTCAATTGGATTTTTCTGCCAGCATTTTTCTTTTTCTCTGCAACCCACTGCTAAATTGTGCTTCCTAGCTGTTTTTTTATAAAATCACTTAATCAAATCTAACTCTGATTACATCAGAGAAGGCCAGGTACCCTACACCATAAGAGAGGGTTTGCAATTTTGACTTGTCTACTTAAATATCACCAAAATCTGATCACAAGGTCAATTACGTCCCTGGGTGGGATTGAACCACCAACCTTTTGATTAATAGCTGAACACACTAACAGATTGCGCCACAGAGACACTTTGCAAAAAGTCCATACTGACAAAGACTAATAAGCATTCATCTAGAACGTTTCCTAGAAAAACTTTAAAAAGTCAATAATCTGGAGAGTTTTTGTAAGATGTTTCTTCCAGCAACCAATGAAGAAACACATTGGTACTTTCGCATGATGAGTGAGTGCTTCAGGATCTCTTGCACTTAAATGTGCAGCAGAGTATTGCAATGGAAGCATGCTGGGCCCATAACCCAGAGGTAGGCAGATTGAAACTATCCTTTGCTATATGCATTTTTTTTTTGTTCATTAAAGTAATCCAAAACTGGGATTGATATTTTAGCTTTTATTTTTACTTAAAGTACAATAACTTTTACCATTTTAATTTGTTTTAATAGTATATTGACAGTATTGTTTTCTTTCAAAAATCCACTTAATTTTCTTTACCCTATTAATAAAATGGTAATTGACAAAAACAAACTACATTGTCACCAGAAGAGCAATACAAAATGTACAAGTGATACATTAAAATCATCTTTCCAGCTTGAATTTCAATGATGCATTGGGGCAACGATTTTGTGAGAAACATCTTCACCCTTAAATAAAGATTTTCTTAATTCCTTACCTGTGTGCTAATTAGATATCACCTTGTTTTCACATTAAACAGACTTCCACATGAGAAAGCAGCAAGGATGCAGTGGCGTTAATGTTTCCTGGTGTCAACCTGTATTATTTCAGTAGATATTGAAATGAGGATGCATCTTGCTGCCTTTCCAATGAAGCAAGTTTAATTTAGTAATAGATGAAAAACCATCCCTACAAATATGTTAATCAGATACTTGGCTTTGTGGACACTTTTCAGAGAACAAATTAGTTAGCATAAAAATAAAGCCAGAAAATGAAGAGCTGTTTAATCACTCAATTGGATTTTTCTGCCAGCATTTTTATTTTTCTCTGCAACCCACTGCTAAATTGTGCTTCCTAGCTGTTTTTATAAAATCACTGAATCAAATCTAACTACATCAGAGAAGGCCAGGTACCCTACACCATAACAGGGGGTTTGAAATTTTGACTTGTCTACTTAAAGATCACCAAAATCTGATAACAAGGTCAATTAAGTCCCTGGGTGGGATTGAACCACCAACCTTTTGGTTAATAGCCTTACACACTAACTGATTGCGCCACAGCAACACTTTGCAAAAGTACATACTGACAAAGGCTAATAAGCATTCATCTAGAACGATTCCTAGAAACATTTTAAAAAGTCAATAATGTGGAGAGTTTTTGTAAGATGTTTCTTCCATCAACCAATGAAGAAACACATTGGTACTTTCCCATGATGAGTGAGTGCTTCAGGATCTTTTGCACTTACATGTGCAGCAGAGTACTGTAATGGAAGCATGCTGGGTCCATAACCCAGAGGTAGGCAGATTGAAACTATCCTCTGCTATATGCATTTTTTTTTTGTTAATTAAAGTAATCCAAAACTGGGATTGATATTTTTGCTCTTTTATTTTTACTTAAAGTACAATAACTTTTACCATTTTAATTTGTTTTAATAGTATATTGACAGTATTGTTTTCTTTCAAAAATCCACTTAATTTTCTTTACCCGATTATTAAAATGGTAATTGACAAAAACAAACTACATTGTCACCAGAAGAGCAATACAAAATGTACAAGTGATATATTAAAATCATCTTTCCAGCTTGAATTTCAATGATGCATTGGGGCAACGATTTTGTGAGAAACATCTTCACCCTTAAATAAATATTTTCTTAATTCCTTACCTGTGTGCTAATTAGATATCACCTTGTTTTCATATTAAACAGACTTTCACATGAGAAAACAGCAAAGATGCAGTGGCGTTAATGTTTCCTGGTGTCAACCTGTATTATTTCCGTAGATATTGAAATGAGGATGCATCTTGCTGCCTTTCCAATGAAGCAAGTTTAATTTAGTAATAGGTGAAAAACCATCCCTACAAAGATGTTAATCAGATACTTGGCTTTGTGGACACTTTTCAGAGAACAAATTTGTTATCATAAAAATAAAGCCAGAAAATGAAGAGCTGTTTAATCACTCAATTGGATTTTTCTGCCAGCATTTTTCTTTTTCTCTGCAACCCACTGCTAAATTGTGCTTCCTAGCTGTTTTTTTATAAAATCACTTAATCAAATCTAACTCTGATTACATCAGAGAAGGCCAGGTACCCTACACCATAAGAGGGGGTTTGAAATTTTGACTAGTCTACTTAAAGATCACCAAAATCTGATAACAAGGTCAATTACATCCCTGGGTGGGATTGAACCACCAACCCTTTGATTAACAACCAAACACACTAACCGATTGCGCCACAGAGACACTTTGCAAACTTCCATACTGACAAAGGCTAATAAGCATTCATCTAGAACGTTTCCTAGAAAAACTTTAAAAAGTCAATAATCTGGAGAGTTTTTGTAAGATGTTTCTTCCATCAACCAACGAAGAAACACATTGGTACTTTCCCATGATGAGTGAGTGCTTCAGGATCTCTTGCACTTACATGTGCAGCAGAGTACTGCATTGGAAACATGCTGGGCCCATAACCCAGAGGTAGGCAGATTGAAACTATCCTCTGCTATATGCATTTTTTTTTGTTAATTAAAGTAATCCAAAACTGGGATTGATATTTTTGCTCTTTTATTTTTACTTAAAGTACAATAACTTTTACCATTTTAATTTGTTTTAATAGTATATTGACAGTATTGTTTTCTTTCAAAAATCCAATTAATTTTCTTTACCCGATTATTAAAATGGTAATTAACAAAAACAAACTACATTGTCACCAGAAGAGCAATACAAAATGTACAAGTGATATATTAAAATCATCTTTCCAGCTTGAATTTCAATGATGCATTGGGGCAACGATTTTGTGAGAAACATCTTCACCCTTTAATAAAGATTTTCTTAATTCCTTACCTGTGTGCTAATTAGATATCACCTTGTTTTCACATTAAACAGACTTCCACATGAGAAAGCAGCAAGGATGCAGTGGCGTTAATGTTTCCTGGTGTCAACCTGTATTATTTCAGTAGATATTGAAATGAGGATGCATCTTGCTGCCTTTCCAATGAAGCAAGTTTAATTTAGTAATAGGTGAAAAACCATCCAAGAGCTGTTTAATCACTCAATTGGATTTTTTTGCCAGCATATTTCTTTTTCTCTGCAACCCACTGCTAAATTGTGCTTCCTAGCTGTTTTTATAAAATCACTGAATCAAATCTAACTCTGATTACATCAGAGAAGTCTAAATACCTAACACCATAACAGGGGGTTTGAAATTTTGACTTGTCTACTTAAAGATCACCAAAATCTGATAACAAAGTCAATTACATCCCTAGGTGGGATTGAACCACCAACCTTTTGGTTAATAGCCATACACACTAACTGATTGCGCCACAGCGACACTTTGCAAAATTACATACTGACAAAGGCTAATAAACAATCATCTAGAACGTTTCCTAGAAAAACTTTAAAAAGTCAATAATCTGGAGTGTTTTTGTAAGATGTTTCTGCCATCAACCAATGAAGAAACACATTGGTACTTTCCGATGATGAGTGAGTGCTTCAGGATCTCTTGCACTTACATGTGCAGCAGAGTACTGCAATGGAAGCATGCTGGGCCCATAACCCAGAGGTAGAAAGATTGAAACTATCCTCTGCTATATGCATTTTTTTTGTTAATTAAAGTAATCCAAAACTGGGATTGATATTTTTGCTCTTTTATTTTTACTTAAAGTACAATAACTTTTACCATTTTAATTTGTTTTAATAGTATATTGACAGTATTGTTTTCTTTCAAAAATTCACTTAATTTTCTTTTCTGTGTGCTAATTAGATATCACCTTGTTTTCACATTAAATAGACTTCCACATGAGAAAGCAGCAAGGATGCAGTGGCGTTAATGTTTCCTGGTGGTAGTGGGGGACTGTGTTTGTGCTTTCCTCTGGTCAGCTCTGGTAAAAGTCAGATTTCTTTGACTCAGATCTTCCTCTAGCCTTGTTCTTCTTTCGAGAGTTCCCTTGTGCTGCCTCAGTTGGATTTCCTTCACTTGACAGGGGGGTACCCGAGCAGCGACCTTCCCCAGCTCTAGCCCAACTCCTACTTACCTGCCAGGTGAGATACTATGATCATGAAGGTGCTTCTCCCAGGGAAAGGCTCACCCATTGCACTCTGGGTGTGCTGCTCCTGCGATTTCCCCAAATGTGGGAAACTTGACTGCATAATTTGTGTTTCCCCTGGTCGGCTCTAGTATAATTCAGATCTCTTTGTCTCAGGTCTCTCTCCAGCCTAGTTTGCTGTCTGTTTCCACTTCTCTTTTCTTAAACCGCTCCCTTCTATGCCCTTGCGCACCTTAATTAAATCTAACTCTGATTACGTCAGAGAAGGCCAGGTACCCTACACCATAAGAGGGGGTTTGAAATTTTGACTTGTCTACTTAAAGATCACCAAAATCTGATCACAAGGTCAATTACATCACTGGGTGGGAACCTTTTGGTTAATAGCCCATGTAAGTGCAAGAGATCCTGAAGCACTCACTCATCATGGGAATGTACCAATGTGTTTCTTACAAAAATTCTCCAGATTATTGACTTTTTAAAGTTTTTCTAGGAAACGTTCTAGATGAATGCTTATTAGCCTTTGTCAGTATGTACTTTTGCAAAGTGTCGCTGTGGCGCAATCAGTTAGTGTGTATGGCTATTAACCTAAAGGTTGGTGATTCAATCCCACAGAGGGACGTAATAGACCTTGTTATCAGATTTTGGTGATCTTTAAGTAGACAAGTCAAAATTTCAAACCCCCTCTTAAGGTGTAGGGTACCCGGCCTTCTCTGATGTAATCAGAATTAGATTTGATTAAGTGATTTTATAAAAAACAGCTAGGAAGCACAATTTAGCAGTGGGTTGCAGAGAAAAAAAATTATGCTGGCAGAAAAGTCCAATTGAGTGATTAAACAGCTCTTCATTTTCTGATTTTATGTTTATTCTAACAAATTTGCTCTCTGAAAAGTGTCCACAAAGCCAAGTCTCTGATTAACACCTTTGTAGGAATGGTTTTTCACCTATTACTGAATTAAACTTGCTTCATTGGAAAGGCAGCAAGATGCATCCTCATTTCAATGTCTACTGAAATAATACAGGTTGACACCAGGAAACATAAACGTCACTGCATCCTTGCTGCTTCCTCATGGGGAAGTCTGTTTAATGTGAAAACAAGGTGATATCTAATCAGCACACAGGTAAGGAATTAAGAAAATCTTTCTTTATGGGTGAAGATGTTTCTCACAAAATTGTTGCACCAAGGCATCATTGAAATTCAAGCTGGAAAGATGATTTTAATATATCACTTGTACATTTTGTATTGCTCTTCTGGTGACAATGTAGTTTGTTTTTGTCAATTACCATTTTAATAATCGGGTAAAGAAAATTAATTGGATTTTTGAAAGAAAACAATACTGTCAATATACTATTAAAACAAATTAAAATGGTAAAAGTTATTGTACTTTAAGTAAAAATAAAAGAGCAAAAATATCAATCCCAGTTTTGGATTACTTTAATTAATAAAAACAATGCATATAGCAGAGGATAGTTTCAATCTGCCTACCTCTGGGTTATGGACCCAGCATGCTTCCATTACAGTACTCTGCTGCACATGTAAGTGCAAGAGATCCTGAAGCACTCACTCATCATAGGAAAGTACCAATGTGTTTCTTCATTGGTTGATGGAAGAAACATCTTACAAAAACTCTCCACATTATTGACTTTTTAAAATGTTTCTAGGAAACGTTCTAGATGAATGCTTATTAGCCTTTGTCAGTATGTACTTTTGAAAAGTGTCGCTGTGGCGCAATCAGTTAGTGTATAAGGCTATTAACCAAAAGGTTGGTGGTTCAATCCCACCCAGGGACAAAATTGACCTTGTTATCAGATTTTGGTGATCTTTAAGTAGACAAGTCAAAATTTCAAACCCCCTCTTATGGTGTAGGGTACCTGGCCTTCTCTGATGTAATCAGAGTTAGATTTGATTAAGTGATTTTATAAAAAAAACAGCTAGGAAGCACAATTTAGCAGTGGGTTGCAGAGAAAAAGAAAAATGCTGGCAGAAAAATCCAATTGAGTGATTAAACAGCTCTTCATTTTCTGGCTTTATTTTTATGCTAACAAATTTGTTCTCTGAAAAGTGTCCACAAAGCCAAGTCTCTGATTAACACCTTTGTAGGGATGGTTTTTAACCTATTACTAAATTAAACTTGCTTCATTGGAAAGGCAGCAAGATGCATCCTCATTTCAATGTCTACTGAAATAATACAGGTTGACACCAGGAAACATTAAAGCCACTGCATCCTTGCTGCTTTCTCATGTGGAAGTCTGTTTAATGTGAAAACAAGGTGATATCTAATTAGCACACAGGTAGGGAATTAAGAAAATCTTTATTTAAGGGTGAAGATGTTTCTCACAAAATCGTTACCTCAATGCATCATTGAAATTCAAGCTGAAAAGATGATTTTAATATATCACTTGTACATTTTGTATTGCTCTTCTGGTGACAATGTAGTTTGTTTTTGTCAATTACCATTTTAATAATAGGGTAAAGAAAATTAAGTGGATTTTTGAAAGAAAACAATACTGTCAATATACTATTAAAACAAATTAAAACGGTAAAAGTTATTGTACTTTAAGTAAAAATAAAAGAGCCAAAATATCAATCCCAGTTTTGGATTACTTTAATTAACAAAAAAAATGCATATAGCAGAGGACAGTTACAATCTGCCTACCTCTGGGTTATAGGCCCAGCATGCTTCCATTGTAGTCCTTTGCTGCACATGTAAGTGCAAGAGATCCTGAAGCACTCACTCATCATGGGAAAGTACCAATGTGTTTCTTCATTGGTTGATGGAAGGAACATCTTACAAAAACTCTCCAGATTATTGACTTTTTAAAGTTTTTCTAGGAAACGTTCTAGATGAATGCTTATTAACCTTTGTCAGTATGTACTTTCGCAAAGTGTCTCTGAGGCGCAAACAGTTAGCGTGTTCAGTTGTTAACCAAAAGGTTGGTGGTTCAATCCCACCTAGGGACGTAATTGACCTCGTTATCAGATTTTGGTGATCTTTAAGTAGACAAGTAAAAATTTCAAACCACCTCTTATGGTGTAGGGTACCTGGCCTTCTCTGATGTAATCAGAGTTAGATTTGATTAAGTGATTTTATAAAAAAAACAGCCACGAAGCACAATTTAGCAGTGGGTTGCAGAGAAAAAGAAATATGCTGGCAGAAAAATCCAATTGAGTGATTAAACAGCTCTTCATTTTCTGGCTTTATTTTTATGCTAACAAATTTGTGCTCTGAAAAGTGTCCACAAAGCCAAGTATCTGATTAACACCTTTGTAGGGATGGTTTTTCACCTATTATTAAATTAAACTTGCTTCATTGGAAAGGCAGCAAGTGATGTCATCCAAGCAGTGGGTCAAAGTTGGCTTCAAACCTCGTCTGCTTATGAAAAGAGAAAAGGGGTATGCAGGGCATGGCGGCCTTTTGCGGTGCTTGGATGACCCCTAGTTCGCATTAAATAATGCAGTCGAGTTTCCCACATTTGGGGAAATCACAGGGGTCAGCATACCCAGAATGCAATGAATGAACCGCACCCTGGGAGAACAGTCTTCATGACCATGGTATCTCCTATGCAAAATAAGTATGATTTGGGATAGGGCTGGGGAGGGCCGCTGCTCAGGCACATCTCTGTCAAGTAAAGGAGATTCAACTGAGGCAGCACAAGGGAACTCTCATCTGGGGACAACAACTGCAGAGAGAACACATATTTTCAGATGAACATGGGAGGGCAGAAGGCTGCCTAATACTGAAGCACCCCCAAACAACAAACCAAATGCAACAACTAGTGCAAGCATTCCTGGGGGAAGGCCTGCAGCAGATGGATTTGCATATGGCGATGTCATCCAAGCAGTGGGTCAAAGTTGGCTTCAACCCTCGTCTGCATATGAAAAGAGAAAAGGGGCGTGCAGGGCATGGCGGCCTTTTGCGGCACTTGGATGACCCCTAGTTCGCATTAAACACCTCCACCCTCCGTCGGTGTGGGGCTCATGTTGGATATGCCCCAGCCCCTGAAGCATTCAAGCTGATTTCTTGCAGCAGCTGGGCACTGTAACAGCTCCAGAGCTGCTCTGTAAGGCAAGTAAAAGGGTGTGGGCCCTGCAGCACTACCTGTAGTTCGCATTGTGCGAGACCCCTAGTTCGCATTAAACACCTCCACCCTCCTTCGGTGTGGGGCTCATGTTGGCCATGCCCCAGCCCCTGAAGCATTCACGCTGATTTCTTGCAGCAGCTGGGCACTGTAACAGCTCAAGAGCTGCTCTATAAGGCAAGTAAAAGGGTGTGGGCCCTGCAGCACTACCTGTAGTTTGCATTGTGCATTGGAAGGCACAAAGTAAGCAGACGGGAGGAGAAGTCAGGATAGTGCACAAGGGTATAGACGGGAGGGGCTCAAGAAAAAAGAAGTGGAAACAGACAGCAAACTAGGCTTCCAATGCACAATGCAAACTACAGGTAGTGCTGCAGGGCCCACACCCTTTTACTTGCCTTACAGAGCAGCTCTGGAGCTGTTTAATCACTCAATTGGATTTTTCTGCCAGCATAATTTTTCTCTTACGTCCTAGAGGATGCTGGGGACTCCGTAAGGACCATGGGGGATAGACGGGCTCCGCAGGAGACATGGGCACTTAAAGAAAGACTTTAGATCTGGGTGTGCACTGGCTCCTCCCTCTATGCCCCTCCTCCAGACCTCAGTTTACTACTGTGCCCAGAGGAGACTGGGTGCTTTTCAGGGAGCTCTCCTGAGTTTCCTGACAGAAAGTATATTTGTTAGATTTTTTTATTTTCAGGGAGCCTGCTGGCAACAGACTCCCTGCATCGAGGGGCGGAGGGGAGAGATGCACACCTACTTCTGTGAGTTGATAGGCTCTGCTTCTTAGGCTACTGTACAGCATTAGCTCCAGAGGGATCGGTACGCAGGTCTCACCCTCGCCGTCCGTCCCAGAGCCGCGCCGCCGTCCCCCTCGCAGAACCGGAAGATAGAAGCCGGGTGAGTATGAGAAGAAAAGAAGACTTCAGAGCCGGCGGAAGACTTCATGATCTTCACTGAGGTAACGCACAGCAGTAAAGCTGTGCTCCATTGCTCCCATACACCTCACACACGGCAGTCAGTGTAAGGGTGAAGGGCTCAGGGGAGACGCCCTGGGCAGCAATATAGACCTCTCTTTGGCAAAATAAATATATATGCAGCTAGGCACTGTATATATATATATATAAGAGCCCCCGCCATTTTTTTACTATATTTGAGCGGGACAGAAGCCCGTCGCTGAAGGGGTGGGGCTTCTCCCTCAGCACTCACCAGCACCATTTTCTCCACAGCACCGCTGAGGGGAAGCTCCACGGACTCTCCCCTGCTTATACCACGGTAGAAAGAGGGTCTTAAAGAAGAGGGGGGCACATAATTAGGCGCATATATATATGGAAATACAGCGCTACTGGGTAAACATAAAATTATTGTGTTTTTTTCCTGGGTCATATAGCGCTGGGGTGTGTGCTGGCATACTCTCTCTCTCTGTCTCTCCAAAGGGCCTTGTTGGGGAACTGTCCTCAGATAAGAGGATTCCCTGAGTGTATGGTGTGTCGGTACACGTGTGTCGACATGTCTGAGGTAGAAGGCTCTCCTAGAGAGGAGCAGGAGCAAATTAATGTGGTGTCTCCATCGACAACGCCGACACCTGACTGAATGGATATGTGAAATGTTTTATGTGCTAATGTAAACTTATTACACAAGAGATTAGACAAAGCTGAAGCTAGGGAACAGTCAGGGAGTCAACCCATGCCTGTCCCTATGTCGCAGGGACCTTCGGGGTCTCAAAAGCGCCCACTATCCCAAATAGTTGACACAGATACCGACACGGATTCTGACTCCAGTGTCGACTACGATGATGCAAAGTTACAGCCAAAATTGGCTAAATGTATTCGATATATGATTATTGCAATAAAAGATGTTTTGCACATCACAGAGTCCCCTGTCCCTGACACGAGGGTACACATGTATAAGGGAAAGAAACCTGAGATAACCTTTCCCCCCTCACATGAGTTGAACGAATTATGTGAAAAAGCTTGGGAATCTCCAGACAAAAAGCTGCAGATTCCCAAAAGGATTCTTATGGCGTATCCTTTCCCGCCAATGGACAGGATACGGTGGGAATCCTCCCCTAGGGTGGATAAAGCATTGACACGCTTATCCAAAAAGGTAGCGCTGCCATCCCAGGATACGGCTACCATCAGGGACCATGCTGACCGCAAGCAGGAGGTTACCCTAAAGTCCATTTACACACATTCTGGTACCTTACTCAGACCGGCAATTGCGTCGGCCGGGGTTGTAGCGCGGTGGCAGCATGGACAGATACCTTATCAGCAGAGATTGAGACCCTAGATAAGGATGCTATGTTATTGACCATAGGGCATATAAAAGATGCTGTCCTATATATGAGAGATGCTCAAAGTGACATTAGTCTACTGGGTTCTAGAATAAACGCTATGTCGATTTCTGCTAGACGAGTCCTATGGACCCGGCAATGGACAGGTGATGCCGACTCAAAAAGGCATATGGAGGTTTTACCTTACAGGGGTGAGGAATTGTTTGGGGAAGGTCTCTCGGACCTAGTCTTCACAGCTACAGCTGGTAAATCAAATTTTTTGCCTTATATTCCCTCACAGCCTAAGAAAGCACCACATTATCAAATGCAGTCCTTTCGATCACAGAGAAACAAGAAAGTACGAGGTGCGTCCTTTCTTGCCAGAGGTAAGGGCAGAGGGAAGAAGCTGCACAACACAGCTAGTTCCCAGGAACAGAAGTCCTCCCCGGCCTCTACAAAATCCACCGCATGACGCTGGGGCTCCGCTAAAGGAGTCCGCCCAGTTGGGGGCACGTCTTCGAGTTTTCAGCCACATCTGGGTTCATTCGCAGGTGGATCCCTAGGCAATAGAAATTGTTTCTCAGGGTTACAAGCTGAAATTCGAAGAGGTGCCTCCTCGCCGGTTTTTCAAATCGGCCCTACCATCTTCTCCCCAGGAAAGGGAGATAGTGTTAAATGCAATTCACAAATTGTATCTTCAACAGGTGGTGGTCAAGGTTCCCCTGCTTCAACAAGGAAAGGGAAATTATTCGACCCTGTTTGTAGTCCCAAAACCGGACGGTTTGGTCAGACCCATATTAAATTTAAAATCCCTGAACCTATACTTGAAAAGGTTCAAGTTCAAGATGGAATCGCTAAGAGCGGTCATCGCCAGCCTAGAAGGGGGGGATTTTATGATATCTCTGGACCTTCATGTACTCATTTATCCACCTCATCAGGCGTACCTAAGATTTGCGGTACAGTATTGTCATTACCAATTTCAGACGTTGCCGTTTGGTCTCTCCAGAATTTTCTCCGAGAATTTTCACCAAGGTAATGACGGAAATTATGGTGCTCCTGCGAAAGCAAGGTGTCACAATTATCCCGTACTTGAACGATCTCCTCATAAAAGCGAGATCAAGAGAGCAGTTGCTGAACAGCGTATAACTTTCACTGAAGGTGTTACAGCAACACGGCTGGATTCTCAATATCCCGAAGTCGCAGTTGGTTCCTACGACTCGTCTGACTTTGCTTGGGCATTATTCTGGATACGGACCAGAAAAGGGGTTATCTTCCGATAGAAAAGGCCCAGGAACTCATGACTCTGGTCAGGAACCTATTGAAACCAAAACAGGTGTCAGTGCATCACTGCACTCGAGTCCTGGGAATGATGGTGGCATCATACGAGGCCATTCCCTTTGGCAGGTTCCATGCGAGGATCTTGCAATGGGACCTACTGGACAAGTGGTCCGGGTCACATCTACAGATTCATCAGTTGATCACCCTGTCCCCCAGGGCCAGGGTATCTCTCCTGTGGTGGCTGCAGAGTGCTCACCTTCTAGAGGGCCGCAGGTTCGGCATTCAGGACTGGATCCTGGTGACCACGAACGCGAGCCTCCGAGGTTGGGGAGCAGCCACACAGGGAAGAAATTTCCAAGGTCTTTGGTCAAGTCAGGAGACTTGTCTTCACATCAACATCCTGGAGCTAAGGGCCATATACAACGCCCTATGTCAAGCGGAGACCTTACTTCGCGACCAACCAGTTCTGATCCAGTCAGACAACGTCACCGCAGTAGTTCATGTAAACCGCCAAGGCGGCACAAGGAGCAGAGTGGCGATGGCGGAAGCCACCAGAATTCTTCGCTGGGCGGAGAATCATGTAAGCTGTCAAAGTCAGAAAAATATCACGATGCACACTGCCATATTTGCACCTCATATGTGTCCCTGCTGCGCATGCGTGCGCTCTCCCGTGCGTGCGCATACTCGCTGTTGCGGGCACCCGCAGGCGCACGGTATGCGCATTTACGGTAGAGATTGTGTGCGTCTAGCGGGCAACTCTTTCGTTACATATTTTCACCATATAATGCATTTTGTAGATTATGGTCCCTTTGATAGATTCTGAAAGTTTAGTTAATGTAGTATGTTCCTGGACAGAGAGATCCCTCATTGTTTGATACGAAGGGTCAGACAGGAGTAATACAGTGGTGTTTAGTATCCATCGGAAGAGTATTTAATTAGCAATATTCCGGTGTTGGTTTGAAGCGGATCAATCGCTCGTGCGAATAGTTATGGACATAAGAAGTTTATGAACATTTACTGTATTTGCACTTACTTATCCATGCGGCGGGAAACCCAGTTTCCCTCCCACCTGAGCTGTTGGAAATAGTCACAGCCCACCTGTATGAATCAACCTATGACCTTTTGTTATAATGCAAAGACGAATTCCTGTGTCCAATGAACAATGAGATTGTAGGGACCATTGAATTGTATTGTGTGTGGGGCATAAATAGACAGGCCGATCACATCCAGCACTCACTCTTCATCGGTTATCATTGCTGAAAATCGGGAGCTGGATGTCCAGAGGCGCATGCGATCGTTTCCTTTGTGCGTAAGTTTTCTCCGTAATCATATTGTCTTTTCTTGTTATTATGGGCCATATCTTTCTCTCTCGCTCTTCTCTTTCTCTCATTTTCTCTTAAACGTACTTGTATTGTATTTACTGTGTAGTTACCTGGTTAGTTAGTCTATGTTATATTGTAGTGTATGACTTGTATTGTGTTAATTCTTTTGCAAGTATAACATTCATAATATATATATTAGGCGTTGGACCCTAAGCACGGTATTTGTGTATTTCTTATAGTGTTAAGTATTCTCAGAGCGTCGGTGACGCTCGAACAGCTTTTGAGTTAATAAGGTTATACAGTGTTGCATTTACACCCTATCTCTACACTAAGGTTTTACAGCAAATTACATTGTTTGTGGTTTAGACATAAAGGTTTAACATTGTGAGCGTCGGCGCCGCTCGTGATCTCCTCGTGGTCTCGAGCGTCCGCTACGCTGATAGCGTAGCATTACGGTAGTCGCTCACCTATAAGTGTGCCCGATACCAACAGCGTATTCTCGTGAGCGTCTGTATCGCTCGAGCAGCCCGCTCCCGATACAGCGTCCGTTACGCTATAGCGAACCATTACGTTAGTCAGCAGCCAATAGCGTGCCTGCCTGTGATCTCTTGGCCGTGAGCGAACGTGACGCTTGAGCGTCTCGACCACGGCTAAGCGATTGTTACGCAACGAGCGTACCCTTACGGTACTCCATACGCAAATAGCGTACAGTGTTCTTAGACCTCACAAAGGGTTTTAAATAAGATAAATATTTAGCTTTATCAATTGGCGGCTCGTCCTGTCCTTCACATATCTCTGCTAGGTAATTTCAGCAGACATTATCCATCAGCAAAGGGTGGGAGATCATATTCTTCGCAGTGCTGACGGGTTAAGCGTCTGTTTCGCTTAGTAAAGGGTGCTGAAGGAATCCGGGAACCGGAGGTAAGAACAACACACTAGTGTCTTTTAAAACTGTTTATTTCTATCTTGCGTACGCACACACGCATATCTGCATTTCTTTTTCATTCGTGTATTTTCATATATCACTCTCCTGTTTGCCATTTTATAATTGATAAAACGTGCTAAGAGAGATTTGTCGCTATTTCATAGTTAAAGTGTAAAAGTAATGCGTTAAGGGATAAAGTGTAAAGCACACACGCAGCTCTACCTAAAGGTAAAAGGAGAGATTGGTGTGTTGCACGGTAGACGATCGAGGATCATCTACATTGATAAAACGTGTTAGTTGTGTTACGGTGGACATTGGTTTTGTATACACGTGTCTCTAACAAAAGGCTGAGACTCGCGTACGCAAAGGCCGACGCACGTAGCGTAAATTACGCAACGGAGCGTCTGGGTACGCCCACGTAACTCAAATCACACGATAGTGTTGATTTTTAAATAGCACAATAAGCGATAAATAGCGCAATAAGCGATAAATAGCGCAACAGGCGATAAATAGCGCAACAAGCGATAAATAGCGCAACAGGCGATAAATAGCGCAAATCTATTTTAAATCCGAAATTTAAATTAACAGATCCTTCTCCAAATTTACAACACATCTGGTCTAAAGAAAAATTTCTGCGCAGAAATAGAAATAGAAACAAAAGTGTGTATGTGGTGAGTGAGTGTTTGTTTTTACAATTTTGGGGATTGAACCACAGAAATCATCGAGTTCTCGTGAAGTACATACGTGTAAGTGACATACGTGGTGGCTAGGGAGGCATCTCTGGTTAAACATAAAATTTGAGCATTAGAGTGTAGCAGACCAGGAGGTCATACTGTAACAGACCAGGAGGTCGCATAACAGACCAGGAGGTCCAAGTACAGCAGACAAGGAAGTCCGCTATAGAGACAAGGCACAACACCAAGAAGGGTTGGTGCGACACCCATATAGGCCATAAAAAGCTCAGGCTGAAGGAATTCGCAGCTGCTGAATGTCGATTCCACTTGTCGCTCCGTACATAAGATTAGTTGCTTATGTGCTGAACGATTGTACCGCACGTAATTGTGTGCATTAAGTTAGTCTGACCAGTACCATTTGTGTACAAACCCGGTCATAAAACTATTTGTACATTCTGACGTGATTTGTGTAATTTTTTATTTTCTGAAGGGAAGTTCGCTGGTCACTCAGGAATTGTCCAACAACCAATAGTTACTGGAAAGAGTAAGTGTTCTTCGGATATCTCTCGCATGTTCCAGTAAATAGAGGTTCATAGGGGCCCTGGGTCGAGTACGCCAGCGCTATATCAGTGTGTGGGCGTATTGGTCGGCGTGGGCGAGTGAGTGAGGTGCTCGGTAAACTTCACCGTCAACCTATCTTTTAATATTTTGGTTTTTTGTAAGGGTTCGCTGAAGACCCTGAGATAAAGGTCAGAGGTAGAGCAAGCAACACCTGCAAATTATGGGGGCCAGTTGTTCAGGAAGGGGGCGATCAACCTCGGTTCGGGTTGATTCAGTAAACCGACCAGTCGGGTCGGCAAGGTATGTAATGTGTGAAAAATATGGTTTACATACAGAAATTTTATGTGATGAATGGGAGAGAATGACAGTACATGACGGGGAGAAATTCCCAAGAGTAGGTAGCTTCAGCCTAGAAGTGTTAATGAATTTAAGGAGGAGGATATGTCTCATTAAATCAACAAAGAGACGAATCCAACATTATGATTATTTGCAGCTATGGCAACAGGAGGGTGAAATACAGAGAGGATTGGCTCTGGCGGCGGGATCTGGCCCTATCAGGAAACTGATAGCCACGGCCCCGCCGCCACCATACATATCAGGAGAGAAATTGGTTGCGGAGAATGACGCATCAGGGGGTAACAAACAGGCACTTAGCAACTGTATAAATGTTAAGGATAATGTTAATAAGTTAACCAATGCAAGTATTAACCCGTGCAAGTTGTACCCTGTTTTGAACTTTCTCCAGGAGTGTGATCAAGAGGACGAATCGGCAACAATATCGGCGCTCTCTCTAGCAGCCACTATATCAGAAACGACAGTAGGCACGGCCCAACCCATAAGATTAGTAACAAAGCCCCCTAGCGGAGGGACAGGTGAGGTCGTATCAACGGGTAAGTACGGCACCTTACACTATGCTGAAACCATTTCACCACAGGCTGTAGAATCTACACAGAATGATGTTAGTAGACTTAATCCTGTTAGGGTAATAGCTGTTCCAAATGGGAAAACTGACACATCAGGAGTCACTCCTATCAGGAACATTGCCATGTATAGCCCATTTTCCAGAATGGAATTAAGGACCATAGTGTCTGAATTCCCTGACCCCAGAAAAGACTTAGTTGCTAGCCAAAAATACATCAGAGACCTAGGAAACACTTTAGAGCCCAATAACAAAGACTGGCAGATATTGCTGAGGGCATGTTTACCCTCCAATGTCGACTCAGCTCAATTTTTAGCTGACTGTGGATTGGATCTGGATGTACCTCTTACAGATGTGTACAACAAAGATAACGTAAAAAGAATAAATTTACAGTTAAAGGAGTATTTCCCAGCTGTAGCCAAATGGAATAGAATTTTTTCCATTAAACAAAAAGAGACAGAAACAGCTGCTGATTATTTTCACCGGGCATTATTAGAAATGGCAAAGTACACTGGCATAGAGGACATTAGGACCAATGCAAACCATCAAGAAGTAGCAGTATCTGTGCTAATGGATGGTTTAAAAGAAGCATTAAAGACAAGGGTACAGACCACGCAACCATGTTGGCGAGGTCTGTCAGTGGCTACTTTGAGAGAGGCTGCTATTGATCACGACCGGAATATCACCAGACACAGGGAGTCGCAAGGTGATAAGTTAATGTCAGTAAGTATACAGGCCCTGACCACAAAACAGCCTGTGTTTATATCACCAAACCCTGTGGGTAAGTCAAATGTGGTAACATGTTATTTTTGTCATAAACAGGGACACATAGCACGAGACTGTAGAGCGAAAAATTCGCAAAGATCTTACCAACCCCCTAGACAACGACACGACACACGACATTGGGAGCAAGGTCCGCAGAGACGGAGTTATGAGCCACATGCAGGAGAAACAAAAAGATACCCCCTGAACAGAGACTGGCAAACTCCTGGCAGTTCCCATTTAACCCCTTCACAAGTAGTTGCTGCCAGCGGGATTCAGGGAGGTCACCATACCCAATAGGGGTGTGGCCATACCTGTAATCTGCAGCCAGTAAAATTGATTGCAAGCCTTGGGAGTGAACCTGAAATTGCAATCAATGTAGCTGGTAAATCATTAAACTTTCTTGTAGACACAGGGGCGGCCAAATCAGTGATAAATTCGACAGTGGGCATGAGAACCACTGGTAAGACAATTCCAGCCATAGGGGTAACGGGAGTAGTCCAGCACTACCCTGTTAGCAAACCAGCCGAGATTACAGTAGGGCCTTTACATACCAAGCATTCCTTTTTGCTGGCTGCATCGGCACCGACTAATCTCCTGGGAAGAGACTTATTGTGTAAAATGGGGTGCGTCATTTATTGTACTCCTGAAGGTGTATTCTTGGACATACCTGAGAATCACGCTCAGGAAGTGCGAGACATGTTAGACTCCCCATCAAAATTAATGTCACATACCATTATGACAAATAGGACTCCATCCCAAGTAGAAGAAATGACATCCCAGATACCAGAGTCACTTTGGACTAAAGATGGACAGGACACTGGATTAATGGCAAACGTAGCTCCAGTAGTTGTACAAGTAAAAGATGGTAGGATAGCTCCAAAAATCCCACAGTACCCTCTGAAGCCAGAGGTGGAGTTAGGAGTGTATCCCGTAATAGAGCGCTTGCTACAACAGGGTATTCTGGTAAGAACGTCCAGCACTGCCAATAGTCCCATCTTCCCTGTGAAAAAGAGTGGGGGGAGGGGTTACCGGCTAGTGCAGGATCTAAGGGGGATCAACAAAATAGTTGAGAGTCAGTTCCCCGTAGTGCCAAATCCAGCTGTCATCCTTATGCAAATCCCTCCCACTGCAAAATTTTTCACTGTTATTGACCTCTGCTCCGCTTTCTTTTCGGTACCTCTGCACCCTGACAGCCAATATTTGTTTGCATTCACATACAGAGGAGTCCAATACACATGGACTCGATTACCACAAGGTTTCATAGACAGTCCAAGTATATTTTCCCAGGCTTTGCATGATTGTTTACAGTCTTTCCAACCAGAGAGTTGATCAGTATTAATACAGTACGTGGATGATCTACTACTGTGTTCTGATTCATTGGAAGCATCCCTGAAGGATACGAAACAGCTCCTGTTTCATCTTTCAGACACAGGACACAAGGTTTCCAAAGACAAGTTGCAATTATGCCAAACTAAGGTAAAATATTTGGGACACTGTCTAACACAAGGACTGAGACACCTGACCACTGATAGAATTCCAGCAATTAGAGACATGACTCTGCCAAAAACCCAGCAACAGATCAGAACATTTTTAGGAATGTGTGGGTATTGCCGTAACTGGATCCCAGGGTTTTCCATTCTAGCGTTACCTCTGCAGGAGATGGTCTCCTCAAACAAACCTGATCGGATTTCGCATACAGACGAGTCCGAGATGGCATTTGAGAGACTTAAACAGTGCCTAACGCAGGCACCAGCATTAGGTATGCCAGACTATGGGAAACCCTTTGAGCTGTACGGAACAGAGAGTGCTGGTTGCGCGGCAGGCGTCTTAACCCAAAAGCACGGTGATGCCAGCAGGCCAGTAGCATACTACAGCGCTCAGCTAGACACGGTAGCGCGATCCCTCCCCACATGCTTGCGAAGCGTCGCTGCGATAGCATTGCTAGTAACGAAAAGCGAAGATGTAGTGCTAGGTCACAACCTCACAATTCATACACCACATGCAGTGTCAGCCTTGCTAAATTCTGCCCAAACCAGGCACGTCTCATCAGCGCGGTTTACAAGATGGGAATTGGCACTAATGGCCCCCGTAAACATCACCATAAGGAGATGCAGTGCATTAAATCCTGCAACATATCTCCCAGGTGTGCCTGGACAGGCACAAAGGGTGGAGGATGAGAGTGGTGGGGAAGGAGAATTTAACACACAGAAGGACACACATGATTGTATGGAATATTTGACCCAAAATTTTACCGCAAGGCCTGACATCAGTGACAACCCGCTGGAAAATGTAGATCTAACTTTCTACACGGACGGTAGTTGTCACAGACAGTCAGACTCGGGAGACTTGTGTACTGGATACGCAGTCGTAGATGACCAAGGCACCATAGAAGCGGAACCGCTAGGCCCACCTCACTCAGCCCAGGTTGCTGAACTGGTCGCCCTAACCAGAGCATGTGAATTGGCTAAGGGCAAATCAGCCAATATCTACACCGACTCTAGATACGCATTCGGGGTAGTCCATGATTTCGGAGCCCTATGGCGCCTCAGAAATTTCATGACGGCAGCTGGTACACCGGTAGCGCATGCAGCTCACATCAAAAGGCTTCTAACAGCGATACAGGAACCCGACAGAGTGGCTGTTATCAAGTGTAAAGCACACACATATAGCCAGGACCCAGTATCACTTGGTAACAGCCGAGCAGACGAAGCAGCTAAGTTAGCAGCTGGTACCCCCAGACAGACAGACACCACACAACTGATGGTATTTAATACCATCAACACACAGAAGTTGTGTGAAATGCAAAATTTGTGTTCCACACAGGAAAAGGCAGTCTGGAAGGCGAAGGGATATGGCCAGGAGTCCTCAGGACTCTGGACGGATGGACAAGGTAAACCGGTGGCCGCCAGAGCATATCTTCCATGTTTAGCTGAGGCAGCTCACGGGCTGACTCATCTGGGCAAGGAAGGAAAGTGCAAGTTGGTAAGAGCATATTGGTGCGCCCCAGGATTTTCATCTCATGCAAGTAAGAGAGCAATGTCATGCCTTACCTGTTTGAGAAAGAATATCGGAAAGGCAATACCAACAGAACCATCTCATATCCCACCTGCAGGCGGTCCTTTCCAGGCAATACAGATTGACTTCATTCAATTACCCCCTTGTCGAAATTTGAAATATGTACTTGTTTGTATAGATGTGTTCTCAAATTGGGTTGAAGCATTCCCGGCGGCCACAAATACCGCTATGTTTACTGCTAAGAAAATTGTGCAGGAATTTGTATGTAGATATGGTATCCCTAGAATTATCGAAAGTGATAGGGGTACCCATTTTACAGGTGATGTCTTTCAAGGAATGTGTAAGTTGATGGGAATTGATAGCAAGCTGCACACTCCATACCGTCCACAGGCGAGTGCGAAGGTGGAAAGAGTGAATAGCACTATTAAAAATAATTTGAGCAAAGTTATGGCAGAAACAGGATTGACATGGCCAGAAGCTTTACCCATTGTACTGTACAGCATCAGAACCACTCCCAGGTCCCCTCTTAATCTGTCCCCTTTTGAAATCTTGTTTGGTCGACAACCGCATGTTATGATTAACCCTCAGGATGATTTGAAGTGTAACAATGAAGTGACTGTAAAGTACCTGGTTAATATGAGTAAACAGCTAAGGAATCAAAATAATAATTTGAAGTTGGTGATTCCTGATTTACCAGATAGTAATTGTCATGACATTGAACCTGGGGAGTATGTAATGATACGAAATTTTCTACGCTCAGGTTGCCTTATTGACAGATGGGAAGGACCATACCAAGTCTTATTGACTAGCACTACAGCATTGAAAGTTGCCGAGAGAGAGACTTGGGTTCATTCGTCCCATTGTAAGAAGGTTGCTGATCCAGAGAGGTCCCGTGATAAGGAACAGACGGTAGAGGACGTTGTATCACTGGAGTGTCTGTTCCAGGAGGACTGAGGCGGCACCTGAGCATTGAAAATCACAAGATCAAAAGCAGTTGTCGATTCCCTGTTCCCTTTTATTGTTTTTCTCCAACTTCCCATCCCCTCTCCCTCAAATTATTTTCCCCCCCTTCTCATTCTTCTTCGTTTCCTCCTATAAGATGGACTTGCCCCAAGAGACTGTGATCCGGATTTTCCTGTTGACCATGATGTTGACCAGAGCAGTCTGTTCCGGCGAGAGTACCATGGAGGTCGAGAGAGATTCTGGAATGGGTTCTGATGACAGAGATGGAGGCGTAGTTTTCCGAGAACAACATAATCAACAAGCAAAGGCGAGTATCAGAAAACGATCCGATAGCATTGACAATAGAAGGAATTGTGAAGGATTGTTAGCTGAAGAAAACTGTATCTGTAGGCTCTGTGACAACGTAGTCGAGGATGGGTGCATTAAGAAATGCCAATCCAGTTTTAATATCCACATGGACCGGCATCCCTTGAGTGACTATCACTCCTTAGTGGGTAGCGTGTTAAATCAAACAGATTGTTGGGTATGCTCTCAAGTACCTCAAGGTCATAGCAAATCAGGACTAGTACCATTTCCTTTAACGATAGGGGAGGTACTTGAGCTAAGTGGTGGGAGACCGGTGGACAGGAGGTTTAATATCTCCAGTCCTCCTAGTTTGAAGCTCCACCAATATCATGTGGATAGATCCCTCATATGTTTTAACATTTCCAATCCCCGAAAGCCGGGAAATTGGGAAGTGTCATGGAGTAACCAAACCATGACCTTTTCATATAGAGCAGATAGAATGCCGACAGATACAGAGCTTATACGCCACATAGCCAGTAGAGGAAAATCTTTCCGGTATAGGTATACCCTAGGAAGTAGGATTACGAGAGTTGGAGAGGTATCACCAGGATACTGTGCACATATCGTACAAGCTGATACGTGTACTAGACAGATGGGAGAATTAGGGTTAGGAGATTTCACATGGAAAATGTGTAATATGGTTATGTCCTACTCCGTCCCATATGTTCTCCCCGATGATGCATATTTCATATGCGGGAGGAAGGCGTATAAGTGGCTTGCCCCAAACTCTGAAGGATTGTGTTATATTGGAAAAGTATTGCTTGAGGTAATGACTGTATCACATGCCAAAATGAAAGACATACACCGTGTTGCCCAAACTCCTTATACTCACACCCATTACGAGCACGTAGTTAAACGGCACCTGATAGAAAGAACAGAGCACCCGGCCTCTGACATGATCCATGAATCAACCGGGATTCAGTTTCTACTTGCGTTAGACCTCACTCGCACCGCCAGAGGAGTGTTGAATTATAAATACATATCTGCGCTCGCAAATTTGTTAGACAATATCACAGAAATGTATGATGACACATTTAGGTATACTGGAAGAGAACTTCAAGCTTATAAAACAGAACTAGTTCAGCATAGAATGATTCTCAATTATCTCACAGCAGTAACAGGTGGATATTGTGTCACACTGGCAACACAGTACGGCGTGAAATGCTGCACATATATAACGAATAGTACCGAGGACCCGGTCGAGGTCATAGACCAAAAGATGGACGATATTCTCCAATTGAAGTGGGAATTTCGCAGGAGACACAATCTCACCCTTGCTGCTGTGAGTAATGAGCTGACTAGTTGGGTGTCATGGTTGAACCCGCGAAATTGGTTCTCCGGTTTAGGAGAATGGGCTCAAGGAGTTATAATGGATGTAGGGAAGTTTCTCCTATGTATCTTAGGTGTTATCATAACGATTGGCTTGATATTTAGATGCGGTCAGGCTTTAACGAAGTGCAAACGAAGTACCAGGGTGATGAGTTTAAGGAGTGAGGAAATTGTAATGCGATTTCTACGGTCCGTTTCTTTCATCTGTTTTTCCGTTTTCCTCTGAGGTAAAAAGACCCACTTGGACGAGGAATTTGATGAGCCGATATACAGACAACAGATGGATTAAAGAAGAAGTTTTGACAACCTTATACACAGATTTTTGATGAACTATGCCATAGATCCCCAGTTTCCCTAGAAATTTTAAAATTACGCTAGCCCAACACTTTTGTAAATCTATGGACATTGACAAAGCTTTTTGCTCGCACCTTATGGGCAAAAGCACAAAGAAGACTGCATTCAACAGACACCAAACAAGACCTCAATCGACGAATGTTCATTAACCTGACATAGAATACCACTGCATTTACCGTAATTATGTATTTTCTTCATCTCTACAACCTTCAGGTAATTACACACATAGTATAGGGAATACAGGCACAGATATCAGCAATCACATATTCCCCCATTCATGTATCATCAACTAAAATGTGCTCCCCATTTTTGTTACAACCAAAATCCGAAAAAAGCTCGGTAAAGTTTGACAGCCCATCCACAGACCCGTACCACGGGATAAGAAGGAATTCAAATGTATACTTCGCAATACCTCGAAGCTTGATTTAAAACACGTACGGCACGATGATACATGACCCCCCAAACATGGATTCATACACACATGCTTCTGCTATCTCACTAGGTCATACCCTTTTCCTACCTTCTCCTCTCCTCCCCTACCCAACCATGTAAATGTATTAACCCCTGACATATATTTTTCTCTTTTTGAAATGTTTTAGGAAGTGGCAGTTATTGTTGACTGCCAAAGGGTGGACTGTCAAAGTCAGAAAAATATCACGATGCACACTGCCATATTTGCACCTCATATGTGTCCCTGCTGCGCATGCGTGCGCTCTCCCGTGCGTGCGCATACTCGCTGTTGCGGGCACCCGCAGGCGCACGGTATGCACATTTACGGTAGAGATTGTGTGCGTCTAGCGGGCGACTCTTTCGTTACATATTTTCACCATATAATGCATTTTGTAGATTATGGTCCCTTTGATAGATTCTGAAAGTTTAGTTAATGTAGTATGTTCCTGGACAGAGAGATCCCTCATTGTTTGATACGAAGGGTCAGACAGGAGTAATACAGTGGTGTTTAGTATCCATCGGAAGAGTATTTAATTAGCAATATTCCGGTGTTGGTTTGAAGCGGATCAATCGCTCGTGCGAATAGTTATGGACATAAGAAGTTTATGAACATTTACTGTATTTGCACTTACTTATCCATGCGGCGGGAAACCCAGTTTCCCTCCCACCTGAGCTGTTGGAAATAGTCACAGCCCACCTGTATGAATCAACCTATGACCTTTTGTTATAATGCGAAGACGAATTCCTGTGTCCAATGAACAATGAGATTGTAGGGACCATTGAATTGTATTGTGTGTGGGGCATAAATAGACAGGCCGATCACATCCAGCACTCACTCTTCATCGGTTATCATTGCTGAAAATCGGGAGCTGGATGTCCAGAGGCGCATGCGATCGTTTCCTTTGTGCGTAAGTTTTCTCCGTAATCATATTGTCTTTTCTTGTTATTATGGGCCATATCTTTCTCTCTCTCTCTTCTCTTTCTCTCATTTTCTCTTAAACGTACTTGTATTGTATTTACTGTGTAGTTACCTGGTTAGTTAGTCTATGTTATATTGTAGTGTATGACTTGTATTGTATTAATTCTTTTGCAAGTATAACATTCATAATATATATATTAGGCGTTGGACCCTAAGCACGGTATTTGTGTATTTCTTATAGTGTTAAGTATTCTCAGAGCGTCGGTGACGCTCGAACAGCTTTTGAGTTAATAAGGTTATACAGTGTTGCATTTACACCCTATCTCTACACTAAGGTTTTACAGCAAATTACATTGTTTGTGGTTTAGACATAAAGGTTTAACATTGTGAGCGTCGGCGCCGCTCGTGATCTCCTCGTGGTCTCGAGCGTCTGCTACGCTGATAGCGTAGCATTACGGTAGTCGCTCACCTATAAGTGTGCCCGATACCAACAGCGTATTCTCGTGAGCGTCTGTATCGCTCGAGCAGCCCGCTCCCGATACAGCGTCCGTTACGCTATAGCGAACCATTACGTTAGTCAGCAGCCAATAGCGTGCCTGCCTGTGATCTCTTGGCCGTGAGCGAACGTGACGCTTGAGCGTCTCGACCACGGCTAAGCGATTGTTACGCAACGAGCGTACCCTTACGGTACTCCATACGCAAATAGCGTACAGTGTTCTTAGACCTCACAAAGGGTTTTAAATAAGATAAATATTTAGCTTTATCAAAGCGCACTGTCAGCAGTGTTCATTCCGGGAGTGGACAACTGGGATGCAGACTTCCTCAGCAGACACGACCTACATCCAGGAGAGTGGGGACTCCATCAGGAAGTCTTCGCACAGATTGCAAGTCGGTGGGGACTGTTCCAGATAGACATGATGGCGTCCCGCCTCAACAAAAAGCTACAGAGGTATTGCACCAGGTCAAGAGACCCTCGGGCAGTAGCTGTAGACGCCCTAGTGACACCGTGGGTGTTCCGGTCGGTCTATGTATTTCCTCCTCTACCTCTCATACCCAAGGTGTTGATAATAGTAAGAAAAAGAGGAGTAAGAACAATTCTCATTGTTCCAGATTGGCCGCGAAGGACCTGGTATCCAGATCTGCAGGAAATGCTCACAGAAGATCCGTGGCCACTTCCTCTAAGACAGGACCTGTTGCAACAGGGGCCCTGTCTGTTCCAAGACTTACCGCGGCTGCGTTTGACGGCATGGCGGTTGAACGCCGGATCCTAGCGGAAAAGGGTATTCCAGATGAGGTCATTCCTACGCTAATAAAGGCTAGGAAGGACGTGACATCTAAACATTATCACTGTATATGGCGAAAATATGTTTCTTTGTGTGAGGCCAGGAATGCTCATACGTAAGAATTCCACCTGGGCCACTTCCTTCACTTCCTACAAACTGGAGTGAATTTGGGCCTAAAATTAGGCTCTATTAAGGTTCAGATTTTGGCCTTATCCATTTTCTTTCAAAAGGAATTGGCCTCTCTTCCTGAAGTAAGTACAAACTTTTGTGAAGGGAGTACTGCATATTCAGCCTCCTTTTGTACCTCCGGTGGTCCCTTGGGACCTTAACGTGGTGTTAAGGTTATGGTTTGAACCACTTAAAATGGTGGAGTTTAAATATCTCACTTGGAAGGTAGTCATGTTATTAGCCTTGGCTTCCGCTAGGCGAGTGTCGGAATTAGCAGCTTTATCACATAAAATCCCCTATCTGGTTTTCCATATGGATAGAGCGGAATTGCAGACCCGTCCTCAATTCCTGCTAAAAGTGGACTCATTCTTTCATATGAACCAACCTATTGTGGTGCCTGTGGCTACGCGTGACTTGGAGGATTCCGAGTCCCTTGATGTGGTCAGGGCTTTGAAAATTTACGTGGCCAGAACGGCTAGAGTCAGAAAAACAGAAGCACTGTTTGTCCTGTATGCAGCCAACAAGATTGGCACCCCTGCTTCAAATCAGACTATTGCTCTCTGGATCTGTAACACGATTCAGCAGGCGCATTCTATGGCGGGATTGCCATTGCCTAATTCAGTCAAGGCCCATTCCACTAGGAAGGTGGGCTCTTCTTGGGCAGCTGCCAGAGGGGTCTCGGCACTACAGCTGTGCCGAGCTGCTACTTGGTCGGGTTCAAACACCTTTGCAAAGTTCTATAAGTTTGATACCCTGGCTGAGGAGGACCTCCTGTTTGCTCAATCGGTGCTGCAGAGTCATCCGCAGGAGCCCGTTTGGGAGCTTTGGTATAATCCCCATGGTCCTTACGGAGTCCCCAGCATCTTTTAGGACGTAAGAGAAAATAAGATTTTAAACCTACCGGTAAATCTTTTTCTCGTAGTCCGTAGAGGATGCTGGGTGCCCGTCCCAAGTGCGGACTACTTCTGCAAGACTTGTATATAGTTATTGCTTACATAAGGGTTATATGTTAGTTTTCATCGGTCTTGGACTGATGCTATGTTGTTTTCATACTGTTAACTGGGTAGTATATCACAAGTTATACGGTGTGATTGGTGTGGCTGGTATGAATCTTGACCTTGGATTAACAAAAATCCTTTCCTCGTACTGTCCGTCTCCTCTGGGCACAGTTTCTCTAACTGAGGTATGGAGGAGGGGCATAGAGGGAGGAGCCAGTGCACACCCAGATCTAAAGTCTTTCTTAAAGTGCCCATGTCTGCTGCGGAGCCCGTCTATCCCCCATGGTCCTTACGGAGTCCCCATCATCCTCTACGGACTACGAGAAAAAAAATTTACCGGTAGGTTTAAAATGTTATTTTTTTCTCTGCAACCCACTGCTAAATTGTGCTTCCTAGCTGTTTTTTATAAAATCACTTAATTAAATCTAACTCTGATTACGTCAGAGAAGGCCAGGTACCCTACACCATAAGAGGGGGTTTGAAATTTTGACTTGTCTACTTAAAGATCACCAAAATCCGATCACAAGGTCAATTACATCCCTGGGTGGGATTGAACCACCAACCTTTTGGTTAATAGCCCATGTAAGTGAAAGAGATCCTGAAGCACTCACTCATCATGGGAAAGTACCAATGTGTTTCTTACAAAAATTCTCCAGATTATTGACTTTTTAAAGTTTTTCTAGGAAACGTTCTAGATAAATGCTTATTAGCCTTTGTCAGTATCTACTTTTGCAAGGTGTCTATGTGGCGCAATCGGTTAGCATGTTTGGCTATTAACCAAAAGGTTGGTGGTTCAATCCCACCCAGGTATGTAATTGACCTTGTAATCAGATTTTGGTGATCTTTAAATAGACAAGTCAAAATTTCAAACCCCCTCTTATGGTGTAGGGTACCTGGCCTTCTCTGATGTAATCAGAGTTAGATTTGATTAAGTGATTTTATAAAAAAACAGCTAGGAAGCACAATTTAGCAGTGGGTTGCAGAGAAAAAAAATTATGCTGGCAGAAAAGTCCAATTTAGTGACGAAACAGCTCTTCATTTTCTGATTTTATGTTTATGCTAACAAATTTGCTCTCTGAAAAGTGTCCACAAAGCCAAGTCTCTGATTAACACCTTTGTAGGGATGGTTTTTCACCTATTACTGAATTAAACTTGCTTCATTGGAAAGGCAGCAAGATGCATCCTCATTTCAATGTCTACTGAAATAATACAGGTTGACACCAGGAAACATAAACGTCACTGCATCCTTGCTGCTTCCTCATGGGGAAGTCTGTTTAATGTGAAAACAAGGTGATATCTAATCAGCACACAGGTAAGGAATTAAGAAAATCTTTCTTTATGGATGAAGATGTTTCTCACAAAATTGTTGCACCGAAGCATCATTGAAATTCAAGCTGGAAAGATGATTTTAATATATCACTTGTACATTTTGTACTGCTCTTCTGGTGACAATGTAGTTTGTTTTTGTCAATTACCATTTTAATAATAGGGTAAAGAAAATTAAGTGGATTTTTGAAAGAAAACAATACTGTCAATATACTATTAAAACAAATTAAAATGGTAAAAGTTATTGTACTTTAAGTAAAAATAAAAGAGACAAAATATCAATCCCAGTTTTGGATTACTTTAATTAACAAAAAACAATGCATATAGCAGAGGATAGTTTCAATCTGCCTACCTCTGGGTTATGGGCCCAGCATGCTTCCGTTGCAGTACTCTGCTGCTCATGTAAGTGCAAGAGATCCTGAAGCACTCACTCATCATGGGAAAGTACCAATGTGTTTCTTACAAAAACTCTCCAGATTATTGACTTTTTAAAGTTTTTCTAGGAAACGTTCTAGATGAATGCTTATTAGCCTTTGTCAGTATATACTTTTACGAGGTGTCTCTGTGGTGCAATCGGTTAGCATGTTTGGCTATTAACCAAAAGGTTGGTGGTTCAATCCCACCCATGGATGTAATTGACCTTGTGATTAGATTTTGGTAACCTTTAAGTAGACAAGTCAAAATGTCAAACTCCCTCTTATGGTGTAGGGTACCTGGCCTTCTCTGATGTAATCAGAGTTAGATTTGATTAAGTGATTTTATAAAAAAACAGCTAGGAAGCACAATTTAGCAGTGGGTTGCAGAGAAAAAAAACTATGCTGGCAGAAAAGTCCAATTGAGTGATTAAACAGCTCTTCATTTTCTGATTTTATGTTTATGCTAACAAATTTGCTCTCTGAAAAGTGTCCACAAAGTAAAGTCTCTGATTAACACCTTTGTAGGAATGGTTTTTCACCTATTACTGAATTAAACTTGCTTCATTGGAAAGGCAGCAAGATGCATCCTCATTTCAATGTCTACTGAAATAATACAGGTTGACACCAGGAAACATAAACGTCACTGCATCCTTGCTGCTTCCTCATGGGGAAGTCTGTTTAATGTGAAAACAAGGTGATATCTAATCAGCACACAGGTAAGGAATTAAGAAAATCTTTCTTTATGGGTGAAGATGTTTCTCACAAAATTGTTGCACCAAAGCATCATTGAAATTCAAGCTGGAATGATGATTTTAATATATCACTTGTACATTTTGTACTGCTCTTCTGGTGACAATGTAGTTTGTTTTTGTCAATTACCATTTTAATAATAGGGTAAAGAAAATTAAGTGGATTTTTGAAAGAAAACAATACTGTCAATTTACTATTAAAACAAATTAAAATGGTAAAAGTTATTGTACTTTAAGTAAAAATAAAAGAGCCAAAATATCAATCCCAGTTTTGGATTACTTTAATTAACAAAAAACAATGCATATAGCAGAAGATAGTTTCAATCTGCCTACATCTGGGTTATGGGCCCAGCATGCTTCCGTTGCAGTACTCTGCTGCTCATGTAAGTGCAAGAGATCCTGAAGCACTCACTCATCATGGGAAAGTAGCAATGTGTTTCTTACAAAAACTCTCCAGATTATTGACTTTTTAAAGTTTTTCTAGGAAACGTTCTAGATGAATGCTTATTAGCCTTTGTCAGAATGGACTTTTACGAGGTGTCTCTGTGGTGCAATCGGTTAGCATGTTTGGCTATTAACCAAAAGGTTGGTGGTTCAATCCCACCCAGGGATGTAATTGACCTTGTGATCAGATTTTGGTGATCTTTAAGTAGACAAGTCAAAATTTCAAACCCCCTCTTATGGTGTAGGGTACCTGGCCTTCTCTGATGTAATCAGAGTTAGATTTGATTAAGTGATTTTATAAAAAACAGCTAGGAAGCACAATTTAGCAGTGGGTTGCAGAGAAAAAAAAACTATGCTGGCAGAAAAGTCCAATTGAGTGATTAAACAGCTCTTCATTTTCTGACTTTATTTTTATGCTAACAAATTTGCTCTCTGAAAAGTGTCCACAAAGCCAAGTCTCTGATTAACACCTTTGTAGGAATGTTTTTTCACCTATTACTGAATTAAACTTGCTACATTGGAAAGGCAGCAAGATGCATCCTCATTTCAATGTCTACTGAAAAAATACAGGTTTACACCAGGACACATAAACGTTACTGCATCCTTGCTGCTTTCTCATGTGGAAGTCTGTTTAATGTGAAAACAAGGTAATATCTAATCAGCACACAGATAAGGAATTAAGAAAATCTTTCTTTATGGGTGAAGATGTTTCTCACAAAATTGTTGTCCCAATGCATCATTGAAATTCAAGATGGAAGATGATTTTAATATATCACTTGTACATTTTGCATTGCTCTTCTGGTGACAATGTAGTTTGTTTTTGTCAATTACCATTTCAGTAATAGGGTAAAGAAAATTAAGTGGATTTTTTAAAGAAAACAATGCTGTCAATATACTATTAAAACAAATTAAAATGATAAAAGTTATTGTACTTTAAGTAAAAATAAAAGAGCCAAAATATCAATCCCAGTTTTTGATTACTTTAATTATAAAAAAAAATGCACATAGCAGAGGATAGTTTCGATTAATCGACCTCTGGGTTATGGGCCCAGCATCCTTCCATTGCACTACTCTGCTGCTCATGGAAGTCCGAGAGATCCTGAAGACTAAATTGATTAAAGGCCTAAAAGTACTGGACTATAAGGAAAGACTTACTAGGCTGAATATGTATACACTAGAAAAGAGGTGCCTAAGAGGAGATATTATTAATATCTTCAAATATGTAAAGATACATAACAAAGAGTTATCAGAGGAATTATTTATTAAAAGAACACGTGGTCACTCGCTGCGACTGGAGGAAAGTTCAGAATGCAATGGAGGAAAGGGTTCTTCACTGTTAGGGCAATCAGGATGTGGAATTCCCTGCCAGGGAAGGTGGTAATGGCGGACTCTGTAATTGGATTTAAAAAAGGAATGGATACATTTCTGAATGAAAAAGCTATCCAAGGTTATAATACTTAAAATATCAACATGGTTAATCCGGGGGTAACATGAGTTATAGTAGCTAACTAGTCATAAAACATTATTCAGCAAGTATGTAGAATCATCACAACTTAAAACAGGTTGAACACGATGGGCAATTTGCCTCTATTCAACCTCAAAAACTATGTTACTATATGTTACTATATTACTGTAGTATACAGAACACCACAATGCAATGAGCAGTGATAGTGAGCACTGATGAGGATACTAGAACTGACACTGAGCAGCAAGATGCAGCACTGGACTATTAGTAATGTACTGTAGTATGCTGAGCAACACAATGCAGCACAAGACAATGAACAGTGATACTGAGCACTGATGAGGATACTACTGAGAACTGACACTGAGCAGGAGAGACACACTACTAGTATTACTGAGCAGCAATAAGTAACCACTGATACTGAGCACTGATATTGAGATTTCCACTGAGAGAACATAGCCACGTCCTCTCCGCTCTCTCTTCAATGCACGAGTAAAAATGGCGGCAACGCGCAGCTCTATATATAATATCCGAATCTCGCGAGAATCCGACAGCGGGATGATGACATTTTCCCTTGTTCAGGTTTTCCGAGTCAGGCGGGAACAACCGAGCCTGCCTCAGACCAGTGTAAACCACGTGGAGTTCGTGGGGAATTCGGTTCTCGGAGAACCGAACCCGCTCCTCTCTACCTTATACCCATCAATTTTTTTTATTTTCAATCTAAGCCCCTGCAGTTTTCTGTAAGCATCTGCTTCGCTATGATGATCAACAAGTCACAAGGGCAAACACTCAGGGCTTGAGGCATAGATCTTTGGACCAGCTGCTACAAGCATTTCAGAGGTGTCACTATCACTGGTGACACCCAGAGAGGTGGCGAGGGAGATTGTAATGCAGTGCGTGCAAATAAGCAGCGCAATGGTAAAAAGGAGGCATTATTTCATAGGTAGGGGCGTGGCCTGGTGGCCTGAATCTACATTTTGTTGCTCCGGGTGTCCCGGGGGTTGGGGGCTGCACCCGGGGACTAGTGTGTAAGCGGTGCTGGCTCCTGCACAGTGACAGGGCATGGCCACCCAGTATGACACCTCCCTTCTTGACCATGCTGTAATTGCAGTCGCACTGCAGTTCAGCGTGATCATAAACAATGGTGTAGCCTCCTGCTGGTGCAGACTGTATGTGCGCGCAGGAAGCCGCCACCATTTTTGTGATTACAGCGGCTGAATGTGATGTCATACAGCCGCTGTGACCACGCCCCCTGTGTCTCCTCCATTGCAGACCCCATTTTGAAGCCTTGCCCCCGCACTGCTCCATCCCTGACTTGGAAATGGAGTGTTGCTGACCCCACTCTCCCCCCCTGCCCCGATTGACAGGCAGAGGCGATCGCATGCAGGCACATGCGTATGCTCTTAGCAATTTTTGCAGTTGGATCGCTTATTGTGATTGCAATCCAACCTGAATCAGGCCCTATTACCTATCACAATGCGCTGCGGGCAGTACAAAATTGGGTTAATATAGGAGAAAAACCCCCAGACCTGTGCTCCTTAACTGTACCTGGTGGCTAGTGGAGCGGCTGCCCAGTAATCAGTGTCCACCCCAGTGCGCACACGGCCCACCCCCTACGGCCACGCTCCCCTTAATCAGCGGCCTCGTGATCCGGAAGGGCGGTGTGTGTGTGACTGACCTTAGGAAGAAACCGGAGCCTCCGCTGCAGTGACCCAGCAACCAGGGCACGGGAGTATACAGCGCCGCTGGGAGTGATGAAGCTGCAGTAAAGATGTCTATTAGACCTAGCCTGCTGCAGCCCTTGTAGATTCTCATAAAACAAGTTCTTCTTTTCTTGTCAAAATTAATAGCTAAGAATAGGCTGCCTGAGGCAGGCCCCTGTTAAGTGGCCTGCTACTGAAGGCACCAACTACAAACTGAGCTCCCTGTTCATGGAAGCGGGGTTATAGAGGAGGATGCGCTGAGCATCTTGGGAACAGTCAAAAGCTTTGAGCCGGTTGGTGCCTCAGATCAAGATCCTACTCTACACCCCAATGTGAATCCTTGTGGAGTCCAGTGTACCCCACAGAAGAAATTAATGTGTCACACCCATTGGCAGCAACCTTAGAATAGCTGCTGACGGGCACAATTGAGAAAGGAAGGGGGGGGGGGGCATTTGAATCCAGCACATAGATGCAATTCAAATATGTAATTTGTACCTTCCTATTTTAAAATATAATGGATGAACCTAACCCTGTGAGAACAATCTTCATGATCAAGAGATCTAATATGTAAAATAAGTATGAGTTGGGATAGGGCTGGGGAGGGTGGCAGCTCGGGCAGCCCCTCCCCCGTCAAGTTAAGGAGATTCAACTGAGGAAGCACAAGGGAACTCTCGTCTGGGGACAACAACTGCAGGGAGACCACATCTTTTCAGATGAACATGGGAGGGCGGAAGGCTGCCTAATACTGAAGCACCATCAAATATCAAACCATATCCAACAACTAGTACAAGCATTCCTGGGGGAAGGTCTGCAGCAGACGGATTTGCATACGGTGATGTCATCCAAGCAGTGGGCCAAAGTTGGCTGGAACCCTCATCTGCATATAAAAAGAGAAAAGGGGCATGCAGGGCATGGCGGCCTTTTGCAGTGCTTGGATGACCCCTAGTTCGCATTAAACACCCCCACCCTCCTTTGGTGTGGGGCTCATGTTGGCCATGCCCAATCCCCTGAAGCATTCATGCTGATTTCTTGCAGCAGCTGGGCACTGTAACAGCTCCAGAGCTGCTCTGTAAGGCAAGTAAAAGGGTGTGGGCCCTGCAGCACCACCTGTAGTTCGCATTGTGCGTTGGAAGGCACAAAGTAAGCAGACGGGAGGAGAAGTCAGGATAGTACACAAGGGCATCCTTTTCTCTTAGTCCGTAAAGGATGCTGGGGTCACATTAAGAACCATGGGGTATAGACGGGATCCGCAAGAGACATGGGCACTTTAAGACTTTCAAAGGGTGTGGACTGGCTCCTCCCTCTATGCCCCTCCTCCAGACTCCAGTTATAGGAACTGTGCCCAGGGAGACTGACATTTCGAGGAAAGGATTTATTGTTAAACTAAGGTGAGCATCTTACCAGCTCACACCTTAAGCATGCCGCAGAACGTGGCATTCAACAGAACACAAGCCAACGGCATGAACAATTGCAGCAAAAAGCTGACCAGAACCGTAACACAACATGTGTATAACCACAAGTAATAACTGCAGACACAGTATGGACTGGGACGGGTGCCCAGCATCCTCTACGTACTAAGAGAAAAGGATTTACCGGTAGGTATTAAAATCCTATTTTCTCATACGACCTAGAGGACCTAGAGGATGCTGGGGTCACATTAAGAACCATGGGGTTATACCAAAGCTCGTGTCCGCGTGGTTGGATGTGCATCTGTCAGCCTGGCGCCTCCTGTCTCCGGTGGCCGGCGCCGCCATTACTGTTTTCATTACCACATGGATTACAAACCAAAACTTCCCTCCAAGTGTCTGCATGGGCGCAGCCATCTTGGATTCTGTCAGCTGATCATTTCCACCAATCTGTTCTCAGTATTGATAATCTGCATAATTGCCTAGCCAATCCCTTCCTTGCTGCAGGTATAAATACACTGTGCCTGAGTAAGGAAGGCGTCAGTGCTTTGGTTGTCAAACCTAGTTCCTGTTTGTCTCTCTCCTGTGATTGTCTTCCAGGTTCCAGCTCCTGTCTCAAGACTTCCACCATAGAGACCCGCACCAGCATTCCACCTGCGGTGTAGCCTGACTCTCCAATCCATTGTGGATTCATCTGTTTCCAGCTACAACATTACCTGCTTCCAGCTCAGCTTCCAGCAGAGTACAGCTTCCCTTAAAGGGCCGGTGTCCTTTCTACACTTTACCACTCTCCACCGGTATTATTATTTCTCCGCTCTCAAGTTCTACATTTCAGTTCATATTTCATCGCTCCCAAGTTCATTTATTATTTAACTGGTTCCAGCCAGTATCCACTCCGTGCTAACAACAGTCTGGTTCCAGCCAGTATCCACAGCAGCTGTTTTATCTTCAGCAACCCAGCTTTTCCTGGAACACCAGCTGGCACAATCCTGGGTTATCTCCATTGCTACAGTCGGGCCTGGTAAGGACTTTCCATCTAGAAGATCATAAGAGCTATCTCACACTACCAGTGCCCTGTGGCTCCTGCCATCCTGTAGTACCCAGGAACTGTATTTATTCTTTGCTGACTTTTACGTTTTCTTTTACTGCTGCTGTGTTGCAGAGTTGTCATAATAAACATCATTGACTTTTATCCAAGTTGTCGTGGTCACGCCTTCGGGCATTTATTATTTATGTTACTTACATGTCCAGGGGTCTGATACAACCTCCCAGGTTCCGGTACATCTCAGCCCCTACAACTGAGGCTGCCTCCCGTCAGCTCAGGCCCTCAGTTGTGACAGTAAGCACTGACCAAATGAATCCAGCCGGAGACCAGGATCAAGCGGCCAGGCCGATGCAAGAACTGGCAGCCCGACTAGAACATCAGGAGGCTGCACAGGGCCACATCATCCGCTGTCTCCAGGATCTCTCTACTCGGCTGGATGGGATTCAGACAACTCTCCGTGGATCAGGCGCGTCTGGTGCGTCAACCACAGTGACTCCAGCTATAACCCCACCCACCTTACCCATTTCTGCTCCACGTCTTCATCTTCCAACGCCAGCAAAATTTGACGGATCTCCAAGATTCTGCAGGGGATTTCTCAACTAGTGTGAGATTCAGTTTGAGCTACAACCTGGCAATTTTCCCAGTGACCGTACAAAAATTGCCTACATTATTTCTCTTCTCAGTGGCTCAGCCCTTGATTGGGCATCACCGTTATGGGAGAGGTCCGTCACCCTTCTATCTTCCTACACTGCCTTCGTGTCAACATTCAGGCGCATCTTCGACGAGCCAGGCCGGGTAACCTCAGCTTCATCCGAGATTCTCCGTTTACGCCAGGGGTCACGTACTGTAGGACAATATCTGATACAGTTCCAGATCCTGGCATCCGAACTGGCATGGAACGACGAGGCCCTGTATGCTGCATTCTGGCATGGCTTATCTGAGCGTATTAAAGATGAGTTAGCTACCAGAGACTTACCTTCTAAGTTAGATGAGCTAATCTCACTCTGCACGAAAGTTGATTTACGTTTCAGAGAGAGAGCAACTGAGCGTGGAAGATCATCTGCTCCAAAATCTTCTGCTCCTCCTCCTCGTCAACTGTCACCATCTAAAGATGAGCCCATGCAACTTGGCCGTTCCCGTTTAACCCCTGCTGAGCGCCGAAGACGTCTCTCCGAGTTTCTCTGTCTCTATTGTGCAGCTCCGTCTCACACCATTAATGCCTGTCCCAAACGTCTGGGAAACTTCAAATCCTAGCTCGCCAAGGAGAGGGCCGGCTAGGAGTAATGATCTCCTCTCCATCTTCTCAAGATTGTAATCTCCCAGTCTCGCTTCAAGTTGCTCAACGTTATCGGAACGTCATTGCCCTCCTTGATTCCGGAGCAGCTGGGAACTTTATTACCGAAGCCTATGTTAAACGGTGGTCCCTACCCACCGAGAGACTTCCTTCGTCCATTTCTTTAACTGCCGTGGATGGCAGCAAAATTTTTGATGCAGTTATTTCTTTAAGGACTCTACCAGTTCGTCTGAGAGTGGGAGTTCTTCATTCCGAACTTATTTCTTTTTTAGTGATTCCAAGAGCCACACATCCTGTGGTCCTGGGCCTTCCATGGCTCCGTCTTCACAATCCTACAATTGATTGGACGACTACGCAAATCCTGGCATGGGGTTCCTCCTGTGCTGAGACATGTTTGTTTAAAGTATTGCCTGTCTGTTCTTCCTCCCCCAGGTCGTCTGATGTTCCACCTCCTCCATATCAAGATTTCACGGATGTGTTCAGTAAAGCTTCTGCTGATATCCTTCCTCCTCATAGAGAATGGGACTGTCCGATTGATCTCGTTCCAGGGAAGGTTCCACCTCGAGGCCGAACTTATCCGTTGTCTCTGCCTGAGACGCATTCTATGGAGGAATATATTAAAGAGAACCTAGCAAAGGGGTTCATTCGACCTTCTTCTTCTCCAGCCGGCGCAGGCTTCTTTTTTGTAAAAAAGAAAGATGGTGGTCTGCGGCCGTGCATCGACTACAGAGGTTTGAACGACATTACCATCAAGAACCGTTATCCTTTACCCCTGATTACTGAGCTCTTTGACAGAGTTAGCGGAGCTACCATCTTTACAAAGCTGGACTTGCGAGGTGCATACAATCTCATCCGGATCCGTGAGGGTGACGAGTGGAAGACCGCATTTAACACCCGTGACGGACATTATGAGTACCTCGTCATGCCCTTCGGATTGAGCAATGCTCCAGCTGTCTTCCAGCATTTCGTCAATGAGATCTTCAGAGACATTCTATACCGTCATGTCGTGGTCTATCTAGATGATATCCTCATTTTTGCCAACAATTTAGAGGAACATCGTTTTTGGGTAAAGGAGGTTCTGTCCCGTCTCCGTGTCAATCATCTCTATTGCAAATTAGAGAAATGCGTCTTTGAAGTCAAGTCCATTCCGTTTCTAGGGTACATTGTGTCCGGTTTCGGACTAGAGATGGATCCTGAGAAACTACAAGCAATTCAGAATTGGCCAGTACCCTTAACCCTCAAAGGGGTCCAGAGGTTCTTAGGGTTCGCCAATTATTACCGAAAGTTTATACGAGACTTTCCCACCATTGTGGCGCCTATTACTGCTTTCACCAAGAAGGGTGCTAACCCGTCCAAGTGGTCTGAAGAAGCCATGCAAGCTTTTCATCTTTTAAAACAGAGGTTCATCTCTGCGCCTGTCCTGAAACAGCCTGACATCGACTCTCCTTTCATCCTAGAGGTGGATGCCTCCTCCGTTGGAGTAGGAGCGGTGTTATCTCAGAGGGCTAAAGATGGCCATTTACATCCTTGCAGTTTCTTTTCACGGAAGTTCTCCCCAGCGGAGCGCAACTATGCCATTGGCGACCAGGAGTTGCTAGCCATCAAGCTCGCTCTAGAGGAGTGGAGATATCTGTTGGAGGGAGCTTCTCATTCAATCACCATCCTTACAGACCACAAGAACGTTCTATATTTGAAAGGCGCACAATGTCTCAACCCTCGTCAGGCCAGATGGGCACTTTTCTTTTCCAGGTTCGACTTTAAACTCCAGTTCTGTCCGGGCTCTCAGAATCGCAAGGCCGATGCCCTTTCCCGCTCATGGGAGCAAGAAAATGAGTCAGAGTCTTCAGACAAGCATCCTATTATAAGTCCGTTGGCATTCTCCACGGTAGGGATGGACTCTACGCCCCCATCAGGGAAAAGTTTTGTGAAGCCGATGCTAAGGAAGAAGCTCATGCATTGGGCCCATGCTTCCCGTTTTGCCGGACATACAGGTATCCAAAAAACCCTGGAGTTTATCTCTAGGTCCTATTGGTGGCCAACTCTGAAAAAGGACGTCTTGGAGTTTATTGCATCTTGCCCAAAGTGTGCCCAACATAAAGTATCCCGCCAGTCGCCTGCGGGGCAACTGGTTCCACTATCCGTTCCCCGTCGACCATGGACCCACTTGTCGATGGATTTCATTACAGACTTACCCATGTGCAACAAGTTCAATACCATCTGGGTGGTAGTTGACCGGTTCACCAAGATGGCACACTTCATTCCTCTCACCGGTCTTCCGTCAGCTTCCAAGTTGGCTCAAGTATTCATACAAGAGATCTTCCGACTCCACGGTCTTCCTGAAGAAATTATCTCAGATCGAGGAGTTCAATTCACAGCCAAATTCTGGCGAAGTTTATGTCAAGTCCTCCAAGTCAAGCTAAAGTTTTCCACGGCTTACCATCCTCAGACCAATGGTCAAACCGAGAGGGTGAATCAGGACTTGGAGGCCTTCCTCCGCATCTATGTGTCCTCCTCTCAAGATGACTGGGTTCAATTACTTCCCTGGGCCGAGTTCTGTCATAACAACCAGTATCATTCTTCATCTGCTTCAACACCATTCTTCACTAACTTTGGATTCCACCCTAAAGTCCCTGAGTTCCAACCGCTTCCAGCAACTTCTGTTCCCGCAGTGGATATCACCTTGCATCAGTTTGCCAATATCTGGAAGAGCGTACGATCAGCTCTGCTCAAGGCATCGTTCAGGTACAAGAAGTTTGCGGATAAGAAGCGTCGAGCAGTTCCTGCTCTCAAGGTGGGTGATCGGGTATGGTTATCCACGAAGAATTTGAGGTTAAGAGTTCCCAGTATGAAGTTTGCACCTCGCTATATCGGTCCTTTCAAGATTGAACAAGTCATCAATCCTGTTGCTTACAGACTCCAGTTGCCTCCCTTCTTAAAAATACCCAGGACATTCCATGTTTCCCTGTTGAAACCGCTGATCTTGAATCGGTTTCATTCCTCACTTCCTCCAACTCCGAAAGTCCAAACTCAATGAGGCGTTGAGTATGAAGTGGCCAAGATCCTGGACTCACGTCACCGTTACGGTCAACTACAATATCTTATTGACTGGAAGGGTTATGGTCCTGAGGAACGTTCATGGACCAATGCTTCTGATGTCCATGCTCCTGCCTTGGTCCGGAGATTCCATTCCAAGTTTCCTCAAAAGCCAAAGAAGTGTCCTGGGGCCACTCCTAAAGGGGGGGGTGCTGTCACGATCCGGGTATCTGGACGCCATTTCTTACCCATCAGATGCCTCCTAAGGCTGGCTCAGCGCTCCAGGACCGGATCCCATCTGTTATCCTGATGTGTACATTCCTGTATTCTCTCCTGTCACTCTGGGACGCTGTCACAGTAAACGCCATATTACACCTGGCATGGCGTCTCCCGCGGCCTCCGCCGTGTCCGCGTGGTTGGATGTGCATCTGTCAGCCTGGCGCCTCCTGTCTCCGGTGGCCGGCGCCGCCATTACTGTTTTCATTACCACATGGATTACAAACCAAAACTTCCCTCCAAGTGTCTGCATGGGCGCAGCCATCTTGGATTCTGTCAGCTGATCATTTCCACCAATCTGTTCTCAGTATTGATAATCTGCACAATTGCCTAGCCAATCCCTTCCTTGCTGCAGGTATAAATACACTGTGCCTGAGTAAGGAAGGCGTCAGTGCTTTGGTTGTCAAACCTAGTTCCTGTTTGTCTCTCTCCTGTGATTGTCTTCCAGGTTCCAGCTCCTGTCTCAAGACTTCCACCATAGAGACCCGCACCAGCATTCCACCTGCGGTGTAGCCTGACTCTCCAATCCATTGTGGATTCATCTGTTTCCAGCTACAACATTACCTGCTTCCAGCTCAGCTTCCAGCAGAGTACAGCTTCCCTTAAAGGGCCGGTGTCCTTTCTAGAGATGAGCGCCGGAAATTTTTCGGGTTTTGTGTTTTGGTTTTGGGTTCGGTTCCGCGGCCGTGTTTTGGGTTCGACCGCGTTTTGGCAAAACCTCACCGAATTTTTTTTGTCGGATTCGGGTGTGTTTTGGATTCGGGTGTTTTTTTCCAAAAAACCTAAAAAACAGCTTAAATCATAGAATTTGGCGGTCATTTTGATCCCAAAGTATTATTAACCTCAAAAACCATAATTTCCACTCATTTTCAGTCTATTCTGAATACCTCACACCTCACAATATTATTTTTAGTCCTAAAATTTGCACCGAGGTCGCTGTGTGAGTAAGATAAGCGACCCTAGTGGCCGACACAAACACCGGGCCCATCTAGGAGTGGCACTGCAGTGTCACGCAGGATGGCCCTTCCAAAAAACCCTCCCCAAACAGCACATGACGCAAAGAAAAAAAGAGGCGCAATGAGGTAGCTGTGTGAGTAAGATTAGCGACCCTAGTGGCCGACACAAACACCGGGCCCATCTAGGAGTGGCACTGCAGTGTCACGCAGGATGTCCCTTCCAAAAAACCCTCCCCAAACAGCACATGACGCAAAGAAAAAAAGAGGCGCAATGAGGTAGCTGTGTGAGTAAGATAAGCGACCCTAGTGGCCGACACAAACACCGGGCCCATCTAGGAGTGTCACTGCAGTGTCACGCAGGATGTCCCTTCCAAAAAACCCTCCCCAAACAGCACATGACGCAAAGAAAAAAAGAGGCGCAATGAGGTAGCTGTGTGAGTAAGATAAGCGACCCTAGTGGCCGACACAAACACCGGGCCCATCTAGGAGTGGCACTGCAGTGTCACGCAGGATGTCCCTTCCAAAAAACCCTCCCCAAACAGCACATGACGCAAAGAAAAAGAAAAGAAAAAAGAGGTGCAAGATGGAATTGTCCTTGGGCCCTCCCACCCACCCTTATGTTGTATAAACAGGACATGCACACTTTAACCAACCCATCATTTCAGTGACAGGGTCTGCCACACGACTGTGACTGATATGACGGGTTGGTTTGGACCCCCACCAAAAAAGAAGCAATTAATCTCTCCTTGCACAAACTGGCTCTACAGAGGCAAGATGTCCACCTCATCATCATCCTCCGATATATCACCGTGTACATCCCCCTCCTCACAGATTATCAATTCGTCCCCACTGGAATCCACCATCTCAGCTCCCTGTGTACTTTGTGGAGGCAATTGCTGCTGGTCAATGTCTCCACGGAGGAATTGATTATAATTCATTTTAATGAACATCATCTTCTCCACATTTTCTGGATGTAACCTCGTACGCCGATTGCTGACAAGGTGAGCGGCGGCACTAAACACTCTTTCGGAGTACACACTTGTGGGAGGGCAACTTAGGTAGAATAAAGCCAGTTTGTGCAAGGGCCTCCAAATTGCCTCTTTTTCCTGCCAGTATAAGTACGGACTGTGTGACGTGCCTACTTGGATGCGGTCACTCATATAATCCTCCACCATTCTTTCAATGGGGAGAGAATCATATGCAGTGACAGTAGACGACATGTCCGTAATCGTTGTCAGGTCCTTCAGTCCGGACCAGATGTCAGCATCAGCAGTCGCTCCAGACTGCCCTGCATCACCGCCAGCGGGTGGGCTCGGAATTCTGAGCCTTTTCCTCGCACCCCCAGTTGCGGGAGAATGTGAAGGAGGAGATGTTGTTGACAGGTCGCGTTCCGCTTGACTTGACAATTTACTCACCAGCAGGTGTTTGAACCCCAGCAGACTTGTGTCTGCCGGAAAGAGAGATCCAAGGTAGGCTTTAAATCTAGGATCGAGCACGGTGGCCAAAATGTAGTGCTCTGATTTCAACAGATTGACCACCCGTGAATCCTTGCTAAGCGAATTAAGGGCTACATCCACAAGTCCCACATGCCTAGCGGAATCGCTCCGTGTTAGCTCCTCCTTCAATGTCTCCAGCTTCTTCTGCAAAAGCCTGATGAGGGGAATGACCTGACTCAGGCTGGCAGTGTCTGAACTGACTTCACGTGTGGCAAGTTCAAAGGGCATCAGAACCTTGCACAACGTTGAAATCATTCTCCACTGCGCTTGAGACAGGTGCATCCCACCTCCTATATCGTGCTCAATTGTATAGGCTTGAATGGCCTTTTGCTGCTCCTCCAACCTCTGAAGCATATACAGGGTTGAATTCCACCTCGTTACCACTTCTTGCTTCAGATGATGGCAGGGCAGGTTCAGTAGTTTTTGGTGGTGCTCCAGTTTTCTGTACGTGGTGCCTGTACGCCGAAAGTGTCCCGCAATTCTTCTGGCCACCGACAGCATCTCTTGCACGCCCCTGTCGTTTTTTAAAAAATTCTGCACCACCAAATTCAAGGTATGTGCAAAACATGGGACGTGCTGGAATTGGCCCAGATTTAATGCACACACAATATTGCTGGCGTTGTCCGATGCCACAAATCCACAGGAGAGTCCAATTGGGGTAAGCCATTCCGCGATGATCTTCCTCAGTTGCCGTAAGAGGTTTTCAGCTGTGTGCGTATTCTGGAAACCGGTGATACAAAGCGTAGCCTGCCTAGGAAAGAGTTGGCGTTTGCGAGATGCTGCTACTGGTGCCGCCGCTGCTGTTCTTGCGGCGGGAGTCCATACATCTACCCAGTGGGCTGTCACAGTCATATAGTCCTGACCCTGCCCTGCTCCACTTGTCCACATGTCCGTGGTTAAGTGGACATTGGGTACAACTGCATTTTTTAGGACACTGGTGAGTCTTTTTCTGACGTCCGTGTACATTCTCGGTATCGCCTGCCTAGAGAAGTGGAACCTAGATGGTATTTGGTAACGGGGGCACACTACCTCAAGAAATTGTCTAGTTCCCTGTGAACTAACGGCGGATACCGGACGCACGTCTAACACCAACATAGTTGTCAAGGCCTCAGTTATCCGCTTTGCAACAGGATGACTGCTGTGATATTTCATCTTCCTCGCAAAGGACTGTTGGACAGTCAATTGCTTGGTGGAAGTAGTAAAAGTGTGCTTACGACTTCCCTTCTGGGATGACCATCGACTCCCAGCAGCAACAACAGCAGCGCCAGCAGCAGTAGGCGTTACACGCAAGGATGCATCGGAGGAATCCCAGGCAGGAGAGGACTCGTCAGAATTGCCAGTGACATTGCCTGCAGGACTATTGGCATTCCTGGGGAAGGAGGAAATTGACACTGAGGGAGTTGGTGGGGTGGTTTGCGTGAGCTTGGTTACAAGAGGAAGGGATTTACTGGTCAGTGGACTGCTTCCGCTGTCACCCAAAGTTTTTGAACTTGTCACTGACTTATTATGAATGCGCTGCAGGTGACGTATAAGGGAGGATGTTCCGAGGTGGTTAACGTCCTTACCCCTACTTATTACAGCTTGACAAAGGGAACACACGGCTTGACACCTGTTGTCCGCATTTCTGGTGAAATACTTCCACACCGAAGAGCTGATTTTTTTGGTATTTTCACCAGGCATGTCAACGGCCATATTCCTACCACGGACAACAGGTGTCTCCCCGGGTGCCTGACTTAAACAAACCACCTCACCATCAGAATCCTCCTGGTCAATTTCCTCCCCAGCGCCAGCAACACCCATATCCTCCTCATCCTGGTGTACTTCAACACTGACATCTTCAATCTGACTATCAGGAACTGGACTGCGGGTGCTCCTTCCATCACTTGCAGGGGGCGTGCAAATGGTGGAAGGCGCATGCTCTTCACGTCCAGTGTTGGGAAGGTCAGGCATCGCAACCGACACAATTGGAGTCGGACTCTCCTTGTGGATTTGGGATTTCGAAGAACGCACAGTTCTTTGCGGTGCTACTGCTTTTGCCAGCTTTAGTCTTTTCATTTTTCTAGCGAGAGGCTGAGTGCTTCCATCCTCATGTGAAGCTGAACCACTAGCCATGAACATAGGCCAGGGCCTCAGCCGTTCCTTGCCACTCCGTGTGGTAAATGGCATATTGGCAAGTTTACGCTTCTCCTCCGACAATTTTATTTTAGGTTTTGGAGTCCTTTTTTTACTGATATTTGGTGTTTTGGATTTGACATGCTCTGTACTATGACATTGGGCATCGGCCTTGGCAGACGACGTTGCTGGCATTTCATCGTCTCGGCCATGACTAGTGGCAGCAGCTTCAGCACGAGGTGGAAGTGGATCTTGATCTTTCCCTAATTTTGGAACCTCAACATTTTTGTTCTCCATATTTTAATAGGCACAACTAAAAGGCACCTCAGGTAAACAATGGAGATGGATGGATTGGATACTAGTATACAATTATGGACGGGCTGCCGAGTGCCGACACAGAGGTAGCCACAGCCGTGAACTACCGCACTGTACTGTGTCTGCTGCTAATATATAGACTGGTTGATAAAGAGATAGTATACTCGTAACTAGTATGTATGTATAAAGAAAGAAAAAAAAACCACAGTTAGGTGGTATATACAATTATGGACGGGCTGCCGAGTGCCGACACAGAGGTAGCCACAGCCGTGAACTACCGCACTGTACTGTGTCTGCTGCTAATATATAGACTGGTTGATAAAGAGATAGTATACTCGTAACTAGTATGTATGTATAAAGAAAGAAAAAAAAACCACGGTTAGGTGGTATATACAATTATGGACGGGCTGCCGAGTGCCGACACAGAGGTAGCCACAGCCGTGAACTACCGCACTGTACTGTGTCTGCTGCTAATATATAGACTGGTTGATAAAGAGATAGTATACTCGTAACTAGTATGTATGTATAAAGAAAGAAAAAAAAACCACGGTTAGGTGGTATATACAATTATGGACGGGCTGCCGAGTGCCGACACAGAGGTAGCCACAGCCGTGAACTACCGCACTGTACTGTGTCTGCTGCTAATATAGACTGGTTGATAAAGAGATAGTATACTCGTAACTAGTATGACTATAAAGAAAGAAAAAAAAACCACGGTTAGGTGGTATATACAATTATGGACGGGCTGCCGAGTGCCGACACAGAGGTAGCCACAGCCGTGAACTACCGCACTGTACTGTGTCTGCTGCTAATATATAGACTGGTTGATAAAGAGATAGTATACTCGTAACTAGTATGTATGTATAAAGAAAGAAAAAAAAACCACGGTTAGGTGGTATATACAATTATGGACGGGCTGCCGAGTGCCGACACAGAGGTAGCCACAGCCGTGAACTACCGCACTGTACTGTGTCTGCTGCTAATATATAGACTGGTTGATAAAGAGATAGTATACTCATAACTAGTATGTATGTATAAAGAAAGAAAAAAAAACCACGGTTAGGTGGTATATACAATTATGGACGGGCTGCCGAGTGCCGACACAGAGGTAGCCACAGCCGTGAACTACCGCACTGTACTGTGTCTGCTGCTAATATATAGACTGGTTGATAAAGAGATAGTATACTCGTAACTAGTATGTATGTATAAAGAAAGAAAAAAAAACCACGGTTAGGTGGTATATACAATTATGGACGGGCTGCCGAGTGCCGACACAGAGGTAGCCACAGCCGTGAACTACCGCACTGTACTGTGTCTGCTGCTAATATAGACTGGTTGATAAAGAGATAGTATACTCGTAACTAGTATGTATGTATAAAGAAAGAAAAAAAAACCACGGTTAGGTGGTATATACAATTATGGACGGGCTGCCGAGTGCCGACACAGAGGTAGCCACAGCCGTGAACTACCGCACTGTACTGTGTCTGCTGCTAATATATAGACTGGTTGATAAAGAGATAGTATACTCGTAACTAGTATGTATGTATAAAGAAAGAAAAAAAAACCACGGTTAGGTGGTATATACAATTATGGACGGGCTGCCGAGTGCCGACACAGAGGTAGCCACAGCCGTGAACTACCGCACTGTACTGTGTCTGCTGCTAATATATAGACTGGTTGATAAAGAGATAGTATACTCGTAACTAGTATGTATGTATAAAGAAAGAAAAAAAAACCACGGTTAGGTGGTATATACAATTATGGACGGGCTGCCGAGTGCCGACACAGAGGTAGCCACAGCCGTGAACTACCGCACTGTACTGTGTCTGCTGCTAATATAGACTGGTTGATAAAGAGATAGTATACTCGTAACTAGTATGTATGTATAAAGAAAGGAAAAAAAACCACGGTTAGGTGGTATATACAATTATGGACGGGCTGCCGAGTGCCGACACAGAGGTAGCCACAGCCGTGAACTGCCGCACTGTACTGTGTCTGCTGCTAATATAGACTGGTTGATAAAGAGATAGTATACTCGTAACTAGTATGACTATAAAGAAAGAAAAAAAAAACCACGGTTAGGTGGTATATACAATTATGGACGGGCTGCCGAGTGCCGACACAGAGGTAGCCACAGCCGTGAACTACCGCACTGTACTGTGTCTGCTGCTAATATAGACTGGTTGATAAAGAGATAGTATACTACTAATATTATATATACTGGTGGTCAGGTCACTGGTCACTAGTCACACTGGCAGTGGCACTCCTGCAGCAAAAGTGTGCACTGTTTAATTTTAATATAATATTATGTACTCCTGGCTCCTGCTATAACCTATAACTGGCACTGCAGTGCTCCCCAGTCTCCCCCACAATTATAAGCTGTGTGAGCTGAGCACAGTCAGATATATATATATACATTGATGCAGCACACTGGGCTGAGCAGTGCACACAGATATGGTATGTGACTGAGTCACTGTGTGTATCGTTTTTTTCAGGCAGAGAACGGATATATTAAATAAAACAAACAACTGCACTGTCTGGTGGTCACTGTGGTCGTCAGTCACTAAACTCTGCACTCTCTTCTACAGTATCACAGCCTCGGGTCAATCTCTCTCTCTCTCTCTCAACCCTAATCTAAATGGAGAGGACGCCAGCCACGTCCTCTCCCTATCAATCTCAATGCACGTGTGAAAATGGCGGCGACGCGCGGCTCCTTATATAGAATCCGAGTCTCGCGAGAATCCGACAGCGTCATGATGACGTTCGGGCGCGCTCGGGTTAACCGAGCAAGGCGGGAGGATCCGAGTCTGCTCGGACCCGTGAAAAAAACATGAAGTTCGTGCGGGTTCGGATTCAGAGAAACCGAACCCGCTCATCTCTAGTCCTTTCTACACTTTACCACTCTCCACCGGTATTATTATTTCTCCGCTCTCAAGTTCTACATTTCAGTTCATATTTCATCGCTCCCAAGTTCATTTATTATTTAACTGGTTCCAGCCAGTATCCACTACGTGCTAACAACAGTCAGGTTCCAGCCAGTATCCACAGCAGCTGTTTTATCTTCAGCAACCCAGCTTTTCCTGGAACACCAGCTGGCACAATCCTGGGTTATCTCCATTGCTACAGTCGGGCCTGGTAAGGACTTTCCATCTAGAAGATCATAAGAACTATCTCACACTACCAGTGCCCTGTGGCTCCTGCCATCCTGTAGTACCCAGGAACTGTATTTATTCTTTGCTGACTTTTACGTTTTCTTTTACTGCTGCTGTGTTGCGGAGTTGTCATAATAAACATCATTGACTTTTATCCAAGTTGTCGTGGTCACGCCTTCGGGCATTTATTATTTATGTTACTTACATGTCCAGGGGTCTGATACAACCTCCCAGGTTCCGGTACATCTCAGCCCCTACAACTGAGGCTGCCTCCCGTCAGCTCAGGCCCTCAGTTGTGACAGCTTCCCCTTGCTATAAACATGGTTTGTACTCTTTTCCATGTGCTCCCAGATCTTTCAAACAATTAGTGTGGTCAAGAAAGTTCTGTTTGAAAAGAAACAAACATTTACTGTCATTTCTATGCAAATGAGCTTACATTAAAGCACACTCGTTCTATCTTTAAACCGATAAAATAAAACCCCAATAAGATGGGGCATGCAAAAATTGAGATAAAACTCAGTTTTGCTCCTCTCCACGGAAATCTTTAGTAAAAGGCGAAAGATTTGTTCGTTCTGAAGAGAAACCACAGCATGACCAAGATTCTACCTGTCGCCTGAGTGCCATGCCAGCAGTCCTCATTCAGCTCAAAGTGAGCACCAACTTTGAAAGAAAGAAAGCAGATTTCTCACCAGGCTTCCCCTTGCTATAAACATGGTTTGTACTCTTTTCCATGTGCTCCCAGATCTTTCAAGCAATTAGTATAGTCAAGAAAGTTCTGTTTGAAAAGAAACAAACATTTACTGTCATTTCTATGCAAATGAGCTTACATTAAAGCACACTCGTTCTATCTTTAAACTGATAAAAGAAACCCCAATAAGACGGGGCATGCAAAAATTGAGATAAAACTCAGTTTTGCTCCTCTCCACGGAAATCTTTAGTAAAAGGCGAAAGATTTGTTCGTTCTGAAGAGAAACCAGAGCATGACCAAGATTCCACCTGTCGCCTGAGTGCCATGCCAGCAGTCCTCATTCAGCTCAAAGTGAGCACCCAATTTGAAAGAAAGAAAGCAGATTTCTCACCAGGCTTCCCCTTGCTATAAGCATGGTTTGTACTCTTTTCCATGTGCTCCCAGATCTTTCAAGCAATTAGTATGGTCAAGAAAGTTCTGCTTGAAAAGAAACAGGCATTTATTGTCATTGTTATGCAAATAAACTTACATTAAAGCTAACAAGAAAGCACACTCGTTCTGTCTTTAATCCGATAAAAGAAACCCCAATAATATGGGGCATGCAAAAATTGAGATAAAACTCAGTTTTGCTCCTCTCCACGGAAATCTTTAGTAAAAGGCGAAAGATTTGTTCGTTCTGAAGAGAAACCAGAGCATGACCAAGATTCCACCTGTCGCCTGAGTGCCGTGCCAGCAGTCCTCATTCAGATCAAAGTGAGCGCCCAATTTGAAAGAAAGCAGATTTCTCACCTGTCTTCTCCTTGCTATAAGCATGGTTTGTACTGTATTCCATGTGCTCCCAGATCTTTCAAGCAAGTAGCATGGTCAAGAAAGTTCTGTTTGAAAAGAAACAAACATTTACTGTCATTTCTATGCAAATGAGCTTACATTAAAGCACACTCATTCTATCTTTAAACCGATAAAAGAAACCCCAAAAAGATGGGGCATGCAAAAATTGAGATAAAACTCGGTTTTGCTCCTCTCCACGGAAATCTTTAGTAAAAGGCGAAAGATTTGTTCGTTCTGAAGAGAAACCAGAGCATGACCAAGATTTTTATCTGAAAATATGTGTTCTCCCTGCAGTTGTTGTCCCCAGATGAGAGTTCCCTTGTGCTGCCTCAGTTGAATCTCCTTTACTTGACAGGGGGATGCTCGAGCAGCGACCCTCCCCAGCTCTAGCCCAACTCCTACTTACCTGCCAGGTGAGATACTATGATCATGAAGGTGCTTCTCCCAGGGCAAGGCTCACCCATTGCACTCTGGGTGTGCTGCTTCTGCGTTTTCCCCAAATGTGGGAAACTTGACTGCATAATTTGTGTTTCCCCTGGTCGGCTCTCGTATAATTCAGATCTCTTTGTCTCAGGTCTCTCTCCAGCCTAGTTTGCTGTCTGTTTCCACTTCTCTTTTCTTGAGCCGCTCCCTTCTATGCCCTTGCGCACTATCCTGACTTCTCCCGTCTGCTTACTTCGTGCCTTCCAACGCACAATGCAAACTACAGGTAGTGCTGCAGGGCCCACACCCTTTTACTTGCCTTACAGAGCGTCTCTGGAGCAGTTACAGTGCCCAGCTGCTGCAAGAAATCAGCTTGAATGCTTCAGGGGCTGGGGCATAGCCAACATGAGCCCCACACCGAAGGAGGGTGGAGGTGTGTAATGCGAACTAGGGGTCATCCAAGCGCCGCAAAAGGCCGCCATGCCCTGCACGCCCCTTGTCTCTTTTCATATGCAGACGAGGGTTGAAGCCAACTTTGACCCACTGTTTGGATGACATCACCATATGCAAATCCATCTGCTGCAGGCCTTCCCCCAGGAATGCTTGCACTAGTTGTTGCATTTGGTTTGTTGTTTGGGGGTGCTTCAGTATTAGGCAGCCTTCTGCCCTCCCATGTTCATCTGAAAATATGTGATCTCCCTGCAGTTGTTGTCCCCAGATGAGAGTTCCCTTGTGCTGCCTCAGTTGAATCTCCTTTACTTGACAGAGATGTGCCTGAGCAGCGGCCCTCCCCAGCCCTATCCCAAATCATACTTATTTTGCATAGGCGATACCATGGTCATGAAGATTGTTCTCCCAGGGTGAGGTTCATTCATTGCATTCTGGGTATGCTGACCCCTGTGATTTCCCCAAATGTGGGAAACTCGACTGCATTATTTGTGGTAGTGGGGGACTGTGTTTGTGCTTTCCTCTGGTCAGCTCTGGTAAAAATCAGATTTCTTTATATCAGATCTTCCTCTAGCCTTGTTCTTCTTTCGAGAGTTCCCTTGTGCTGCCTCAGTTGGATCTCTTTCACTTGAGAGGGGGGTGCCCGAGCAGCGACCCTCCCCAGCTCTAGCCCAACTCCTACTTACCTGCCAGGTGAGATACTATGATCATGGAGGTGCTTCTCCCAGGGCAAGGCTCACCCATTGCACTCTGGTTGTGCTGCCCCTGCGATTTCCCCAAATGTGGGAAACTTGACTGCATAATTTGTGTTTCCCTTGGTCATCTCTCGTATAATTCAGATCTCTTTGTCTCAGGTCTCTCTCCAGCCTAGTTTGCTGTCTGTTTCCACTTCTCTTTTCTTGAGCCGCTCCCTTCTATGCCCTTGCGCACTATCCTGACTTCTCCCGTCTGCTTACTTCGTGCCTTCCAATGCACAATGCAAACTACAGGTAGTGCTGCAGGGCCCACACCCTTTTACTTGCCTTACAGAGCAGCTCTGGAGCAGTTACAGTGCCCAGCTGCTGCAAGAAATCAGCTTGAATGCTTCAGGGGCTGGGGCATAGCCAACATGAGCCCCACACCGAAGGAGGGTGGAGGTGTGTAATGCGAACTAGGGGTCATCCAAGCGCCGCAAAAGGCCGCCATGCCCTGCACGCCCCTTTTCTCTTTTCATATGCAGACGAGGGTTGAAGCCAACTTTGACCCACTGCTTGGATGGCATCACCATATGCAAATCCATCTGCTGCAGGCCTTCCCCCAGGAATGCTTGCACTAGTTGTTGCATTTGGTTTGTTGTTTGGGGGTGCTTCAGTATTAGGCCCTCCCATGTTCATCTGAAAATATGTGTTCTCCCTGCAGTTGTTGTCCCCAGATGAGAGTTCCCTTGTGCTGCCTCAGTTGAATCTCCTTTACTTGAAAGAGATGTGCCTGAGCAGCGGCCCTCCCAAGCCCTATCCCAAATCATACTTATTTTGCATAGGAGAGACCATGGTCTTGAAGATTGTTCTCCCAGGGTGAGGTTCATTCATTGCATTCTGGGTATGCTGACCCCTGTGATTTCCCCAAATGTGGGAAACTCAACTGCATTATTTGTGGTAGTGGGGGACTGTGTTTGTGCTTTCCTCTGGTCAGCTCTGGTAAAAGTCAGATTTCTTTGTTTCAGATCTTCCTCTAGCCTTGTTCTTCTTTCGAGAGTTCCCTTGTGCTGCCTCAGTTGGATCTCCTTCACTTGACAGGGGGGTGCCCGTGCAGCGACTCTCCCCAGCTCTAGCCCAACTTCTACTTACCTGCCAGGTGAGATACTATAATCATGAAGGTGCTTCTCCCAGGGCAAGGCTCACCCATTGCACTCTGGATGTGCTGCCCCTGCGATTTCCCCAAATGTGGGAAACTTGACTGCATAATTTGTGTTTCCCCTGGTCGGCTCTCGTATAATTCAGATCTCTTTGTCTCAGGTCTCTCTCCAGCCTAGTTTGCTGTCTGTTTCCACTTCTCTTTTCTTAAGTGCCTTCCAATGCACAATGCAAACTACAGGTAGTGCTGCAGGGCCCACACCCTTTTACTTGCCGTACAGAGCAGCTCTGGAGCTGTTACAGTGCCCAGCTGCTGCAAGAAATCAGCTTGAATGCTTCAGGGGCTGGGGCATAGCAAACATGAGCCCCACACCGAAGGAGGGTGGGGGTGTTTAATGCGAACTAAGGGTCATCCAAGCGCCGCAAAAGGCCGCCATGCCCTGCATACCCCTTTTCTTTTTTCATATGCAGATAAGGGTTCCAGCCAACTTTGGCCCACTGCTTGGATGACATCACCGTATGCAAATCCGTCTTCTGCAGAACTTCCCCCAGGAATGCTTGTACTAGTTGTTGCATTTGGTTTGTTGTTTGGGGGTGCTTCAGTATTAGGCAGCCTTCTGCCCTCCCATGTTCATCTGAAAATATGTGTTCTCCCTGCAGTTGTTGTCCCCAGATGGGAGTTCCCTTGTGCTGCCTCAGTTGAATCTCCTTTACTTGACAGAGATGTGCCTGAGCAGCGGCCCTCCCCAGCCCTATCCCAAATCATACTTATTTTGCATAGGAGATACCATGGACATGAAGATTGTTCTCCGAGGGTGAGGTTCATTCATTGCATTTTGGGTATGCTGACCCCTGTGATTTCCCCAAATGTGGGAAACTCGACTGCATTATTTGTGGTAGTGGGGGACTGTGTTTGTGCTTTCCTCTGGTCAGCTCTGGTAAAAATCAGATTTCTTTATATCAGATCTTCCTCTAGCCTTGTTCTTCTTTCGAGAGTTCCCTTGTGCTGCCTCAGTTGGATCTCTTTCACTTGAGAGGGGGGTGCCCGAGCAGCGACCCTCCCCAGCTCTAGCCCAACTCCTACTTACCTGCCAGGTGAGATACTATGATCATGAAGGTGCTTCTCCCAGGGCAAGGCTCACCCATTGCACTCTGGTTGTGCTGCCCCTGCGATTTCCCCAAATGTGGGAAACTTGACTGCATAATTTGTGTTTCCCTTGGTCATCTCTCGTATAATTCAGAACTCTTTGTCTCAGGTCTCTCTCCAGCCTAGTTTGCTGTCTGTTTCCACTTCTCTTTTCTTGAGCCGCTCCCTTCTATGCCCTTGCGCACTATCCTGACTTTTCCCGTCTGCTTACTTCGTGCCTTCCAACGCACAATGCAAACTACAGGTAGTGCTGCAGGGCCCACACCCTTTTACTTGCCTTACAGAGCAGCTCTGGAGCAGTTACAGTGCCCAGCTGCTGCAAGAAATCAGCTTGAATGCTTCAGGGGCTGGGGCATAGCCAACATGAGCCCCACACCGAAGGAGGGTGGAGGTGTGTAATGCGAACTAGGGGTCATCCAAGCGCCGCAAAAGGCCGCCATGCCCTGCACGCCCCTTTTCTCTTTTCATATGCAGACGAGGGTTGAAGCCAACTTTGACCCACTGCTTGGATGGCATCACCATATGCAAATCCATCTGCTGCAGGCCTTCCCCCAGGAATGCTTGCACTAGTTGTTGCATTTGGTTTGTTGTTTGGGGGTGCTTCAGTATTAGGCCCTCCCATGTTCATCTGAAAATATGTGTTCTCCCTGCAGTTGTTGTCCCCAGATGAGAGTTCCCTTGTGCTGCCTCAGTTGAATCTCCTTTACTTGAAAGAGATGTGCCTGAGCAGCGGCCCTCCCAAGCCCTATCCCAAATCATACTTATTTTGCATAGGAGAGACCATGGTCTTGAAGATTGTTCTCCCAGGGTGAGGTTCATTCATTGCATTCTGGGTATGCTGACCCCTGTGATTTCCCCAAATGTGGGAAACTCAACTGCATTATTTGTGGTAGTGGGGGACTGTGTTTGTGCTTTCCTCTGGTCAGCTCTGGTAAAAGTCAGATTTCTTTGTTTCAGATCTTCCTCTAGCCTTGTTCTTCTTTCGAGAGTTCCCTTGTGCTGCCTCAGTTGGATCTCCTTCACTTGACAGGGGGGTGCCCGTGCAGCGACTCTCCCCAGCTCTAGCCCAACTTCTACTTACCTGCCAGGTGAGATACTATAATCATGAAGGTGCTTCTCCCAGGGCAAGGCTCACCCATTGCACTCTGGATGTGCTGCCCCTGCGATTTCCCCAAATGTGGGAAACTTGACTGCATAATTTGTGTTTCCCCTGGTCGGCTCTCGTATAATTCAGATCTCTTTGTCTCAGGTCTCTCTCCAGCCTAGTTTGCTGTCTGTTTCCACTTCTCTTTTCTTAAGTGCCTTCCAATGCACAATGCAAACTACAGGTAGTGCTGCAGGGCCCACACCCTTTTACTTGCCGTACAGAGCAGCTCTGGAGCTGTTACAGTGCCCAGCTGCTGCAAGAAATCAGCTTGAATGCTTCAGGGGCTGGGGCATAGCAAACATGAGCCCCACACCGAAGGAGGGTGGGGGTGTTTAATGCGAACTAAGGGTCATCCAAGCGCCGCAAAAGGCCGCCATGCCCTGCATACCCCTTTTCTTTTTTCATATGCAGATGAGGGTTCCAGCCAACTTTGGCCCACTGCTTGGATGACATCACCGTATGCAAATCCGTCTTCTGCAGAACTTCCCCCAGGAATGCTTGTACTAGTTGTTGCATTTGGTTTGTTGTTTGGGGGTGCTTCAGTATTAGGCAGCCTTCTGCCCTCCCATGTTCATCTGAAAATATGTGTTCTCCCTGCAGTTGTTGTCCCCAGATGGGAGTTCCCTTGTGCTGCCTCAGTTGAATCTCCTTTACTTGACAGAGATGTGCCTGAGCAGCGGCCCTCCCCAGCCCTATCCCAAATCATACTTATTTTGCATAGGAGATACCATGGACATGAAGATTGTTCTCCGAGGGTGAGGTTCATTCATTGCATTTTGGGTATGCTGACCCCTGTGATTTCCCCAAATGTGGGAAACTCGACTGCATTATTTGTGGTAGTGGGGGACTGTGTTTGTGCTTTCCTCTGGTCAGCTCTGGTAAAAATCAGATTTCTTTATATCAGATCTTCCTCTAGCCTTGTTCTTCTTTCGAGAGTTCCCTTGTGCTGCCTCAGTTGGATCTCTTTCACTTGAGAGGGGGGTGCCCGAGCAGCGACCCTCCCCAGCTCTAGCCCAACTCCTACTTACCTGCCAGGTGAGATACTATGATCATGAAGGTGCTTCTCCCAGGGCAAGGCTCACCCATTGCACTCTGGTTGTGCTGCCCCTGCGATTTCCCCAAATGTGGGAAACTTGACTGCATAATTTGTGTTTCCCTTGGTCATCTCTCGTATAATTCAGAACTCTTTGTCTCAGGTCTCTCTCCAGCCTAGTTTGCTGTCTGTTTCCACTTCTCTTTTCTTGAGCCGCTCCCTTCTATGCCCTTGCGCACTATCCTGACTTCTCCCGTCTGCTTACTTCGTGCCTTCCAACGCACAATGCAAACTACAGGTAGTGCTGCAGGGCCCACACCCTTTTACTTGCCTTACAGAGCAGCTCTGGAGCAGTTACAGTGCCGAGCTGCTGCAAGAAATCAGCTTGAATGCTTCAGGGGCTGGGGCATAGCCAACATGAGCCCCACACCGAAGGAGGGTGGAGGTGTGTAATGCGAACTAGGGGTCATCCAAGCGCCGCAAAAGGCCGCCATGCCCTGCACGCCCCTTTTCTCTTTTCATATGCAGACGAGGGTTGAAGCCAACTTTGACCCACTGCTTGGATGGCATCACCATATGCAAATCCATCTGCTGCAGGCCTTCCCCCAGGAATGCTTGCACTAGTTGTTGCATTTGGTTTGTTGTTTGGGGGTGCTTCAGTATTAGGCAGCCTTCTGCCCTCCCATGTTCATCTGAAAATATGTGTTCTCCCTGCAGTTGTTGTCCCCAGATGAGAGTTCCCTTGTGCTGCCTCAGCTGAATCTCCTTTACTTGACAGAGATGTGCCTGAGCAGCGGCCCTCCCCAGCCCTATCCCAAATCATACTTATTTTGCATAGGAGAGACCATGGTCTTGAAGATTGTTCTCCCAGGGTGAGGTTCATTCATTGCATTCTGGGTATGCTGACCCCTGTGATTTCCCCAAATGTGGGAAACTCAACTGCATTATTTGTGGTAGTGGGGGACTGTGTTTGTGCTTTCCTCTGGTCAGCTCTGGTAAAAGTCAGATTTCTTTGTTTCAGATCTTCCTCTAGCCTTGTTCTTCTTTCGAGAGTTCCCTTGTGCTGCCTCAGTTGGATCTCCTTCACTTGACAGGGGGATGCCCGTGCAGCGACTCTCCCCAGCTCTAGCCCAACTTCTACTTACCTGCCAGGTGAGATACTATAATCATGAAGGTGCTTCTCCCAGGGCAAGGCTCACCCATTGCACTCTGGATGTGCTGCCCCTGCGATTTCCCCAAATGTGGGAAACTTGACTGCATAATTTGTGTTTCCCCTGGTCGGCTCTCGTATAATTCAGATCTCTTTGTCTCAGGTCTCTCTCCAGCCTAGTTTGCTGTCTGTTTCCACTTCTCTTTTCTTAAGCCGCTCCATTCTATGGCCTTGCGCACTATCCTTACTTCTCCCGTCTGCTTACTTTGTGCCTTCCAATGCACAATGCAAACTACAGGTAGTGCTGCAGGGCCCACACCCTTTTACTTGCCGTACAGAGCAGCTCTGGAGCAGTTACAGTGCCCAGCTACTGCAAGAAATCAGCTTGAATGCTTCAGGGGCTGGGGCATAGCCAACATGAGCCCCACACCGAAGGAGGGTGGAGGTGTTTAATGCGAACTAGGGGTCATCCAAGTGCCGCAAAAGGCCGCCATGCCCTGCACGCCCCTTTTCTCTTTTCATATGCAGACGAGGGTTGAAGCCAACTTTGACCCACTGCTTTGGATGACATCACCATATGCAAATCCATCTGCTGCAGGCCTTCCCCCAGGAATGCTTGCACTAGTTGTTGCATTTGGTTTGTTGTTTGGGGGTGCTTCAGTATTAGGCAGCCTTCTGCCCTCCCATGTTCATCTGAAAATATGTGTTCTCCCTGCAGTTGTTGTCCCCAGATGAGAGTTCCCTTATGCTGCCTCAGTTGAATCTCCTTTACTTGACAGAGATGTGCCTGAGCAGCGGCCCTCCCCAGCCCTATCCCAAATCATACTTATTTTGCATAGGAGAGACCATGGTCATGAAGATTATTCTCCCAGTGTGAGGTTCATTCATTGCATTCTGGGTATGCTGACCCCTGTGATTTCCCCAAATGTGGGAAACTCGACAGCATTAATTGTGGTAGTGGGGGACTGTGTTTGTGTTTTCCTCTGGTCAGCTCTGGTAAAAGTCAGATTTCTTTGTCTCAGATCTTCCTCTAGCCTTGTTCTTCTTTCGAGAATTCCCTTGTGCTGCCTCAGTTGGATCTCCTTCACTTGACAGGGGGGGTACCCGAGCAGCGACCCTCCCCAGCTCTAGCCCAACTCCTACTTACCTGCCAGGTGAGATACTATGATCACGTAGGTGCTTCTCCCAGGGCAAGGCTCACCCATTGCACTCTGGGTGTGCTGCTCCTGCGATTTCCCCAAATGTGGGAAACTTGACTGCATAATTTGTGTTTCCCCTGGTCGGCTCTCGTATAATTCAGATCTCTTTGTCTCAGGTCTCTCTCCAGCCTAGTTTGCTGTCTGTTTCCACTTCTCTTTTCTTAAGCCGCTCCATTCTATGGCCTTGCGCACTATCCTTACTTCTCCCGTCTGCTTACTTTGTGCCTTCCAATGCACAATGCAAACTACAGGTAGTGCTGCAGGGCCCACACCCTTTTACTTGCCGTACAGAGCAGCTCTGGAGCTGTTACAGTGCCAAGCTGCTGCAAGAAATCAGCTTGAATGCTTCAGGGGCTGGGGCATGGCCAACATGAGCCCCACACCGAAGGAGGGTGGGGGTGTTTAATGCGAACTAAGGGTCATCCAAGCGCCGCAAAAGGCCGCCATGCCCTGCATACCCCTTTTCTCTTTTCATATGCAGATGAGGGTTCCAGCCAACTTTGGCCCACTGCTTGGATGACATCACCGTATGCAAATCCGTCTTCTGCAGACCTTCCCCCAGGAATGCTTGTACTAGTTGTTGCATTTGGTTTGTTGTTTGGGCGTGCTTCAGTATTAGGCAGCCTTCTGCCCTCCCATGTTCATCTGAAAATATGTGTTCTCCCTGCAGTTGTTGTCCCCAGATGAGAGTTCCCTTGTGCTGCCTCAGTTGAATCTCCTTTACTTGACAGAGATGTGCCTGAGCAGCGGCCCTCCCCAGCCCTATCCCAAATCATACTTATTTTGCATAGGAGATACCATGGTCATAAAGATTGTTCTCCCAGGGTGAGGTTCATTCATTGCATTCTGGGTATGCTGACCCCTGTGATTTCCCCAAATGTGGGAAACTCAACTGCATTATTTGTGGTAGTGGGGGACTGTTTTTGTGTTTTCCTCTGGTCAGCTCTGGTAAAAGTCAGATTTCTTTGTCTCAGATCTTACTCTAGCCTTGTTCTTCTTTCGAGAGTTCCATTGTGCTGCCTCAGTTTGATCTCCTTCACTTGACAGGGTGGTACCCGAGCAGCGACCCTCCCCAGCTCTAGCCCAACTCCTACATACCTGCCAGGTGAGATACTATGATCATGAAGGTGCTTCTCCCAGGGCAAGGCTCACCCATTGCACTCTGGGTGTGCTGCTCCTGCGATTTCCCCAAATGTGGGAAACTTGACTGCATAATTTGTGTTTCCCCTGGTCGGCGCTCGTATAATTCAGATCTCTTTGTCTCAGGTCTCTCTCCAGCCTAGTTTGCTGTCTGTTTCCACTTCTGTTTTCTTGAGCCGCTCCCTTCTATGCCCTTGCGCACTATCCTGACTTCTCCCGTCTGCTTACTTTGTGCCTTCCAACGCACAATGCGAACTACAGGTAGTGCTGCAGGGCCCACACCCTTTTACTTGCCGTACAGAGCAGCTCTGGAGCTGTTACAGTGCCCAGCTGCTGCAAGAAATCAGCTTGAATGCTTCAGGGGCTGGGGCATAGCCAACATGAGCCCCACACCGAAGGAGGGTGGAGGTGTGTAATGCGAACTAGGGGTCATCCAAGCACCGCAAAAGGCCGCCATGCCCTGCATAACCCTTTTCTCTTTTCATATGCAGATGAGGGTTCCAGCCAACTTTGGCCCACTGCTTGGATGACATCACCGTATGCAAATCCGTCTTCTGCAGACCTTCTCCCAGGAATGCTTGCACTAGTTGTTACATTTGGTTTGTTGTTTGGGGGTGCTTCAGTATTAGGCAGCCTTCTGCCCTCCCATGTTCATCTGAAAATATGTGTTCTCCCTGCAGTTGTTGTCCCCAGATGAGAGTTCCCTTGTGCTGCCTCAGTTGAATCTCCTTTACTTGACAGAGATGTGCCTGAGCAGCGGCCCTCCCCAGCCCTATCCCAAATCATACTTATTTTGCATAGGAGATACCATGGTCATGAAGATTGTTCTCCCAGGGTGAGGTTCATTCATTGCATTCTGGGTATGCTGACCCCTGTGATTTCCCCAAATTGGGAAACTCGACTGCATTATTTGTGGTAGTGGGGGACTGTGTTTGTGCTTTCCTCTGGTCAGCTCTGGTAAAATACAGATTTCTTTGTCTCAGATCTTCCTCTAGCCTTGTTCTTTTTTCGAGAGTTTCCTTGTGCTGCCTCAGTTGGATCTCCTTCACTTGACAGGGGGGTGCCCGAGCAGCGACCCTCCCCAGCTCTAGCCCAACTCCTACTTACCTGCCAGGTGAGATACTATGATCAGGAAGGTGCTTCTCCCAGGGCAAGGCTCACCCATTGCACTCTGGGTGTGCTGCTCCTACGATTTCCCCAAATGTGGGACACTTGACTGCACAATTTGTGTTTCCTCTAGTTGGCTACTCGTATAATTCAGATCTCTTTGTCTCAGGTCTCTCTCCAGCCTAGTTTGCTGTCTGTTTCCACTTCTCTTTTCTTGAGCCCCTGCCTTCTATGCCCTTGTGCACTCTCCTGACTTCTCCTGTCTGCTTACTTTGTGCCTTCCAACGCACAATGCGAACTACAGGTAGTGCTGCAGGGCCCACACCCTTTTACTTGCCTTACAGAGCAGCTCTGGAGCTGTTACAGTGCCCAGCTGCTGCAAGAAATCAGCTTGAATACTTCAGGGGCTGGGGCATAGCCAACATGAGCCCCACACCGAAGGAGAATGGAGGTGTTTAATGCGAACTAGGGGTCATCCAAGCACCGCAAAAGGCCGCCATGCCCTGCATAACCCTTTTCTCTTTTCATATGCAGATGAGGGTTCCAGCCAACTTTGGCCCACTGCTTGGATGACATCACCGTATGCAAATCCGTCTTCTGCAGACCTTCTCCCAGGAATGCTTTTACTAGTTGTTGCATTTGGTTTGTTGTTTGGGGGTGCTTCAGTATTAGGCAGCCTTCTGCCCTCCCATGTTCATCTGAAAATATGTGTTCTCCCTGCAGTTGTTGTCCCCAGATGAGAGTTCCCTTGTGCTGCCTCAGTTGAATCTCCTTTACTTGACAGAGATGTGCCTGAGCAGCGGCCCTCCCCAGCCCTATCCCAAATCATACTTATTTTGCATAGGAGATACCATGGTCATGAAGATTGTTCTCCCAGGGTTAGGTTCATTCATTGCATTCTGGGTATGCTGACCCCTGTGATTTCCCCAAATGTGGGAAACTCAACTGCATTATTTGTGGTAGTGGGGGACTGTGTTTGTGCTTTCCTCTGGTCAGCTCTGGTAAAAGTCAGATTTCTTTGTCTCAGATCTTCCTCTAGCCTTGTTCTTCTTTCGAGAGTTCCCTTGTGCTGCCTCAGTTGGATCTCCTTCACTTGACAGGGGGGTGCCCGAGCAGCGACCCTCCCCAGCTCTAGCCCAACTCCTACTTACCTGCCAGGTGAGATACTATGATCATGTAGGTGCTTCTCCCAGGGCAAGGCTCACCCATTGCACTCTGGGTGTGCTGCCCCTGCGATTTCCCCAAATGTGGGAAACTTGACTGCATAATTTGTGTTTCCCCTGGTCGGCTCTCATATAATTCAGATCTCTTTGTCTCAGGTCTCTCTCCAGCCTAGTTTGCTGTCTGTTTCCACTTCTTTTTTCTTGAGCCCCTCCCTTCTATACCCTTGTGGACTCTCCTGACTTCTCCTCCTGTCTGCTTACTTTGTGCCTTCCAACGCACAATGCAAACTACAGGTAGTGCTGCAGGGCCCACACCCTTTTACTTGCCTTTCAGAGCAGCTCTGGAGCTGTTACAGTGCCCAGCTGCTGCAAGAAATCAGCTTGAATGCTTCAGGGGCTGGGGCATAGCCAACATGAGCCCCACACCGACGGAGGGTGGAGGTGTTTAATGCGAACTAAGGGTCATCCAAGCACCGCAAAAGGCCGCCATGCCCTGCATACCCCTTTTCTCTTTTCATATGCAGATGAGGGTTCCAGCCAACTTTGGCCCACTGCTTGGATGACATCACCGTATGCAAATCCGTCTTCTGCAGACCTTCCCCCAGGAATGCTTGTACTAGTTGTTGCATTTGGTTTGTTGTTTGGGGTGCTTCAGTATTAGGCAGCCTTCTGCTCTCCCATGTTTATCTGAAAATATGTGTTCTCCCTGCAGTTGTTGTCCCCAGATGAGAGTTCCCTTGTGCTGCCTCAGTTGAATCTCCTTTACTTGACAGAGATGTGCCTGAGCAGCGGCCCTCCCCAGCCCTATCCCAAATCATACTTATTTTGCATAGGAGATACCATGGTCATGAAGATTGTTCTCCCAGGGTGAGGTTCATTCATTGCATTCTGGGTATGCTGACCCCTGTGATTTCCCCAAATGTGGGAAACTCGACTGCATTATTTGTGGTAGTGGGGGACTGTGTTTGTGCTTTCCTCTGGTCAGCTCTGGTAAAAGTCAGATTTCTTTGTCTCAGATCTTCCTCTTGCCTTGTTCTTTTTTTGAGAGTTTCCTTGTGCTGCCTCAGTTGAATCTCCTTCACTTGACAGGGGGGTGCCCGAGCAGCGACCCTCCCCAGCTCAAGCCCAACTCCTACTTACCTGCCAGGTGAGATACTATGATCAGGAAGGTGCTTCTCCCAGGGCAAGGCTCACCCATTGCACTCTGGGTGTGCTGCTCCTACGATTTCCCCAAATGTGGGAAACTTGACTGCATAATTTGTGTTTCCCTTGGTCATCTCTCGTATAATTCAGATCTCTTTGTCTCAGGTCTCTCTCCAGCCTAGTTTGCTGTCTGTTTCCACTTCTCTTTTCTTGAGCCGCTCCCTTCTATGCCCTTGCGCACTATCCTGACTTCTCCCGTCTGCTTACTTCGTGCCTTCCAACGCACAATGCAAACTACAGGTAGTGCTGCAGGGCCCACACCCTTTTACTTGCCTTACAGAGCAGCTCTGGAGCAGTTACAGTGCCCAGCTGCTGCAAGAAATCAGCTTGAATGCTTCAGGGGCTGGGGCATAGCCAACATGAGCCCCACACCGAAGGAGGGTGGAGGTGTGTAATGCGAACTAGGGGTCATCCTAGCGCCGCAAAAGGCCGCCATGCCCTGCACGCCCCTTTTCTCTTTTCATATGCAGACGAGGGTTGAAGCCAACTTTGACCCACTGCTTGGATGGCATCACCATATGCAAATCCATCTGCTGCATGCCTTCTCCCAGGAATGCTTGCACTAGTTGTTGCATTTGGTTTGTTGTTTGGGGATGCTTCAGTATTAGGCAGCCTTCTGCCCTCCCATGTTCATCTGAAAATATGTGTTCTCCCTGCAGTTGTTGTCCCCAGATGAGAGTTCCCTTGTGCTGCCTCAGTTGAATCTCCTTTACTTGACAGAGATGTGCCTGAGCAGCGGCCCTCCCCAGCCCTATCACAAATCATACTTATTTTGCATAGGAGATACCATTATCATGAAGATTGTTCTCCCAGGGTGAGGTTCATTCATTGCATTCTGGGTATGCTGACCCCTGTGATTTCCCCAAATGTGGGAAACTCGACTGCATTATTTGTGGTAGTGGGGGACTGTGTTTGTGCTTTCCTCTGGTCAGCTCTGGTAAAAGTCAGATTTCTTTGTCTCAGATCTTCCTCTAGCCTTGTTCTTTTTTCGAGAGTTTCCTTGTGCTGCCTCAGTTGGATCTCCTTCACTTGGCAGGGGGGTGCCCGAACAGCGACCCTCCCCAGCTCTAGCCCAACTCCTACTTACCTGCCAGGTGAGATACTATGATCAGGAAGGTGCTTCTCCCAGGGCAAGGCTCACCCATTGCACTCTGGGTGTGCTGCTCCTACGATTTCCCCAAATGTGGGAAACTTGACTGCATAATTTGTGTTTCCCTTGGTCATCTCTCGTATAATTCAGATCTCTTTGTCTCAGGTCTCTCTCCAGCCTAGTTTGCTGTCTGTTTCCACTTCTCTTTTCTTGAGCCGCTCCCTTCTATGCCCTTGCGCACTATCCTGACTTCTCCCGTCTGCTTACTTCGTGCCTTCCAACGCACAATGCAAACTACAGGTAGTGCTGCAGGGCCCACACCCTTTTACTTGCCTTACAGAGCAGCTCTGGAGCTGTTACAGTGCCCAGCTGCTGCAAGAAATCAGCTTGAATGCTTCAGTGGCTGGGGCATAGCCAACATGAGCCCCACACCGAAGGAGGGTGGAGGTGTTTAATGCGAACTAGGGGTCATCCAAGCACCGCAAAAGGCCGCCATGCCCTGCACACCCCTTTTTTATTTTCATATGCAGACGAGGGTTGAAGCCAACTTTGACCCACTGCTTGGATGACATCACCATATGCAAATCCATCTGTGGCAGGCCTTCCCCCAGGAATGCTTGCACTAGTTGTTGCATTTGGTTTGTTGTTTGGGGGTGCTTCAGTATTAGGCAGCCTTCTGCCCTCCCATGTTCATCTGAAAATATGTGTTCTCCCTGCAGTTGTTGTCCCCAGATGAGAGTTCCCTTATGCTGCCTCAGTTGAATCTCCTTTACTTGACAGAGATGTGCCTGAGCAGCGGCCCTCCCCAGCCCTATCCCAAATCATACTTATTTTGCATAGGAGAGACCATGGTCATGAAGATTATTCTCCCAGTGTGAGGTTCATTCATTGCATTCTGGGTATGCTGACCCCTGTGATTTCCCCAAATGTGGGAAACTCGACAGCATTAATTGTGGTAGTGGGGGACTGTGTTTGTGTTTTCCTCTGGTCAGCTCTGGTAAAAGTCAGATTTCTTTGTCTCAGATCTTCCTCTAGCCTTGTTCTTCTTTCGAGAATTCCCTTGTGCTGCCTCAGTTGGATCTCCTTCACTTGACAGGGGGGGTACCCGAGCAGCGACCCTCCCCAGCTCTAGCCCAACTCCTACTTACCTGCCAGGTGAGATACTATGATCACGTAGGTGCTTCTCCCAGGGCAAGGCTCACCCATTGCACTCTGGGTGTGCTGCTCCTGCGATTTCCCCAAATGTGGGAAACTTGACTGCATAATTTGTGTTTCCCCTGGTCGGCTCTCGTATAATTCAGATCTCTTTGTCTCAGGTCTCTCTCCAGCCTAGTTTGCTGTCTGTTTCCACTTCTCTTTTCTTAAGCCGCTCCATTCTATGGCCTTGCGCACTATCCTTACTTCTCCCGTCTGCTTACTTTGTGCCTTCCAATGCACAATGCAAACTACAGGTAGTGCTGCAGGGCCCACACCCTTTTACTTGCCGTACAGAGCAGCTCTGGAGCTGTTACAGTGCCAAGCTGCTGCAAGAAATCAGCTTGAATGCTTCAGGGGCTGGGGCATGGCCAACATGAGCCCCACACCGAAGGAGGGTGGGGGTGTTTAATGCGAACTAAGGGTCATCCAAGCGCCGCAAAAGGCCGCCATGCCCTGCATACCCCTTTTCTCTTTTCATATGCAGATGAGGGTTCCAGCCAACTTTGGCCCACTGCTTGGATGACATCACCGTATGCAAATCCGTCTTCTGCAGACCTTCCCCCAGGAATGCTTGTACTAGTTGTTGCATTTGGTTTGTTGTTTGGGCATGCTTCAGTATTAGGCAGCCTTCTGCCCTCCCATGTTCATCTGAAAATATGTGTTCTCCCTGCAGTTGTTGTCCCCAGATGAGAGTTCCCTTGTGCTGCCTCAGTTGAATCTCCTTTACTTGACAGAGATGTGCCTGAGCAGCGGCCCTCCCCAGCCCTATCCCAAATCATACTTATTTTGCATAGGAGATACCATGGTCATAAAGATTGTTCTCCCAGGGTGAGGTTCATTCATTGCATTCTGGGTATGCTGACCCCTGTGATTTCCCCAAATGTGGGAAACTCAACTGCATTATTTGTGGTAGTGGGGGACTGTTTTTGTGTTTTCCTCTGGTCAGCTCTGGTAAAAGTCAGATTTCTTTGTCTCAGATCTTACTCTAGCCTTGTTCTTCTTTCGAGAGTTCCATTGTGCTGCCTCAGTTTGATCTCCTTCACTTGACAGGGTGGTACCCGAGCAGCGACCCTCCCCAGCTCTAGCCCAACTCCTACATACCTGCCAGGTGAGATACTATGATCATGAAGGTGCTTCTCCCAGGGCAAGGCTCACCCATTGCACTCTGGGTGTGCTGCTCCTGCGATTTCCCCAAATGTGGGAAACTTGACTGCATAATTTGTGTTTCCCCTGGTCGGCGCTCGTATAATTCAGATCTCTTTGTCTCAGGTCTCTCTCCAGCCTAGTTTGCTGTCTGTTTCCACTTCTGTTTTCTTGAGCCGCTCCCTTCTATGCCCTTGCGCACTATCCTGACTTCTCCCGTCTGCTTACTTTGTGCCTTCCAACGCACAATGCGAACTACAGGTAGTGCTGCAGGGCCCACACCCTTTTACTTGCCGTACAGAGCAGCTCTGGAGCTGTTACAGTGCCCAGCTGCTGCAAGAAATCAGCTTGAATGCTTCAGGGGCTGGGGCATAGCCAACATGAGCCCCACACCGAAGGAGGGTGGAGGTATTTAATGCGAACTAGGGGTCATCCAAGCACCGCAAAAGGCCGCCATGCCCTGCATAACCCTTTTCTCTTTTCATATGCAGATGAGGGTTCCAGCCAACTTTGGCCCACTGCTTGGATGACATCACCGTATGCAAATCCGTCTTCTGCAGACCTTCTCCCAGGAATGCTTGCACTAGTTGTTACATTTGGTTTGTTGTTTGGGGGTGCTTCAGTATTAGGCAGCCTTCTGCCCTCCCATGTTCATCTGAAAATATGTGTTCTCCCTGCAGTTGTTGTCCCCAGATGAGAGTTCCCTTGTGCTGCCTCAGTTGAATCTCCTTTACTTGACAGAGATGTGCCTGAGCAGCGGCCCTCCCCAGCCCTATCCCAAATCATACTTATTTTGCATAGGAGATACCATGGTCATGAAGATTGTTCTCCCAGGGTGAGGTTCATTCATTGCATTCTGGGTATGCTGACCCCTGTGATTTCCCCAAATTGGGAAACTCGACTGCATTATTTGTGGTAGTGGGGGACTGTGTTTGTGCTTTCCTCTGGTCAGCTCTGGTAAAATACAGATTTCTTTGTCTCAGATCTTCCTCTAGCCTTGTTCTTTTTTCGAGAGTTTCCTTGTGCTGCCTCAGTTGGATCTCCTTCACTTGACAGGGGGGTGCCCGAGCAGCGACCCTCCCCAGCTCTAGCCCAACTCCTACTTACCTGCCAGGTGAGATACTATGATCAGGAAGGTGCTTCTCCCAGGGCAAGGCTCACCCATTGCACTCTGGGTGTGCTGCTCCTACGATTTCCCCAAATGTGGGACACTTGACTGCATAATTTGTGTTTCCTCTAGTTGGCTACTCGTATAATTCAGATCTCTTTGTCTCAGGTCTCTCTCCAGCCTAGTTTGCTGTCTGTTTCCACTTCTCTTTTCTTGAGCCCCTGCCTTCTATGCCCTTGTGCACTCTCCTGACTTCTCCTGTCTGCTTACTTTGTGCCTTCCAACGCACAATGCGAACTACAGGTAGTGCTGCAGGGCCCACACCCTTTTACTTGCCTTACAGAGCAGCTCTGGAGCTGTTACAGTGCCCAGCTGCTGCAAGAAATCAGCTTGAATACTTCAGGGGCTGGGGCATAGCCAACATGAGCCCCACACCGAAGGAGAATGGAGGTGTTTAATGCGAACTAGGGGTCATCCAAGCACCGCAAAAGGCCGCCATGCCCTGCATAACCCTTTTCTCTTTTCATATGCAGATGAGGGTTCCAGCCAACTTTGGCCCACTGCTTGGATGACATCACCGTATGCAAATCCGTCTTCTGCAGACCTTCTCCCAGGAATGCTTTTACTAGTTGTTGCATTTGGTTTGTTGTTTGGGGGTGCTTCAGTATTAGGCAGCCTTCTGCCCTCCCATGTTCATCTGAAAATATGTGTTCTCCCTGCAGTTGTTGTCCCCAGATGAGAGTTCCCTTGTGCTGCCTCAGTTGAATCTCCTTTACTTGACAGAGATGTGCCTGAGCAGCGGCCCTCCCCAGCCCTATCCCAAATCATACTTATTTTGCATAGGAGATACCATGGTCATGAAGATTGTTCTCCCAGGGTTAGGTTCATTCATTGCATTCTGGGTATGCTGACCCCTGTGATTTCCCCAAATGTGGGAAACTCAACTGCATTATTTGTGGTAGTGGGGGACTGTGTTTGTGCTTTCCTCTGGTCAGCTCTGGTAAAAGTCAGATTTCTTTGTCTCAGATCTTCCTCTAGCCTTGTTCTTCTTTCGAGAGTTCCCTTGTGCTGCCTCAGTTGGATCTCCTTCACTTGACAGGGGGGTGCCCGAGCAGCGACCCTCCCCAGCTCTAGCCCAACTCCTACTTACCTGCCAGGTGAGATACTATGATCATGTAGGTGCTTCTCCCAGGGCAAGGCTCACCCATTGCACTCTGGGTGTGCTGCCCCTGCGATTTCCCCAAATGTGGGAAACTTGACTGCATAATTTGTGTTTCCCCTGGTCGGCTCTCATATAATTCAGATCTCTTTGTCTCAGGTCTCTCTCCAGCCTAGTTTGCTGTCTGTTTCCACTTCTTTTTTCTTGAGCCCCTCCCTTCTATACCCTTGTGGACTCTCCTGACTTCTCCTCCTGTCTGCTTACTTTGTGCCTTCCAACGCACAATGCAAACTACAGGTAGTGCTGCAGGGCCCACACCCTTTTACTTGCCTTTCAGAGCAGCTCTGGAGCTGTTACAGTGCCCAGCTGCTGCAAGAAATCAGCTTGAATGCTTCAGGGGCTGGGGCATAGCCAACATGAGCCCCACACCGACGGAGGGTGGAGGTGTTTAATGCGAACTAAGGGTCATCCAAGCGCCGCAAAAGGCCGCCATGCCCTGCATACCCCTTTTCTCTTTTCATATGCAGATGAGGGTTCCAGCCAACTTTGGCCCACTGCTTGGATGACATCACCGTATGCAAATCCGTCGTCTGCAGACCTTCCCCCAGGAATGCTTGTACTAGTTGTTGCATTTGGTTTGTTGTTTGGGGTGCTTCAGTATTAGGCAGCCTTCTGCTCTCCCATGTTTATCTGAAAATATGTGTTCTCCCTGCAGTTGTTGTCCCCAGATGAGAGTTCCCTTGTGCTGCCTCAGTTGAATCTCCTTTACTTGACAGAGATGTGCCTGAGCAGCGGCCCTCCCCAGCCCTATCCCAAATCATACTTATTTTGCATAGGAGATACCATGGTCATGAAGATTGTTCTCCCAGGGTGAGGTTCATTCATTGCATTCTGGGTATGCTGACCCCTGTGATTTCCCCAAATGTGGGAAACTCGACTGCATTATTTGTGGTAGTGGGGGACTGTGTTTGTGCTTTCCTCTGGTCAGCTCTGGTAAAAGTCAGATTTCTTTGTCTCAGATCTTCCTCTAGCCTTGTTCTTTTTTTGAGAGTTTCCTTGTGCTGCCTCAGTTGAATCTCCTTCACTTGACAGGGGGGTGCCCGAGCAGCGACCCTCCCCAGCTCAAGCCCAACTCCTACTTACCTGCCAGGTGAGATACTATGATCAGGAAGGTGCTTCTCCCAGGGCAAGGCTCACCCATTGCACTCTGGGTGTGCTGCTCCTACGATTTCCCCAAATGTGGGAAACTTGACTGCATAATTTGTGTTTCCCTTGGTCATCTCTCGTATAATTCAGATCTCTTTGTCTCAGGTCTCTCTCCAGCCTAGTTTGCTGTCTGTTTCCACTTCTCTTTTCTTGAGCCGCTCCCTTCTATGCCCTTGCGCACTATCCTGACTTCTCCCGTCTGCTTACTTCGTGCCTTCCAACGCACAATGCAAACTACAGGTAGTGCTGCAGGGCCCACACCCTTTTACTTGCCTTACAGAACAGCTCTGGAGCAGTTACAGTGCCCAGCTGCTGCAAGAAATCAGCTTGAATGCTTCAGGGGCTGGGGCATAGCCAACATGAGCCCCACACCGAAGGAGGGTGGAGGTGTGTAATGCGAACTAGGGGTCATCCAAGCGCCGCAAAAGGCCGCCATGCCCTGCACGCCCCTTTTCTCTTTTCAGATGCAGACGAGGGTTGAAGCCAACTTTGACCCACTGCTTGGATGGCATCACCATATGCAAATCCATCTGCTGCATGCCTTCTCCCAGGAATGCTTGCACTAGTTGTTGCATTTGGTTTGTTGTTTGGGGGTGCTTCAGTATTAGGCAGCCTTCTGCCCTCCCATGTTCATCTGAAAATATGTGTTCTCCCTGCAGTTGTTGTCCCCAGATGAGAGTTCCCTTGTGCTGCCTCAGTTGAATCTCCTTTACTTGACAGAGATGTGCCTGAGCAGCGGCCCTCCCCAGCCCTATCACAAATCATACTTATTTTGCATAGGAGATACCATTATCATGAAGATTGTTCTCCCAGGGTGAGGTTCATTCATTGCATTCTGGGTATGCTGACCCCTGTGATTTCCCCAAATGTGGGAAACTCGACTGCATTATTTGTGGTAGTGGGGGACTGTGTTTGTGCTTTCCTCTGGTCAGCTCTGGTAAAAGTCAGATTTCTTTGTCTCAGATCTTCCTCTAGCCTTGTTCTTTTTTCGAGAGTTTCCTTGTGCTGCCTCAGTTGGATCTCCTTCACTTGGCAGGGGGGTGCCCGAACAGCGACCCTCCCCAGCTCTAGCCCAACTCCTACTTACCTGCCAGGTGAGATACTATGATCAGGAAGGTGCTTCTCCCAGGGCAAGGCTCACCCATTGCACTCTGGGTGTGCTGCTCCTACGATTTCCCCAAATGTGGGAAACTTGACTGCATAATTTGTGTTTCCCTTGGTCATCTCTCGTATAATTCAGATCTCTTTGTCTCAGGTCTCTCTCCAGCCTAGTTTGCTGTCTGTTTCCACTTCTCTTTTCTTGAGCCGCTCCCTTCTATGCCCTTGCGCACTATCCTGACTTCTCCCGTCTGCTTACTTCGTGCCTTCCAACGCACAATGCAAACTACAGGTAGTGCTGCAGGGCCCACACCCTTTTACTTGCCTTACAGAGCAGCTCTGGAGCTGTTACAGTGCCCAGCTGCTGCAAGAAATCAGCTTGAATGCTTCAGGGGCTGGGGCATAGCCAACATGAGCCCCACACCGAAGGAGGGTGGAGGTGTTTAATGCGAACTAGGGGTCATCCAAGCACCGCAAAAGGCCGCCATGCCCTGCACACCCCTTTTTTATTTTCATATGCAGACGAGGGTTGAAGCCAACTTTGACCCACTGCTTGGATGACATCACCATATGCAAATCCATCTGTGGCAGGCCTTCCCCCAGGAATGCTTGCACTAGTTGTTGCATTTGGTTTGTTGTTTGGGGGTGCTTCAGTATTAGGCAGCCTTCTGCCCTCCCATGTTCATCTGAAAATATATGTTCTCCCTGCAGTTGTTGTCCCAAGATGAGAGTTCCCTTGTGCTGCCTCAGTTGAATCTCCTTTACTTGACAGAGATGTGCATGAGCAGCGGCCCTCCCCAGCCCTATTCCAAATCATACTTATTTTGCATAGGAGATACCATGGTCATGAAGATTTTTCTCCCAGGGTGAGGTTCATTCATTGCATTTTGGGTATGCTGACCGCTGTGATTTCCCCAAATGTGGGAAACTTGACTGCATTATTTGTGTTAGTGGGAGACTGTGTTTGTGCTTTCCTCTGGTCAGCTCTGGTAAAAGTCAGATTTCTTTGTCTCAGATTTTCCTTTAGCCTTATTCTTCTTTCGAGAGTTCCCTTGTGCTGCCTCAGTTTGATCTCCTTCACTTTACAGGGGGGTACACGAGCAGCGACCCTCCCCAGCTCTAGCCCAACTCCTACTTACCTGCCAGGTGAGATACTATGATCATGAAGGTGCTTCTCCCAGGGCAAGGCTCACCCATTGTACTCTGGGTGTGCTGCTCCTGCGATTTCCCCAAATGTGGGAAACTTGACTGCATAATTTGTGTTTCCCCTGGTCGGCTCTCGTATAATTCAGATCTCTTTGTCTCAGGTCTCTCTCCAGCCTAGTTTGCTGTCTGTTTCCACTTCTCTTTTCTTCAGCCGCTCCCTTCTATACCCTTGTGCACTATCCTGACTTCTCCTCCCGTCTGCTTACTTTGTGCCTTCCAATGCACAATGCAAACTACAGGTAGTGCTGCAGGGCCCACACCCTTTTACTTGCCTTACAGAGCAGCTCTGGAGCTGTTACAGTGCCCAGCTGCTGCAAGAAATCAGCTTGAATGCTTCAGGGGCTGGGGCATAGCCAACATGAGCCCCACACCGAAGGAGGGTGGAGGTGTTTAATGCAAACTAGGGGTCAGACAAGCGCCGCAAAAGGCCACCATGCCCTGCACGCCCCTTTTCTGTTTTCATATGCAGACGAGGGTTGAAGCCAACTTTGACCCACTGCTTGGATGACATCACCATATGCAAATCCATCTGCGGCAGGCCTTCCCCCAGGAATGCTTGCACTAGTTGTTGCATTTGGTTTGTTGTTTGGGGGTGTTTCAGTATTAGGCAGCCTTCTGCCCTCCCATGTTTATCTGAAAATATGTGTTCTCCCTGCAGTTGTTGTCCCCAGATGAGAGTTCCCTTGTGCTGCCTCAGTTGAATCTCCTTAACTTGACAGAGATGTGCCTGAGCAGCGGCCCTCCCCAGCTCTATCCCAAATCATACTTATTTTGCATAGGAGATACCATGGTCATGAAGATTATTCTCCCAGGGTGAGGTTCATTCATTGCATTCTGGGTATGCTGACCCCTGTGATTTCCCTTAATGTGGGAAACTTGACTGCTTTATTTGTGGTAGTGGGGGACTGTGTTTGTGTTTTCCTCTGGTCAGCTCTGGTAAAAGTCAGATTTCTTTGTTTCAGATCTTCCTCTAGCCTTGTTCTTCTTTCGAGAGTTCCCTTGTGCTGCCTCAGTTGGATCTCCTTCACTTGACAGGGGGGTGCCCGAGCAGAGACCCTCCCCAGCTCTAGCCCAACTCCTACTTACCTGCCAGGTGAGATACTATGATCATGAAGGTGCTTCTCCCAGGGCAAGGCTCACCCATTGCACTCTGGGTGTGCTGCCCCTGCGATTTCCCCAAATGTGGGAAACTTGACTGCATAATTTGTGTTTCCCCTGGTCGGCTCTCGTATAATTCAGATCTCTTTGTCTCAGGTCTCTCTCCAGCCTAGTTTGCTGTCTGTTTCCACTTCTCTTTTCTTGAGCCGCTCCCTTCTATGCCCTTGCGCACTATCCTGACTTCTCCTCCTGTCTGCTTACTTTGTGCCTTCCAACGCACAATGCGAACTACAGGTAGTGCTGCAGGGCCCACACCCTTTTACTTGCCTTACAGAGCAGCTCTGGAGCTGTTACAGTGCCCAGCTGCTGCAAGAAATCAGCTTGAATGCTTCAGGGGCTGGGGCATAGCCAACATGAGCCCCACACCAAAGGAGGGTGGAGGTGTTTAATGCAAACTAGGGGTCAGCCAAGCGCCGCAAAAGGCCACCATGCCCTGCACGCCCCTTTTCTCTTTTCATATGCAGACGAGGGTTGAAGCCAACTCTGACCCACTGCTTGGATGACATCACCATATGCAAATCCATCTGCGGCAGGCCTTCCCCCAGGAATGCTTGCACTAGTTGTTGCATTTGGTTTGTTGTTTGGGGGTGCTTCAGTATTAGGCAGCCTTCTGCCCTCCCATGTTCATCTGAAAATATATGTTCTCCCTGCAGTTGTTGTCCCCAGATGAGAGTTCCCTTGTGCTGCCTCAGTTGAATCTCCTTTACTTGATAGAGATGTGCATGAGCAGCGGCCCTCCCCAGCCCTATTCCAAATCATACTTATTTTGCATAGGAGATACCATGGTCATGAAGATTTTTCTCCCAGGGTGAGGTTCATTCATTGCATTTTGGGTATGCTGACCCCTGTGATTTCCCCAAATGTGGGAAACTTGACTGCATTATTTGTGGTAGTGGGAGGCTGTGTTTGTGATTTCTTCTGGTCAGCTCTGGTAAAAGTCAGATTTCTTTGTCTCAGATTTTCCTTTAGCCTTGTTCTTCTTTCGAGAGTTCCCTTGTGCTGCCTCAGTTGGATCTCCTTCACTTTACAGGGGGGTACCCGAGCAGCGACCCTGCCCAGCTCTAGACCAACTCCTACTTACCTGCCAGGTGAGATACTATGATCATGAAGGTGCTTCTCCCAGGGCAAGGCTCACCCATTGTACTCTGGGTGTGCTGCTCCTGCGATTTCCCCAAATGTGGGAAACTTGACTGCATAATTTGTGTTTCCCCTGGTCGGCTCTCGTATAATTCAGATCTCTTTGTCTCAGGTCTCTCTCCAGCCTAGTTTGCTGTCTGTTTCCACTTCTCTTTTCTTCAGCCGCTCCCTTCTATACCCTTGTGCACTATCCTGACTTCTCCTCCCGTCTGCTTACTTTATGCCTTCCAATGCACAATGCAAACTACAGGTAGTGCTGCAGGGCCCACACCCTTTTACTTGCCTTACAGAGCAGCTCTGGAGCTGTTACAGTGCCCAGCTGCTGCAAGAAATCAGCTTGAATGCTTCAGGGGCTGGGGCATAGCCAACATGAGCCCCACACCGAAGGAGGGTGGAGGTGTTTAATGCAAACTAGGGGTCAGTCAAGCGCCGCAAAAGGCCACCATGCCCTGCACGCCCCTTTTCTGTTTTCATATGCAGACGAGGGTTGAAGCCAACTTTGACCCACTGCTTGGATGACATCACCATATGCAAATCCATCTGCGGCAGGCCTTCCCCCAGGAATGCTTGCACTAGTTTTTGCATTTGGTTTGTTGTTTGGGGGTGCTTCAGTATTAGGCAGCCTTCTGCCCTCCCATGTTCATCTGAAAATATGTGTTCTCCCTGCAGTTGTTGTCCCCAGATGAGAGTTCCCTTGTGCTGCCTCAGTTGAATCTCCTTAACTTGACAGAGATGTGCCTGAGCAGCGGCCCTCCCCAGCTCTATCCCAAATCATACTTATTTTGCATAGGAGATACCATGGTCATGAAGATTATTCTCCCAGGGTGAGGTTCATTCATTGCATTCTGGGTATGCTGACCCCTGTGATTTCCCCAAATGTGGGAAACTCGACTGCTTTATTTGTGGTAGTGGGGGACTGTGTTTGTGTTTTCTTCTGGTCAGCTCTGGTAAAAGTCAGATTTCTTTGTTTCAGATCTTCCTCTAGCCTTGTTCTTCTTTTGAGAGTTCCCTTGTGCTGCCTCAGTTGGATCTCCTTCTCTTAACAGGGGGGTGCCCGAGCAGCGACCCTCCCCAGTTCTAGCCCAACTCCTACTTACCTGCCAGGTGAGATACTATGATCATGAAGGTGCTTCTCCCAGGGCAAGGTTTACCCATTGCACTCTGGGTGTGCTGCCCCTGCGATTTCCCCAAATGTGGGAAACTTGACTGCATAATTTGTGTTTCCCCTGGTCGGTTCTCGTATAATTCAGATCTCTTTGTCTCAGATCTCTCTACAGCCTAGTTTGCTGTCTGTTTCCACTTCTCTTTTCTTCAGCCGCTCCCTTCTATACCCTTGTGCACTATCCTGACTTCTCCTCCCGTCTGCTTACTTTGTGCCTTCCAATGCACAATGCAAACTACAGGTAGTACTGCAGGGCCCACACCCTTTTACTTGCCTTACAGAGCAGCTCTGGAGCTGTTACAGTGCCCAGCTGCTGCAAGAAATCAGCTTGAATGCTTCAGGGGCTGGGGCATAGCCAACATGAGCCCCACACCGAAGGAGGGTGGAGGTGTGTAATGCGAACTAGGGGTCATCCAAGCGCCGCAAAAGGCCGCCATGCCCTGCACGCCCCTTGTCTCTTTTCATATGCAGACGAGGGTTGAAGCCAACTTTGACCCACTGTTTGGATGACATCACCATATGCAAATCCATCTGCTGCAGGCCTTCCCCCAGGAATGCTTGCACTAGTTGTTGCATTTGGTTTGTTGTTTGGGGGTGCTTCAGTATTAGGCAGCCTTCTGCCCTCCCATGTTCATCTGAAAATATGTGTTCTCCCTGCAGTTGTTGTCCCCAGATGAAAGTTCCCTTGTGCTGCCTCAGTTGAATCTCCTTTACTTGACAGAGATGTGCCTGAGCAGCGGCCCTCCCCAGCCCTATCCCAAATCATACTTATTTTGCATAGGCGATACCATGGTCATGAAGATTGTTCTCCCAGGGTGAGGTTCATTCATTGCATTCTGGGTATGCTGACCCCTGTGATTTCCCCAAATGTGGGAAACTCGACTGCATTATTTGTGGTAGTAGGGGACTGTGTTTGTGCTTTCCTCTGGTCAGCTCTGGTAAAAATCAGATTTCTTTATATCAGATCTTCCTCTAGCCTTGTTCTTCTTTCGAGAGTTCCCTTGTGCTGCCTCAGTTGGATCTCTTTCACTTGAGAGGGGGGTGCCCGAGCAGCGACCCTCCCCAGCTCTAGCCCAACTCCTACTTACCTGCCAGGTGAGATACTATGATCATGAAGGTGCTTCTCCCAGGGCAAGGCTCACCCATTGCACTCTGGTTGTGCTGCCCCTGCGATTTCCCCAAATGTGGGAAACTTGACTGCATAATTTGTGTTTCCCTTGGTCATCTCTCGTATAATTCAGATCTCTTTGTCTCAGGTCTCTCTCCAGCCTAGTTTGCTGTCTGTTTCCACTTCTCTTTTCTTGAGCCGCTCCCTTCTATGCCCTTGCGCACTATCCTGACTTCTCCCGTCTGCTTACTTCGTGCCTTCCAACGCACAATGCAAACTACAGGTAGTGCTGCAGGGCCCACACCCTTTTACTTGCCTTACAGAGCAGCTCTGGAGCAGTTACAGTGCCCAGCTGCTGCAAGAAATCAGCTTGAATGCTTCAGGGGCTGGGGCATAGCCAACATGAGCCCCACACCGAAGGAGGGTGGAGGTGTGTAATGCGAACTAGGGGTCATCCAAGTGCCGCAAAAGGCCGCCATGCCCTGCACGCCCCTTTTCTCTTTTCATATGCAGACGAGGGTTGAAGCCAACTTTGACCCACTGCTTGGATGGCATCACCATATGCAAATCCATCTGCTGCAGGCCTTCCCCCAGGAATGCTTGCACTAGTTGTTGCATTTGGTTTGTTGTTTGGGGGTGCTTCAGTATTAGGCAGCCTTCTGCCCTCCCATGTTCATCTGAAAATATGTGTTCTCCCTGCAGTTGTTGTCCCCAGATGAGAGTTCCCTTGTGCTGCCTCAGTTGAATCTCCTTTACTTGAAAGAGATGTGCCTGAGCAGCGGCCCTCCCCAGCCCTATCCCAAATCATACTTATTTTGCATAGGAGAGACCATGGTCTTGAAGATTGTTCTCCCAGGGTGAGGTTCATTCATTGCATTCTGGGTATGCTGACCCCTGTGATTTCCCCAAATGTGGGAAACTCAACTGCATTATTTGTGGTAGTGGGGGACTGTGTTTGTGCTTTCCTCTGGTCAGCTCTGGTAAAAGTCAGATTTCTTTGTTTCAGATCTTCCTCTAGCCTTGTTCTTCTTTCGAGAGTTCCCTTGTGCTGCCTCAGTTGGATCTCCTTCACTTGACAGGGGGGTGCCCGTGCAGCGACTCTCCCCAGCTCTAGCCCAACTTCTACTTACCTGCCAGGTGAGATACTATAATCATGAAGGTGCTTCTCCCAGGGCAAGGCTCACCCATTGCACTCTGGATGTGCTGCCCCTGCGATTTCCCCAAATGTGGGAAACTTGACTGCATAATTTGTGTTTCCCCTGGTCGGCTCTCGTATAATTCAGATCTCTTTGTCTCAGGTCTCTCTCCAGCCTAGTTTGCTGTCTGTTTCCACTTCTCTTTTCTTAAGCCGCTCCATTCTATGGCCTTGCGCACTATCCTTACTTCTCCCGTCTGCTTACTTTGTGCCTTCCAATGCACAATGCAAACTACAGGTAGTGCTGCAGGGCCCACACCCTTTTACTTGCCGTACAGAGCAGCTCTGGAGCAGTTACAGTGCCCAGCTACTGCAAGAAATCAGCTTGAATGCTTCAGGGGCTGGGGCATAGCCAACATGAGCCCCACACCGAAGGAGGGTGGAGGTGTTTAATGCGAACTAGGGGTCATCCAAGCGCCGCAAAAGGCCGCCAAGCCCTGCACGCCCCTTTTCTCTTTTCATATGCAGACGAGGGTTGAAGCCAACTTTGACCCACTGCTTTGGATGACATCACCATATGCAAATCCATCTGCTGCAGGCCTTCCCCCAGGAATGCTTGCACTAGTTGTTGCATTTGGTTTGTTGTTTGGGGGTGCTTCAGTATTAGGCAGCCTTCTGCCCTCCCATGTTCATCTGAAAATATGTGTTCTCCCTGCAGTTGTTGTCCCCAGATGAGAGTTCCCTTATGCTGCCTCAGTTGAATCTCCTTTACTTGACAGAGATGTGCCTGAGCAGCGGCCCTCCCCAGCCCTATCCCAAATCATACTTATTTTGCATAGGAGAGACCATGGTCATGAAGATTATTCTCCCAGTGTGAGGTTCATTCATTGCATTCTGGGTATGCTGACCCCTGTGATTTCCCCAAATGTGGGAAACTCGACAGCATTATTTGTGGTAGTGGGGGACTGTGTTTGTGTTTTCCTCTGGTCAGCTCTGGTAAAAGTCAGATTTCTTTGTCTCAGATCTTCCTCTAGCCTTGTTCTTCTTTTGAGAATTCCCTTGTGCTGCCTCAGTTGGATCTCCTTCACTTGACAGGGGGGTACCCGAGCAGCGACCCTCCCCAGCTCTAGCCCAACTCCTACTTACCTGCCAGGTGAGATACTATGATCACGTAGGTGCTTCTCCCAGGGCAAGGCTCACCCATTGCACTCTGGGTGTGCTGCTCCTGCGATTTCCCCAAATGTGGGAAACTTGACTGCATAATTTGTGTTTCCCCTGGTCGGCTCTCGTATAATTCAGATCTCTTTGTCTCAGGTCTCTCTCCAGCCTAGTTTGCTGTCTGTTTCCACTTCTCTTTTCTTAAGTGCCTTCCAATGCACAATGCAAACTACAGGTAGTGCTGCAGGGCCCACACCCTTTTACTTGCCGTACAGAGCAGCTCTGGAGCTGTTACAGTGCCCAGCTGCTGCAAGAAATCAGCTTGAATGCTTCAGGGGCTGGGGCATAGCAAACATGAGCCCCACACCGAAGGAGGGTGGGGGTGTTTAATGCGAACTAAGGGTCATCCAAGCGCCGCAAAAGGCCGCCATGCCCTGCATACCCCTTTTCTCTTTTCATATGCAGATGAGGGTTCCAGCCAACTTTGGCCCACTGCTTGGATGACATCACCGTATGCAAATCCGTCTTCTGCAGAACTTCCCCCAGGAATGCTTGTACTAGTTGTTGCATTTGGTTTGTTGTTTGCGGGTGCTTCAGTATTAGGCAGCCTTCTGCCCTCCCATGTTCATCTGAAAATATGTGTTCTCCCTGCAGTTGTTGTCCCCAGATGGGAGTTCCCTTGTGCTGCCTCAGTTGAATCTCCTTTACTTGACAGAGATGTGCCTGAGCAGCGGCCCTCCCCAGCCCTATCCCAAATCATACTTATTTTGCATAGGAGATACCATGGTCATGAAGATTGTTCTCCGAGGGTGAGGTTCATTCATTGCATTTTGGGTATGCTGACCCCTGTGATTTCCCCAAATGTGGGAAACTCGACTGCATTATTTGTGGTAGTGGGGGACTGTGTTTGTGCTTTCCTCTGGTCAGCTCTGGTAAAAATCAGATTTCTTTATATCAGATCTTCCTCTAGCCTTGTTCTTCTTTCGAGAGTTCCCTTGTGCTGCCTCAGTTGGATCTCTTTCACTTGAGAGGGGGGTGCCCGAGCAGCGACCCTCCCCAGCTCTAGCCCAACTCCTACTTACCTGCCAGGTGAGATACTATGATCATGAAGGTGCTTCTCCCAGGGCAAGGCTCACCCATTGCACTCTGGTTGTGCTGCCCCTGCGATTTCCCCAAATGTGGGAAACTTGACTGCATAATTTGTGTTTCCCTTGGTCATCTCTCGTATAATTCAGATCTCTTTGTCTTAGGTCTCTCTCCAGCCTAGTTTGCTGTCTGTTTCCACTTCTCTTTTCTTGAGCCGCTCCCTTCTATGCCCTTGCGCACTATCCTGACTTCTCCCGTCTGCTTACTTCGTGCCTTCCAACGCACAATGCAAACTACAGGTAGTGCTGCAGGGCCCACACCCTTTTACTTGCCTTACAGAGCAGCTCTGGAGCAGTTACAGTGCCCAGCTGCTGCAAGAAATCAGCTTGAATGCTTCAGGGGCTGGGGCATAGCCAACATGAGCCCCACACCGAAGGAGGGTGGAGGTGTGTAATGCGAACTAGGGGTCATCCAAGCGCCGCAAAAGGCCGCCATGCCCTGCACGCCCCTTTTCTCTTTTCATATGCAGACGAGGGTTGAAGCCAACTTTGACCCACTGCTTGGATGGCATCACCATATGCAAATCCATCTGCTGCAGGCCTTCCCCCAGGAATGCTTGCACTAGTTGTTGCATTTGGTTTGTTGTTTGGGGGTGCTTCAGTATTAGGCAGCCTTCTGCCCTCCCATGTTCATCTGAAAATATGTGTTCTCCCTGCAGTTGTTGTCCCCAGATGAGAGTTCCCTTGTGCTGCCTCAGTTGAATCTCCTTTACTTGAAAGAGATGTGCCTGAGCAGCGGCCCTCCCCAGCCCTATCCCAAATCATACTTATTTTGCATAGGAGAGACCATGGTCTTGAAGATTGTTCTCCCAGGGTGAGGTTCATTCATTGCATTCTGGGTATGCTGACCCCTGTGATTTCCCCAAATGTGGGAAACTCAACTGCATTATTTGTGGTAGTGGGGGACTGTGTTTGTGCTTTCCTCTGGTCAGCTCTGGTAAAAGTCAGATTTCTTTGTTTCAGATCTTCCTCTAGCCTTGTTCTTCTTTCGAGAGTTCCCTTGTGCTGCCTCAGTTGGATCTCCTTCACTTGACAGGGGGGTGCCCGTGCAGCGACTCTCCCCAGCTCTAGCCCAACTTCTACTTACCTGCCAGGTGAGATACTATAATCATGAAGGTGCTTCTCCCAGGGCAAGGCTCACCCATTGCACTCTGGATGTGCTGCCCCTGCGATTTCCCCAAATGTGGGAAACTTGACTGCATAATTTGTGTTTCCCCTGGTCGGCTCTCGTATAATTCAGATCTCTTTGTCTCAGGTCTCTCTCCAGCCTAGTTTGCTGTCTGTTTCCACTTCTCTTTTCTTAAGCCGCTCCATTCTATGGCCTTGCGCACTATCCTTACTTCTCCCGTCTGCTTACTTTGTGCCTTCCAATGCACAATGCAAACTACAGGTAGTGCTGCAGGGCCCACACCCTTTTACTTGCCGTACAGAGCAGCTCTGGAGCAGTTACAGTGCCCAGCTACTGCAAGAAATCAGCTTGAATGCTTCAGGGGCTGGGGCATAGCCAACATGAGCCCCACACCGAAGGAGGGTGGAGGTGTTTAATGCGAACTAGGGGTCATCCAAGCGCCGCAAAAGACCGCCAAGCCCTGCACGCCCCTTTTCTCTTTTCATATGCAGACGAGGGTTGAAGCCAACTTTGACCCACTGCTTTGGATGACATCACCATATGCAAATCCATCTGCTGCAGGCCTTCCCCCAGGAATGCTTGCACTAGTTGTTGCATTTGGTTTGTTGTTTGGGGGTGCTTCAGTATTAGGCAGCCTTCTGCCCTCCCATGTTCATCTGAAAATATGTGTTCTCCCTGCAGTTGTTGTCCCCAGATGAGAGTTCCCTTATGCTGCCTCAGTTGAATCTCCTTTACTTGAAAGAGATGTGCCTGAGCAGCGGCCCTCCCCAGCCCTATCCCAAATCATACTTATTTTGCATAGGAGAGACCATGGTCATGAAGATTATTCTCCCAGTGTGAGGTTCATTCATTGCATTCTGGGTATGCTGACCCCTGTGATTTCCCCAAATGTGGGAAACTCGACAGCATTATTTGTGGTAGTGGGGGACTGTGTTTGTGTTTTCCTCTGGTCAGCTCTGGTAAAAGTCAGATTTCTTTGTCTCAGATCTTCCTCTAGCCTTGTTCTTCTTTTGAGAATTCCCTTGTGCTGCCTCAGTTGGATCTCCTTCACTTGACAGGGGGGTACCCGAGCAGCGACCCTCCCCAGCTCTAGCCCAACTCCTACTTACCTGCCAGGTGAGATACTATGATCACGTAGGTGCTTCTCCCAGGGCAAGGCTCACCCATTGCACTCTGGGTGTGCTGCTCCTGCGATTTCCCCAAATGTGGGAAACTTGACTGCATAATTTGTGTTTCCCCTGGTCGGCTCTCGTATAATTCAGATCTCTTTGTCTCAGGTCTCTCTCCAGCCTAGTTTGCTGTCTGTTTCCACTTCTCTTTTCTTAAGTGCCTTCCAATGCACAATGCAAACTACAGGTAGTGCTGCAGGGCCCACACCCTTTTACTTGCCGTACAGAGCAGCTCTGGAGCTGTTACAGTGCCCAGCTGCTGCAAGAAATCAGCTTGAATGCTTCAGGGGCTGGGGCATAGCAAACATGAGCCCCACACCGAAGGAGGGTGGGGGTGTTTAATGCGAACTAAGGGTCATCCAAGCGCCGCAAAAGGCCGCCATGCCCTGCATACCCCTTTTCTCTTTTCATATGCAGATGAGGGTTCCAGCCAACTTTGGCCCACTGCTTGGATGACATCACCGTATGCAAATCCGTCTTCTGCAGAACTTCCCCCAGGAATGCTTGTACTAGTTGATGCATTTGGTTTGTTGTTTGCGGGTGCTTCAGTATTAGGCAGCCTTCTGCCCTCCCATGTTCATCTGAAAATATGTGTTCTCCCTGCAGTTGTTGTCCCCAGATGGGAGTTCCCTTGTGCTGCCTCAGTTGAATCTCCTTTACTTGACAGAGATGTGCCTGAGCAGCGGCCCTCCCCAGCCCTATCCCAAATCATACTTATTTTGCATAGGAGATACCATGGTCATGAAGATTGTTCTCCGAGGGTGAGGTTCATTCATTGCATTTTGGGTATGCTGACCCCTGTGATTTCCCCAAATGTGGGAAACTCGACTGCATTATTTGTGGTAGTGGGGGACTGTGTTTGTGCTTTCCTCTGGTCAGCTCTGGTAAAAATCAGATTTCTTTATATCAGATCTTCCTCTAGCCTTGTTCTTCTTTCGAGAGTTCCCTTGTGCTGCCTCAGTTGGATCTCTTTCACTTGAGAGGGGGGTGCCCGAGCAGCGACCCTCCCCAGCTCTAGCCCAACTCCTACTTACCTGCCAGGTGAGATACTTTGATCATGAAGGTGCTTCTCCCAGGGCAAGGCTCACCCATTGCACTCTGGTTGTGCTGCCCCTGCGATTTCCCCAAATGTGGGAAACTTGACTGCATAATTTGTGTTTCCCTTGGTCATCTCTCGTATAATTCAGATCTCTTTGTCTCAGGTCTCTCTCCAGCCTAGTTTGCTGTCTGTTTCCACTTCTCTTTTCTTGAGCCGCTCCCTTCTATGCCCTTGCGCACTATCCTGACTTCTCCCGTCTGCTTACTTCGTGCCTTCCAACGCACAATGCAAACTACAGGTAGTGCTGCAGGGCCCACACCCTTTTACTTGCCTTACAGAGCAGCTCTGGAGCAGTTACAGTGCCCAGCTGCTGAAAGAAATCAGCTTGAATGCTTCAGGGGCTGGGGCATAGCCAACATGAGCCCCACACCGAAGGAGGGTGGAGGTGTGTAATGCGAACTAGGGGTCATCCAAGCGCCGCAAAAGGCCGCCATGCCCTGCACGCCCCTTTTCTCTTTTCATATGCAGACGAGGGTTGAAGCCAACTTTGACCCACTGCTTGGATGGCATCACCATATGCAAATCCATCTGCTGCAGGCCTTCCCCCAGGAATGCTTGCACTAGTTGTTGCATTTGGTTTGTTGTTTGGGGGTGCTTCAGTATTAGGCAGCCTTCTGCCCTCCCATGTTCATCTGAAAATATGTGTTCTCCCTGCAGTTGTTGTCCCCAGATGAGAGTTCCCTTGTGCTGCCTCAGTTGAATCTCCTTTACTTGACAGAGATGTGCCTGAGCAGCGGCCCTCCCCAGCCCTATCCCAAATCATACTTATTTTGCATAGGAGAGACCATGGTCTTGAAGATTGTTCTCCCAGGGTGAGGTTCATTCATTGCATTCTGGGTATGCTGACCCCTGTGATTTCCCCAAATGTGGGAAACTCAACTGCATTATTTGTGGTAGTGGGGGACTGTGTTTGTGCTTTCCTCTGGTCAGCTCTGGTAAAAGTCAGATTTCTTTGTTTCAGATCTTCCTCTAGCCTTGTCCTTCTTTCGAGAGTTCCCTTGTGCTGCCTTAGTTGGATCTCCTTCACTTGACAGGGGGGTGCCCGTGCAGCGACTCTCCCCAGCTCTAGCCCAACTTCTACTTACCTGCCAGGTGAGATACTATAATCATGAAGGTGCTTCTCCCAGGGCAAGGCTCACCCATTGCACTCTGGATGTGCTGCCCCTGCGATTTCCCCTAATGTGGGAAACTTGACTGCATAATTTGTGTTTCCCCTGGTCGGCTCTCGTATAATTCAGATCTCTTTGTCTCAGGTCTCTCTCCAGCCTAGTTTGCTGTCTGTTTCCACTTCTCTTTTCTTAAGCCGCTCCATTCTATGGCCTTGCGCACTAACCTTACTTCTCCCGTCTGCTTACTTTGTGCCTTCCAATGCACAATGCAAACTACAGGTAGTGCTGCAGGGCCCACACCCTTTTACTTGCCGTACAGAGCAGCTCTGGAGCAGTTACAGTGCCCAGCTACTGCAAGAAATCAGCTTGAATGCTTCAGGGGCTGGGGCATAGCCAACATGAGCCCCACACCGAAGGAGGGTGGAGGTGTTTAATGCGAACTAGGGGTCATCCAAGCGCCGCAAAAGGCCGCCATGCCCTGCACGCCCCTTTTCTCTTTTCATATGCAGACGAGGGTTGAAGCAAACTTTGACCCACTGCTTTGGATGACATCACCATATGCAAATCCATCTGCTGCAGGCCTTCCCCCAGGAATGCTTGCACTAGTTGTTGCATTTGGTTTGTTGTTTGGGGGTGCTTCAGTATTAGGCAGCCTTCTGCCCTCCCATGTTCATCTGAAAATATGTGTTCTCCCTGCAGTTGTTGTCCCCAGATGAGAGTTCCCTTATGCTGCCTCAGTTGAATCTCCTTTACTTGACAGAGATGTGCCTGAGCAGCGGCCCTCCCCAGCCCTATCCCAAATCATACTTATTTTGCATAGGAGAGACCATGGTCATGAAGATTATTCTCCCAGTGTGAGGTTCATTCATTGCATTCTGGGTATGCTGACCCCTGTGATTTCCCCAAATGTGGGAAACTCGACAGCATTATTTGTGGTAGTGGGGGACTGTGTTTGTGTTTTCCTCTGGTCAGCTCTGGTAAAAGTCAAATTTCTTTGTCTCAGATCTTCCTCTAGCCTTGTTCTTCTTTCGAGAATTCCCTTGTGCTGCCTCAGTTGGATCTCCTTCACTTGACAGGGGGGGTACCCGAGCAGCGACCCTCCCCAGCTCTAGCCCAACTCCTACTTACCTGCCAGGTGAGATACTATGATCACGTAGGTGCTTCTCCCAGGGCAAGGCTCACCCATTGCACTCTGGGTGTGCTGCTCCTGCGATTTCCCCAAATGTGGGAAACTTGACTGCATAATTTGTGTTTCCCCTGGTCGGCTCTCGTATAATTCAGATCTCTTTGTCTCAGGTCTCTCTCCAGCCTAGTTTGCTGTCTGTTTCCACTTCTGTTTTCTTGAGCCGCTCCCTTCTATGCCCTTGCGCACTATCCTGACTTCTCCCGTCTGCTTACTTTGTGCCTTCCAACGCACAATGCGAACTACAGGTAGTGCTGCAGGGCCCACACCCTTTTACTTGCCGTACAGAGCAGCTCTGGAGCTGTTACAGTGCCCAGCTGCTGCAAGAAATCAGCTTGAATGCTTCAGGGGCTGGGGCATAGCCAACATGAGCCCCACACCGAAGGAGGGTGGAGGTATTTAATGCGAACTAGGGGTCATCCAAGCACCGCAAAAGGCCGCCATGCCCTGCATAACCCTTTTCTCTTTTCATATGCAGATGAGGGTTCCAGCCAACTTTGGCCCACTGCTTGGATGACATCACCGTATGCAAATCCGTCTTCTGCAGACCTTCTCCCAGGAATGCTTTTACTAGTTGTTACATTTGGTTTGTTGTTTGGGGGTGCTTCAGTATTAGGCAGCCTTCTGCCCTCCCATGTTCATCTGAAAATATGTGTTCTCCCTGCAGTTGTTGTCCCCTGATGAGAGTTCCCTTGTGCTGCCTCAGTTGAATCTCCTTTACTTGACAGAGATGTGCCTGAGCAGCGGCCCTCCCCAGCCCTATCCCAAATCATACTTATTTTGCATAGGAGATACCATGGTCATGAAGATTGTTCTCTCAGGGTGAGGTTCATTCATTGCATTCTGGGTATGCTGACCCCTGTGATTTCCCCAAATGTGGGAAACTCGACTGCATTATTTGTGGTAGTGGGGGACTGTGTTTGTGCTTTCCTCTGGTCAGCTCTGGTAAAATACAGATTTCTTTGTCTCAGATCTTCCTCTAGCCTTGTTCTTTTTTCGAGAGTTTCCTTGTGCTGCCTCAGTTGGATCTCCTTCACTTGACAGGGGGGTGCCCGAGCAGCGACCCTCCCCAGCTCTAGCCCAACTCCTACTTACCTGCCAGGTGAGATACTATGATCAGGAAGGTGCTTCTCCCAGGGCAAGGCTCACCCATTGCACTCTGGGTGTGCTGCTCCTACGATTTCCCCAAATGTGGGACACTTGACTGCATAATTTGTGTTTCCTCTAGTCGGCTACTCGTATAATTCAGATCTCTTTGTCTCAGGTCTCTCTCCAGCCTAGTTTGCTGTCTGTTTCCACTTCTCTTTTCTTGAGCCCCTGCCTTCTATGCCCTTGTGCACTCTCCTGACTTCTCCTGTCTGCTTACTTTGTGCCTTCCAACGCACAATGCGAACTACAGGTAGTGCTGCAGGGCCCACACCCTTTTACTTGCCTTACAGAGCAGCTCTGGAGCTGTTACAGTGCCCAGCTGCTGCAAGAAATCAGCTTGAATACTTCAGGGGCTGGGGCATAGCCAACATGAGCCCCACACCGAAGGAGAATGGAGGTGTTTAATGCGAACTAGGGGTCATCCAAGCACCGCAAAAGGCCGCCATGCCCTGCATAACCCTTTTCTCTTTTCATATGCAGATGAGGGTTCCAGCCAACTTTGGCCCACTGCTTGGATGACATCACCGTATGCAAATCCGTCTTCTGCAGACCTTCTCCCAGGAATGCTTTTACTAGTTGTTGCATTTGGTTTGTTGTTTGGGGGTGCTTCAGTATTAGGCAGCCTTCTGCCCTCCCATGTTCATCTGAAAATATGTGTTCTCCCTGCAGTTGTTGTCCCCAGATGAGAGTTCCCTTGTGCTGCCTCAGTTGAATCTCCTTTACTTGACAGAGATGTGCCTGAGCAGCGGCCCTCCCCAGCCCTATCCCAAATCATACTTATTTTGCATAAGAGATACCATGGTCATGAAGATTGTTCTCCCAGGGTTAGGTTCATTCATTGCATTCTGGGTATGCTGACCCCTGTGATTTCCCCAAATGTGGGAAACTCAACTGCATTATTTGTGGTAGTGGGGGACTGTGTTTGTGCTTTCCTCTGGTCAGCTCTGGTAAAAGTCAGATTTCTTTGTCTCAGATCTTCCTCTAGCCTTGTTCTTCTTTCGAGAGTTCCCTTGTGCTGCCTCAGTTGGATCTCCTTCACTTGACAGGGGGGTGCCCGAGCAGCGACCCTCCCCAGCTCTAGCCCAACTCCTACTTACCTGCCAGGTGAGATACTATGATCATGTAGGTGCTTCTCCCAGGGCAAGGCTCACCCATTGCACTCTGGGTGTGCTGCCCCTGCGATTTCCCCAAATGTGGGAAACTTGACTGCATAATTTGTGTTTCCCCTGGTCGGCTCTCATATAATTCAGATCTCTTTGTCTCAGGTCTCTCTCCAGCCTAGTTTGCTGTCTGTTTCCACTTCTTTTTTCTTGAGCCCCTCCCTTCTATACCCTTGTGGACTCTCCTGACTTCTCCTCCTGTCTGCTTACTTTGTGCCTTCCAATGCACAATGCAAACTACAGGTAGTGCTGCAGGGCCCACACCCTTCTACTTGCTTTACAGAGCAGCTCTGGAGCTGTTACAGTGCCCAGCTGCTGCAAGAAATCAGCTTGAATGCTTCAGGGGCTGGGGCATAGCCAACATGAGCCCCACACCGAAGGAGGGTGGAGGTGTTTAATGCGAACTAGGGGTCATCCAAGCACCGCAAAAGGCCGCCATGCCCTGCACACCCCTTTTTTATTTTCATATGCAGACGAGGGTTGAAGCCAACTTTGACCCACTGCTTGGATGACATCACCATATGCAAATCCATCTGTGGCAGGCCTTCCCCCAGGAATGCTTGCACTAGTTGTTGCATTTGGTTTGTTGTTTGGGGGTGCTTCAGTATTAGGCAGCCTTCTGCCCTCCCATGTTCATCTGAAAATATATGTTCTCCCTGCAGTTGTTGTCCCAAGATGAGAGTTCCCTTGTGCTGCCTCAGTTGAATCTCCTTTACTTGACAGAGATGTGCATGAGCAGCGGCCCTCCCCAGCCCTATTCCAAATCATACTTATTTTGCATAGGAGATACCATGGTCATGAAGATTTTTCTCCCAGGGTGAGGTTCATTCATTGCATTTTGGGTATGCTGACCGCTGTGATTTCCCCAAATGTGGGAAACTTGACTGCATTATTTGTGGTAGTGGGAGACTGTGTTTGTGCTTTCCTCTGGTCAGCTCTGGTAAAAGTCAGATTTCTTTGTCTCAGATTTTCCTTTAGCCTTATTCTTCTTTCGAGAGTTCCCTTGTGCTGCCTCAGTTTGATCTCCTTCACTTTACAGGGGGGTACACGAGCAGCGACCCTCCCCAGCTCTAGCCCAACTCCTACTTACCTGCCAGGTGAGATACTATGATCATGAAGGTGCTTCTCCCAGGGCAAGGCTCACCCATTGTACTCTGGGTGTGCTGCTCCTGCGATTTCCCCAAATGTGGGAAACTTGACTGCATAATTTGTGTTTCCCCTGGTCGGCTCTCGTATAATTCAGATCTCTTTGTCTCAGGTCTCTCTCCAGACTAGTTTGCTGTCTGTTTCCACTTCTCTTTTCTTCAGCCGCTCCCTTCTATACCCTTGTGCACTATCCTGACTTCTCCTCCCGTCTGCTTACTTTGTGCCTTCCAATGCACAATGCAAACTACAGGTAGTGCTGCAGGGCCCACACCCTTTTACTTGCCTTACAGAGCAGCTCTGGAGCTGTTACAGTGCCCAGCTGCTGCAAGAAATCAGCTTGAATGCTTCAGGGGCTGGGGCATAGCCAACATGAGCCCCACACCGAAGGAGGGTGGAGGTGTTTAATGCAAACTAGGGGTCAGACAAGCGCCGCAAAAGGCCACCATGCCCTGCACGCCCCTTTTCTGTTTTCATATGCAGACGAGGGTTGAAGCCAACTTTGACCCACTGCTTGGATGACATCACCATATGCAAATCCATCTGCGGCAGGCCTTCCCCCAGGAATGCTTGCACTAGTTGTTGCATTTGGTTTGTTGTTTGGGGGTGCTTCAGTATTAGGCAGCCTTCTGCCCTCCCATGTTTATCTGAAAATATGTGTTCTCCCTGCAGTTGTTGTCCCCAGATGAGAGTTCCCTTGTGCTGCCTCAGTTGAATCTCCTTAACTTGACAGAGATATGCCTGAGCAGCGGCCCTCCCCAGCTCTATCCCAAATCATACTTATTTTGCATAGGAGATACCATGGTCATGAAGATTATTCTCCCAGGGTGAGGTTCATTCATTGCATTCTGGGTATGCTGACCCCTGTGATTTCCCTTAATGTGGGAAACTTGACTGCTTTATTTGTGGTAGTGGGGGACTGTGTTTGTGTTTTCCTCTGGTCAGCTCTGGTAAAAGTCAGATTTCTTTGTTTCAGATCTTCCTCTAGCCTTGTTCTTCTTTCGAGAGTTCCCTTGTGCTGCCTCAGTTGGATCTCCTTCACTTGACAGGGGGGTGCCCGAGCAGAGACCCTCCCCAGCTCTAGCCTCATCTACACGACATAGCCCTGAATTTTCCAATGCGCAGCTCTTTGCAAAAGAGAGATATTGGCAAGGAAAAGCTGTCTTGTACCATTGCATTTTTCTCCCAAACGAAGGGCACTAGAAAGAAAATTTTAAAGCCTCCTGTTAGGCCATCATCTACACGACATAGCCCTGAATTTTCCAATGCGCAGCTCTTTGCAAAAGAGAGATATTGGCAAGGAAAAGCTGTCTTGTACCTTTGCATTTTTCTCCCAAACGAAGGTCACTAGAAAGAAAATTTTAAAGCCTCCTGTTAGGCCATCATCTACACGACATAGCCCTGAATTTTCCAATGCGCAGCTCTTTGCAAAAGAGAGATATTGGCAAGGAAAAGCTGTCTTGTACCTTTGCATTTTTCTCCCAAACGAAGGTCACTAGAAAGAAAATGTTAAAGCCTCCTGTTAGGCCATCATCTACACGACATAGCCCTGAATTTTCCAATGCGCAGCTCTTTGCAAAAGAGAGATATTGGCAAGGAAAAGCTGTCTTGTACCATTGCATTTTTCTCCCAAACGAAGGGCACTAGAACGAAAATTTTAAAGCCTCCTGTTAGGCCATCATCTACACGACATAGCCCTGAATTTTCCAATGCGCAGCTCTTTGCAAAAGAGAGATATTGGCAAGGAAAAGCTGTCTTGTACCTTTGCATTTTTCTCCCAAACGAAGGTCACTAGAAAGAAAATTTTAAAGCCTCCTGTTAGGCCATCATCTACACGACATAGCCCTGAATTTTCCAATGCGCAGCTCTTTGCAAAAGAGAGATATTGGCAAGGAAAAGCTGTCTTGTACCATTGCATTTTTCTCCCAAACGAAGGACACTAGAAAGAAAATTTTAAAGCCTCCTGTTAGGCCATCATCTACACGACATAGCCCTGAATTTTCCAATGCGCAGCTCTTTGCAAAAGAGAGATATTGGCAAGGAAAAGCTGTCTTGTACCATTGCATTTTTCTCCCAAACGAAGGACACTAGAAAGAAAATTTTAAAGCCTCCTTTTAGGCCATCATCTACACGACATAGCCCTGAATTTTCCAATGCGCAGCTCTTTGCAAAAGAGAGATATTGGCAAGGAAAAGCTGTCTTGTACCATTGCATTTTTCTCCCAAACGAAGGACACTAGAAAGAAAATTTTAAAGCCTCCTGTTAGGCCATCATCTACACGACATAGCCCTGAATTTTCCAATGCGCAGCTCTTTGCAAAAGAGAGATATTGGCAAGGAAAAGCTGTCTTGTACCATTGCATTTTTCTCCCAAACGAAGGACACTAGAAAGAACATTTTAAAGCCTCCTGTTAGGCCATCATCTACACGACATAGCCCTGAATTTTCCAATGCGCAGCTCTTTGCAAAAGAGAGATATTGGCAAGGAAAAGCTGTCTTGTACCTTTGCATTTTTCTCCCAAACGAAGGACACTAGAAAGAAAATTTTAAAGCCTACTGTTAGGCCATCATCTACACGACATAGCCCTGAATTTTCCAATGCGCAGCTCTTTGCAAAAGAGAGATATTGGCAAGGAAAAGCTGTCTTGTACCTTTGCATTTTTCTCCCAAACGAAGGTCACTAGAAAGAAAATTTTAAAGCCTCCTGTTAGGCCATCATCTACACGACATAGCCCTGAATTTTCCAATGCGCAGCTCTTTGCAAAAGAGAGATATTGGCAAGGAAAAGCTGTCTTGTACCATTGCATTTTTCTCCCAAACGAAGGACACTAGAAAGAATATTTTAAAGCCTCCTGTTAGGCCATCATCTACACGACATAGCCCTGAATTTTCCAATGCGCAGCTCTTTGCAAAAGAGAGATATTGGCAAGGAAAAGCTGTCTTGTACCTTTGCATTTTTCTACCAAACGAAGGTCACTAGAAAGAAAATTTTAAAGCCTCGTTAGGCCATCATCTACACGACATAGCCCTGAATTTTCCAATGCGTAGCTCTTTGCAAAAGAGAGATATTGGCAAGGAAAAGCTGTCTTGTACCATTGCATTTTTCTCCCAAACGAAGGGCACTAGAAAGAAAATTTTAAAGCCTCCTGTTAGGCCATCATCTACACGACATAGCCCTGAATTTTCCAATGCGCAGCTCTTTGCAAAAGAGAGATATTGGCAAGGAAAAGCTGTCTTGTACCTTTGCATTTTTCTCCCAAACGAAGGTCACTAGAAAGAAAATTTTAAAGCCTCCTGTTAGGCCATCATCTACACGACATAGCCCTAAATTTTCCAATGCGCAGCTCTTTGCAAAAGAGAGATATTGGCAAGGAAAAGCTGTCTTGTACCTTTGCATTTTTCTCCCAAACGAAGGTCACTAGAAAGAAAATTTTAAAGCCTCCTGTTAGGCCATCATCTACACGACATAGCCCTGAATTTTCCAATGCGCAGCTCTTTGCAAAAGAGAGATATTGGCAAGGAAAAGCTGTCTTGTACCATTGCATTTTTCTCCCAAACGAAGGGCACTAGAAAGAAAATTTTAAAGCCTCCTGTTAGGCCATCATCTACACGACATAGCCCTGAATTTTCCAATGCGCAGCTCTTTGCAAAAGAGAGATATTGGCAAGGAAAAGCTGTCTTGTACCTTTGCATTTTTCTCCCAAACGAAGGTCACTAGAAAGAAAATTTTAAAGCCTCCTGTTAGGCCATCATCTACACGACATAGCCCTGAATTTTCCAATGCGCAGCTCTTTGCAAAAGAGAGATATTGGCAAGGAAAAGCTGTCTTGTACCATTGCATTTTTCTCCCAAACGAAGGACACTAGAAAGAAAATTTTAAAGCCTCCTGTTAGGCCATCATCTACACGACATAGCCCTGAATTTTCCAATGCGCAGCTCTTTGCAAAAGAGAGATATTGGCAAGGAAAAGCTGTCTTGTACCATTGCATTTTTCTCCCAAACGAAGGACACTAGAAAGAACATTTTAAAGCCTCCTGTTAGGCCATCATCTACACGACATAGCCCTGAATTTTCCAATGCGCAGCTCTTTGCAAAAGAGAGATATTGGCAAGGAAAAGCTGTCTTGTACCTTTGCATTTTTCTCCCAAACGAAGGTCACTAGAAAGAAAATTTTAAAGCCTCCTGTTAGGCCATCATCTACACGACATAGCCCTGAATTTTCCAATGCGCAGCTCTTTGCAAAAGAGAGATATTGGCAAGGTAAAGCTGTCTTGTACCATTGCATTTTTCTCCCAAACGAAGGACACTAGAAAGAAAATTTTAAAGCCTCCTGTTAGGCCATCATCTACACGACATAGCCCTGAATTTTCCAATGCGCAGCTCTTTGCAAAAGAGAGATATTGGCAAGGAAAAGCTGTCTTGTACCATTGCATTTTTCTCCCAAACGAAGGACACTAGAAAGAACATTTTAAAGCCTCCTGTTAGGCCATCATCTACACGACATAGCCCTGAATTTTCCAATGCGCAGCTCTTTGCAAAAGAGAGATATTGGCAAGGAAAAGCTGTCTTGTACCTTTGCATTTTTCTCCCAAACGAAGGACACTAGAAAGAAAATTTTAAAGCCTACTGTTAGGCCATCATCTACACGACATAGCCCTGAATTTTCCAATGCGCAGCTCTTTGCAAAAGAGAGATATTGGCAAGGAAAAGCTGTCTTGTACCTTTGCATTTTTCTCCCAAACGAAGGCCACTAGAAAGAAAATTTTAAAGCCTCCTGTTAGGCCATCATCTACACGACATAGCCCTGAATTTTCCAATGCGCAGCTCTTTGCAAAAGAGAGATATTGGCAAGGAAAAGCTGTCTTGTACCATTGCATTTTTCTCCCAAACGAAGGACACTAGAAAGAATATTTTAAAGCCTCCTGTTAGGCCATCATCTACACGACATAGCCCTGAATTTTCCAATGCGCAGCTCTTTGCAAAAGAGAGATATTGGCAAGGAAAAGCTGTCTTGTACCTTTGCATTTTTCTACCAAACGAAGGTCACTAGAAAGAAAATTTTAAAGCCTCCTGTTAGGCCATCATCTACACGACATAGCCCTGAATTTTCCAATGCGTAGCTCTTTGCAAAAGAGAGATATTGGCAAGGAAAAGCTGTCTTGTACCTTTGCATTTTTCTCCCAAACGAAGGACACTAGAAAGAAAATTTTAAAGCCTCCTGTTAGGCCATCATCTACACGACATAGCCCTGAATTTTCCAATGCGCAGCTCTTTGCAAAAGAGAGATATTGGCAAGGAAAAGCTGTCTTGTACCATTGCATTTTTCTCCCAAACGAAGGGCACTAGAAAGAAAATTTTAAAGCCTCCTGTTAGGCCATCATCTACACGACATAGCCCTGAATTTTCCAATGCGCAGCTCTTTGCAAAAGAGAGATATTGGCAAGGAAAAGCTGTCTTGTACCTTTGCATTTTTCTCCCAAACGAAGGTCACTAGAAAGAAAATTTTAAAGCCTCCTGTTAGGCCATCATCTACACGACATAGCCCTGAATTTTCCAATGCGCAGCTCTTTGCAAAAGAGAGATATTGGCAAGGAAAAGCTGTCTTGTACCTTTGCATTTTTCTCCCAAACGAAGGTCACTAGAAAGAAAATTTTAAAGCCTCCTGTTAGGCCATCATCTACACGACATAGCCCTGAATTTTCCAATGCGCAGCTCTTTGCAAAAGAGAAATATTGGCAAGGAAAAGCTGTCTTGTACCATTGCATTTTTCTCCCAAACGAAGGACACTAGAAAGAAAATTTTAAAGCCTCCTGTTAGGCCATCATCTACACGACATAGCCCTAAATTTTCCAATGCGCAGCTCTTTGCAAAAGAGAGATATTGGCAAGGAAAAGCTGTCTTGTACCTTTGCATTTTTCTCCCAAACGAAGGTCACTAGAAAGAAAATTTTAAAGCCTCCTGTTAGGCCATCATCTACACGACATAGCCCTGAATTTTCCAATGCGCAGCTCTTTGCAAAAGAGAGATATTGGCAAGGAAAAGCTGTCTTGTACCATTGCGTTTTTCTCCCAAACGAAGGACACTAGAAAGAAAATTTTAAAGCCTCCTGTTAGGCCATCATCTACACGACATAGCCCTTAATTTTCCAATGCGCAGCTCTTTGCAAAAGAGAGATATTGGCAAGGAAAAGCTGTCTTGTACCTTGGCATTTTTCTCCCAAACGAAGGACACTAGAAAGAAAATTTTAAAGCCTCCTGTTAGGCCATCATCTACACGACATAGCCCTGAATTTTCCAATGCGCAGCTCTTTGCAAAAGAGAGATATTGGCAAGGAAAAGCTGTCTTGTACCATTGCATTTTTCTCCCAAACGAAGGACACTAGAAAGAAAATTTTAAAGCCTCCTTTTAGGCCATCATCTACACGACATAGCCCTGAATTTTCCAATGCGCAGCTCTTTGCAAAAGAGAGATATTGGCAAGGAAAAGCTGTCTTGTACCATTGCATTTTTCTCCCAAACGAAGGACACTAGAAAGAAAATTTTAAAGCCTCCTGTTAGGCCATCATCTACACGACATAGCCCTGAATTTTCCAATGCGCAGCTCTTTGCAAAAGAGAGATATTGGCAAGGAAAAGCTGTCTTGTACCTTTGCATTTTTCTCCCAAACGAAGGTCACTAGAAAGAAAATTTTAAAGCCTCCTGTTAGGCCATCATCTACACGACATAGCCCTGAATTTTCCAATGCGCAGCTCTTTGCAAAAAATAGATATTGGCAAGGAAAAGCTGTCTTGTACCATTGCATTTTTCTCCCAAACGAAGGACACTAGAAAGAATATTTTAAAGCCTCCTGTTAGGCCATCATCTACACGACATAGCCCTGAATTTTCCAATGCGCAGCTCTTTGCAAAAGAGAGATATTGGCAAGGAAAAGCTGTCTTGTACCTTTGCATTTTTCTACCAAACGAAGGTCACTAGAAAGAAAATTTTAAAGCCTCCTGTTAGGCCATCATCTACACGACATAGCCCTGAATTTTCCAATGCGTAGCTCTTTGCAAAAGAGAGATATTGGCAAGGAAAAGCTGTCTTGTACCTTTGCATTTTTCTCCCAAACGAAGGACACTAGAAAGAAAATTTTAAAGCCTCCTGTTAGGCCATCATCTACACGACATAGCCCTGAATTTTCCAATGCGCAGCTCTTTGCAAAAGAGAGATATTGGCAAGGAAAAGCTGTCTTGTACCATTGCATTTTTCTCCCAAACGAAGGGCACTAGAAAGAAAATTTTAAAGCCTCCTGTTAGGCCATCATCTACACGACATAACCCTGAATTTTCCAATGCGCAGCTCTTTGCAAAAGAGAGATATTGGCAAGGAAAAGCTGTCTTGTTCCATTGCATTTTTCTCCCAAACGAAGGACACTAGAAAGAAAATTTTAAAGCCTCCTGTTAGGCCATCATCTACACGACATAGCCCTGAATTTTCCAATGCGCAGCTCTTTGCAAAAGAGAGATATTGGCAAGGAAAAGCTGTCTTGTACCTTTGCATTTTTCTACCAAACGAAGGTCACTAGAAAGAAAATTTTAAAGCCTCCTGTTAGGCCATCATCTACACGACATAGCCCTGAATTTTCCAATGCGTAGCTCTTTGCAAAAGAGAGATATTGGAAAGGAAAAGCTGTCTTGTACCTTTGCATTTTTCTCCCAAACGAAGGACACTAGAAAGAAAATTTTAAAGCCTCCTGTTAGGCCATCATCTACACGACATAGCCCTGAATTTTCCAATGCGCAGCTCTTTGCAAAAGAGAGATATTGGCAAGGAAAAGCTGTCTTGTACCATTGCATTTTTCTCCCAAACGAAGGGCACTAGAAAGAAAATTTTAAAGCCTCCTGTTAGGCCATCATCTACACGACATAGCCCTGAATTTTCCAATGCGCAGCTCTTTGCAAAAGAGAGATATTGGCAAGGAAAAGCTGTCTTGTACCTTTGCATTTTTCTCCCAAACGAAGGTCACTAGAAAGAAAATTTTAAAGCCTCCTGTTAGGCCATCATCTACACGACATAGCCCTGAATTTTCCAATGCGCAGCTCTTTGCAAAAGAGAGATATTGGCAAGGAAAAGCTGTCTTGTACCTTTGCATTTTTCTCCCAAACGAAGGTCACTAGAAAGAAAATTTTAAAGCCTCCTGTTAGGCCATCATCTACACGACATAGCCCTGAATTTTCCAATGCGCAGCTCTTTGCAAAAGAGAGATATTGGCAAGGAAAAGCTGTCTTGTACCATTGCATTTTTCTCCCAAACGAAGGACACTAGAAAGAACATTTTAAAGCCTCCTGTTAGGCCATCATCTACACGACATAGCCCTGAATTTTCCAATGCGCAGCTCTTTGCAAAAGAGAGATATTGGCAAGGAAAAGCTGTCTTGTACCTTTGCATTTTTCTCCCAAACGAAGGTCACTAGAAAGAAAATTTTAAAGCCTCCTGTTAGGCCATCATCTACACGACATAGCCCTGAATTTTCCAATGCGCAGCTCTTTGCAAAAGAGAGATATTGGCAAGGAAAAGCTGTCTTGTACCATTGCATTTTTCTCCCAAACGAAGGACACTAGAAAGAAAATTTTAAAGCCTCCTGTTAGGCCATCATCTACACGACATAGCCCTGAATTTTCCAATGCGCAGCTCTTTGCAAAAGAGAGATATTGGCAAGGAAAAGCTGTCTTGTACCATTGCATTTTTCTCCCAAACGAAGGACACTAGAAAGAACATTTTAAAGCCTCCTGTTAGGCCATCATCTACACGACATAGCCCTGAATTTTCCAATGCGCAGCTCTTTGCAAAAGAGAGATATTGGCAAGGAAAAGCTGTCTTGTACCTTTGCATTTTTCTCCCAAACGAAGGACACTAGAAAGAAAATTTTAAAGCCTACTGTTAGGCCATCATCTACACGACATAGCCCTGAATTTTCCAATGCGCAGCTCTTTGCAAAAGAGAGATATTGGCAAGGAAAAGCTGTCTTGTACCTTTGCATTTTTCTCCCAAACGAAGGCCACTAGAAAGAAAATTTTAAAGCCTCCTGTTAGGCCATCATCTACACGACATAGCCCTGAATTTTCCAATGCGCAGCTCTTTGCAAAAGAGAGATATTGGCAAGGAAAAGCTGTCTTGTACCATTGCATTTTTCTCCCAAACGAAGGACACTAGAAAGAATATTTTAAAGCCTCCTGTTAGGCCATCATCTACACGACATAGCCCTGAATTTTCCAATGCGCAGCTCTTTGCAAAAGAGAGATATTGGCAAGGAAAAGCTGTCTTGTACCTTTGCATTTTTCTACCAAACGAAGGTCACTAGAAAGAAAATTTTAAAGCCTCCTGTTAGGCCATCATCTACACGACATAGCCCTGAATTTTCCAATGCGTAGCTCTTTGCAAAAGAGAGATATTGGCAAGGAAAAGCTGTCTTGTACCTTTGCATTTTTCTCCCAAACGAAGGACACTAGAAAGAAAATTTTAAAGCCTCCTGTTAGGCCATCATCTACACGACATAGCCCTGAATTTTCCAATGCGCAGCTCTTTGCAAAAGAGAGATATTGGCAAGGAAAAGCTGTCTTGTACCATTGCATTTTTCTCCCAAACGAAGGGCACTAGAAAGAAAATTTTAAAGCCTCCTGTTAGGCCATCATCTACACGACATAGCCCTGAATTTTCCAATGCGCAGCTCTTTGCAAAAGAGAGATATTGGCAAGGAAAAGCTGTCTTGTACCTTTGCATTTTTCTCCCAAACGAAGGTCACTAGAAAGAAAATTTTAAAGCCTCCTGTTAGGCCATCATCTACACGACATAGCCCTGAATTTTCCAATGCGCAGCTCTTTGCAAAAGAGAGATATTGGCAAGGAAAAGCTGTCTTGTACCTTTGCATTTTTCTCCCAAACGAAGGTCACTAGAAAGAAAATTTTAAAGCCTCCTGTTAGGCCATCATCTACACGACATAGCCCTGAATTTTCCAATGCGCAGCTCTTTGCAAAAGAGAAATATTGGCAAGGAAAAGCTGTCTTGTACCATTGCATTTTTCTCCCAAACGAAGGACACTAGAAAGAAAATTTTAAAGCCTCCTGTTAGGCCATCATCTACACGACATAGCCCTAAATTTTCCAATGCGCAGCTCTTTGCAAAAGAGAGATATTGGCAAGGAAAAGCTGTCTTGTACCATTGCATTTTTCTCCCAAACGAAGGGCACTAGAAAGAAAATTTTAAAGCCTCCTGTTAGGCCATCATCTACACGACATAACCCTGAATTTTCCAATGCGCAGCTCTTTGCAAAAGAGAGATATTGGCAAGGAAAAGCTGTCTTGTTCCATTGCATTTTTCTCCCAAACGAAGGACACTAGAAAGAAAATTTTAAAGCCTCCTGTTAGGCCATCATCTACACGACATAGCCCTGAATTTTCCAATGCGCAGCTCTTTGCAAAAGAGAGATATTGGCAAGGAAAAGCTGTCTTGTACCTTTGCATTTTTCTCCCAAACGAAGGTCACTAGAAAGAAAATTTTAAAGCCTCCTGTTAGGCCATCATCTACACGACATAGCCCTGAATTTTCCAATGCGTAGCTCTTTGCAAAAGAGAGATATTGGAAAGGAAAAGCTGTCTTGTACCTTTGCATTTTTCTCCCAAACGAAGGACACTAGAAAGAAAATTTTAAAGCCTCCTGTTAGGCCATCATCTACACGACATAGCCCTGAATTTTCCAATGCGCAGCTCTTTGCAAAAGAGAGATATTGGCAAGGAAAAGCTGTCTTGTACCATTGCATTTTTCTCCCAAACGAAGGGCACTAGAAAGAAAATTTTAAAGCCTCCTGTTAGGCCATCATCTACACGACATAGCCCTGAATTTTCCAATGCGCAGCTCTTTGCAAAAGAGAGATATTGGCAAGGAAAAGCTGTCTTGTACCTTTGCATTTTTCTCCCAAACGAAGGTCACTAGAAAGAAAATTTTAAAGCCTCCTGTTAGGCCATCATCTACACGACATAGCCCTGAATTTTCCAATGCGCAGCTCTTTGCAAAAGAGAGATATTGGCAAGGAAAAGCTGTCTTGTACCTTTGCATTTTTCTCCCAAACGAAGGTCAATAGAAAGAAAATTTTAAAGCCTCCTGTTAGGCCATCATCTACACGACATAGCCCTGAATTTTCCAATGCGCAGCTCTTTGCAAAAGAGAGATATTGGCAAGGAAAAGCTGTCTTGTACCATTGCATTTTTCTCCCAAACGAAGGACACTAGAAAGAACATTTTAAAGCCTCCTGTTAGGCCATCATCTACACGACATAGCCCTGAATTTTCCAATGCGCAGCTCTTTGCAAAAGAGAGATATTGGCAAGGAAAAGCTGTCTTGTACCTTTGCATTTTTCTCCCAAACGAAGGTCACGAGAAAGAAAATTTTAAAGCCTCCTGTTAGGCCATCATCTACACGACATAGCCCTGAATTTTCCAATGCGCAGCTCTTTGCAAAAGAGAGATATTGGCAAGGAAAAGCTGTCTTGTACCATTGCATTTTTCTCCCAAACGAAGGACACTAGAAAGAAAATTTTAAAGCCTCCTGTTAGGCCATCATCTACACGACATAGCCCTGAATTTTCCAATGCGCAGCTCTTTGCAAAAGAGAGATATTGGCAAGGAAAAGCTGTCTTGTACCATTGCATTTTTCTCCCAAACGAAGGACACTAGAAAGAACATTTTAAAGCCTCCTGTTAGGCCATCATCTACACGACATAGCCCTGAATTTTCCAATGCGCAGCTCTTTGCAAAAGAGAGATATTGGCAAGGAAAAGCTGTCTTGTACCTTTGCATTTTTCTCCCAAACGAAGGACACTAGAAAGAAAATTTTAAAGCCTACTGTTAGGCCATCATCTACACGACATAGCCCTGAATTTTCCAATGCGCAGCTCTTTGCAAAAGAGAGATATTGGCAAGGAAAAGCTGTCTTGTACCTTTGCATTTTTCTCCCAAACGAAGGCCACTAGAAAGAAAATTTTAAAGCCTCCTGTTAGGCCATCATCTACACGACATAGCCCTGAATTTTCCAATGCGCAGCTCTTTGCAAAAGAGAGATATTGGCAAGGAAAAGCTGTCTTGTACCATTGCATTTTTCTCCCAAACGAAGGACACTAGAAAGAATATTTTAAAGCCTCCTGTTAGGCCATCATCTACACGACATAGCCCTGAATTTTCCAATGCGCAGCTCTTTGCAAAAGAGAGATATTGGCAAGGAAAAGCTGTCTTGTACCTTTGCATTTTTCTACCAAACGAAGGTCACTAGAAAGAAAATTTTAAAGCCTCCTGTTAGGCCATCATCTACACGACATAGCCCTGAATTTTCCAATGCGTAGCTCTTTGCAAAAGAGAGATATTGGCAAGGAAAAGCTGTCTTGTACCTTTGCATTTTTCTCCCAAACGAAGGACACTAGAAAGAAAATTTTAAAGCCTCCTGTTAGGCCATCATCTACACGACATAGCCCTGAATTTTCCAATGCGCAGCTCTTTGCAAAAGAGAGATATTGGCAAGGAAAAGCTGTCTTGTACCATTGCATTTTTCTCCCAAACGAAGGGCACTAGAAATAAAATTTTAAAGCCTCCTGTTAGGCCATCATCTACACGACATAGCCCTGAATTTTCCAATGCGCAGCTCTTTGCAAAAGAGAGATATTGGCAAGGAAAAGCTGTCTTGTACCTTTGCATTTTTCTCCCAAACGAAGGTCACTAGAAAGAAAATTTTAAAGCCTCCTGTTAGGCCATCATCTACACGACATAGCCCTGAATTTTCCAATGCGCAGCTCTTTGCAAAAGAGAGATATTGGCAAGGAAAAGCTGTCTTGTACCTTTGCATTTTTCTCCCAAACGAAGGTCACTAGAAAGAAAATTTTAAAGCCTCCTGTTAGGCCATCATCTACACGACATAGCCCTGAATTTTCCAATGCGCAGCTCTTTGCAAAAGAGAAATATTGGCAAGGAAAAGCTGTCTTGTACCATTGCATTTTTCTCCCAAACGAAGGACACTAGAAAGAAAATTTTAAAGCCTCCTGTTAGGCCATCATCTACACGACATAGCCCTAAATTTTCCAATGCGCAGCTCTTTGCAAAAGAGAGATATTGGCAAGGAAAAGCTGTCTTGTACCTTTGCATTTTTCTCCCAAACGAAGGTCACTAGAAAGAAAATTTTAAAGCCTCCTGTTAGGCCATCATCTACACGACATAGCCCTGAATTTTCCAATGCGCAGCTCTTTGCAAAAGAGAGATATTGGCAAGGAAAAGCTGTCTTGTACCATTGCATTTTTCTCCCAAACGAAGGACACTAGAAAGAACATTTTAAAGCCTCCTGTTAGGCCATCATCTACACGACATAGCCCTGAATTTTCCAATGCGCAGCTCTTTGCAAAAGAGAGATATTGGCAAGGAAAAGCTGTCTTGTACCTTTGCATTTTTCTCCCAAACGAAGGTCACTAGAAAGAAAATTTTAAAGCCTCCTGTTAGGCCATCATCTACACGACATAGCCCTGAATTTTCCAATGCGCAGCTCTTTGCAAAAGAGAGATATTGGCAAGGAAAAGCTGTCTTGTACCATTGCATTTTTCTCCCAAACGAAGGACACTAGAAAGAAAATTTTAAAGCCTCCTGTTAGGCCATCATCTACACGACATAGCCCTGAATTTTCCAATGCGCAGCTCTTTGCAAAAGAGAGATATTGGCAAGGAAAAGCTGTCTTGTACCATTGCATTTTTCTCCCAAACGAAGGACACTAGAAAGAACATTTTAAAGCCTCCTGTTAGGCCATCATCTACACGACATAGCCCTGAATTTTCCAATGCGCAGCTCTTTGCAAAAGAGAGATATTGGCAAGGAAAAGCTGTCTTGTACCTTTGCATTTTTCTCCCAAACGAAGGACACTAGAAAGAAAATTTTAAAGCCTACTGTTAGGCCATCATCTACACGACATAGCCCTGAATTTTCCAATGCGCAGCTCTTTGCAAAAGAGAGATATTGGCAAGGAAAAGCTGTCTTGTACCTTTGCATTTTTCTCCCAAACGAAGGCCACTAGAAAGAAAATTTTAAAGCCTCCTGTTAGGCCATCATCTACACGACATAGCCCTGAATTTTCCAATGCGCAGCTCTTTGCAAAAGAGAGATATTGGCAAGGAAAAGCTGTCTTGTACCATTGCATTTTTCTCCCAAACGAAGGACACTAGAAAGAATATTTTAAAGCCTCCTGTTAGGCCATCATCTACACGACATAGCCCTGAATTTTCCAATGCGCAGCTCTTTGCAAAAGAGAGATATTGGCAAGGAAAAGCTGTCTTGTACCTTTGCATTTTTCTACCAAACGAAGGTCACTAGAAAGAAAATTTTAAAGCCTCCTGTTAGGCCATCATCTACACGACATAGCCCTGAATTTTCCAATGCGTAGCTCTTTGCAAAAGAGAGATATTGGCAAGGAAAAGCTGTCTTGTACCTTTGCATTTTTCTCCCAAACGAAGGACACTAGAAAGAAAATTTTAAAGCCTCCTGTTAGGCCATCATCTACACGACATAGCCCTGAATTTTCCAATGCGCAGCTCTTTGCAAAAGAGAGATATTGGCAAGGAAAAGCTGTCTTGTACCATTGCATTTTTCTCCCAAACGAAGGGCACTAGAAAGAAAATTTTAAAGCCTCCTGTTAGGCCATCATCTACACGACATAGCCCTGAATTTTCCAATGCGCAGCTCTTTGCAAAAGAGAGATATTGGCAAGGAAAAGCTGTCTTGTACCTTTGCATTTTTCTCCCAAACGAAGGTCACTAGAAAGAAAATTTTAAAGCCTCCTGTTAGGCCATCATCTACACGACATAGCCCTGAATTTTCCAATGCGCAGCTCTTTGCAAAAGAGAGATATTGGCAAGGAAAAGCTGTCTTGTACCTTTGCATTTTTCTCCCAAACGAAGGTCACTAGAAAGAAAATTTTAAAGCCTCCTGTTAGGCCATCATCTACACGACATAGCCCTGAATTTTCCAATGCGCAGCTCTTTGCAAAAGAGAAATATTGGCAAGGAAAAGCTGTCTTGTACCATTGCATTTTTCTCCCAAACGAAGGACACTAGAAAGAAAATTTTAAAGCCTCCTGTTAGGCCATCATCTACACGACATAGCCCTAAATTTTCCAATGCGCAGCTCTTTGCAAAAGAGAGATATTGGCAAGGAAAAGCTGTCTTGTACCATTGCATTTTTCTCCCAAACGAAGGGCACTAGAAAGAAAATTTTAAAGCCTCCTGTTAGGCCATCATCTACACGACATAACCCTGAATTTTCCAATGCGCAGCTCTTTGCAAAAGAGAGATATTGGCAAGGAAAAGCTGTCTTGTTCCATTGCATTTTTCTCCCAAACGAAGGACACTAGAAAGAAAATTTTAAAGCCTCCTGTTAGGCCATCATCTACACGACATAGCCCTGAATTTTCCAATGCGCAGCTCTTTGCAAAAGAGAGATATTGGCAAGGAAAAGCTGTCTTGTACCTTTGCATTTTTCTACCAAACGAAGGTCACTAGAAAGAAAATTTTAAAGCCTCCTGTTAGGCCATCATCTACACGACATAGCCCTGAATTTTCCAATGCGTAGCTCTTTGCAAAAGAGAGATATTGGAAAGGAAAAGCTGTCTTGTACCTTTGCATTTTTCTCCCAAACGAAGGACACTAGAAAGAAAATTTTAAAGCCTCCTGTTAGGCCATCATCTACACGACATAGCCCTGAATTTTCCAATGCGCAGCTCTTTGCAAAAGAGAGATATTGGCAAGGAAAAGCTGTCTTGTACCATTGCATTTTTCTCCCAAACGAAGGGCACTAGAAAGAAAATTTTAAAGCCTCCTGTTAGGCCATCATCTACACGACATAGCCCTGAATTTTCCAATGCGCAGCTCTTTGCAAAAGAGAGATATTGGCAAGGAAAAGCTGTCTTGTACCTTTGCATTTTTCTCCCAAACGAAGGTCACTAGAAAGAAAATTTTAAAGCCTCCTGTTAGGCCATCATCTACACGACATAGCCCTGAATTTTCCAATGCGCAGCTCTTTGCAAAAGAGAGATATTGGCAAGGAAAAGCTGTCTTGTACCTTTGCATTTTTCTCCCAAACGAAGGTCAATAGAAAGAAAATTTTAAAGCCTCCTGTTAGGCCATCATCTACACGACATAGCCCTGAATTTTCCAATGCGCAGCTCTTTGCAAAAGAGAGATATTGGCAAGGAAAAGCTGTCTTGTACCATTGCATTTTTCTCCCAAACGAAGGACACTAGAAAGAACATTTTAAAGCCTCCTGTTAGGCCATCATCTACACGACATAGCCCTGAATTTTCCAATGCGCAGCTCTTTGCAAAAGAGAGATATTGGCAAGGAAAAGCTGTCTTGTACCTTTGCATTTTTCTCCCAAACGAAGGTCACTAGAAAGAAAATTTTAAAGCCTCCTGTTAGGCCATCATCTACACGACATAGCCCTGAATTTTCCAATGCGCAGCTCTTTGCAAAAGAGAGATATTGGCAAGGAAAAGCTGTCTTGTACCATTGCATTTTTCTCCCAAACGAAGGACACTAGAAAGAAAATTTTAAAGCCTCCTGTTAGGCCATCATCTACACGACATAGCCCTGAATTTTCCAATGCGCAGCTCTTTGCAAAAGAGAGATATTGGCAAGGAAAAGCTGTCTTGTACCATTGCATTTTTCTCCCAAACGAAGGACACTAGAAAGAACATTTTAAAGCCTCCTGTTAGGCCATCATCTACACGACATAGCCCTGAATTTTCCAATGCGCAGCTCTTTGCAAAAGAGAGATATTGGCAAGGAAAAGCTGTCTTGTACCTTTGCATTTTTCTCCCAAACGAAGGACACTAGAAAGAAAATTTTAAAGCCTACTGTTAGGCCATCATCTACACGACATAGCCCTGAATTTTCCAATGCGCAGCTCTTTGCAAAAGAGAGATATTGGCAAGGAAAAGCTGTCTTGTACCTTTGCATTTTTCTCCCAAACGAAGGCCACTAGAAAGAAAATTTTAAAGCCTCCTGTTAGGCCATCATCTACACGACATAGCCCTGAATTTTCCAATGCGCAGCTCTTTGCAAAAGAGAGATATTGGCAAGGAAAAGCTGTCTTGTACCATTGCATTTTTCTCCCAAACGAAGGACACTAGAAAGAATATTTTAAAGCCTCCTGTTAGGCCATCATCTACACGACATAGCCCTGAATTTTCCAATGCGCAGCTCTTTGCAAAAGAGAGATATTGGCAAGGAAAAGCTGTCTTGTACCTTTGCATTTTTCTACCAAACGAAGGTCACTAGAAAGAAAATTTTAAAGCCTCCTGTTAGGCCATCATCTACACGACATAGCCCTGAATTTTCCAATGCGTAGCTCTTTGCAAAAGAGAGATATTGGCAAGGAAAAGCTGTCTTGTACCTTTGCATTTTTCTCCCAAACGAAGGACACTAGAAAGAAAATTTTAAAGCCTCCTGTTAGGCCATCATCTACACGACATAGCCCTGAATTTTCCAATGCGCAGCTCTTTGCAAAAGAGAGATATTGGCAAGGAAAAGCTGTCTTGTACCATTGCATTTTTCTCCCAAACGAAGGGCACTAGAAATAAAATTTTAAAGCCTCCTGTTAGGCCATCATCTACACGACATAGCCCTGAATTTTCCAATGCGCAGCTCTTTGCAAAAGAGAGATATTGGCAAGGAAAAGCTGTCTTGTACCTTTGCATTTTTCTCCCAAACGAAGGTCACTAGAAAGAAAATTTTAAAGCCTCCTGTTAGGCCATCATCTACACGACATAGCCCTGAATTTTCCAATGCGCAGCTCTTTGCAAAAGAGAGATATTGGCAAGGAAAAGCTGTCTTGTACCTTTGCATTTTTCTCCCAAACGAAGGTCACTAGAAAGAAAATTTTAAAGCCTCCTGTTAGGCCATCATCTACACGACATAGCCCTGAATTTTCCAATGCGCAGCTCTTTGCAAAAGAGAAATATTGGCAAGGAAAAGCTGTCTTGTACCATTGCATTTTTCTCCCAAACGAAGGACACTAGAAAGAAAATTTTAAAGCCTCCTGTTAGTCCATCATCTACACGACATAGCCCTAAATTTTCCAATGCGCAGCTCTTTGCAAAAGAGAGATATTGGCAAGGAAAAGCTGTCTTGTACCTTTGCATTTTTCTCCCAAACGAAGGTCACTAGAAAGAAAATTTTAAAGCCTCCTGTTAGGCCATCATCTACACGACATAGCCCTGAATTTTCCAATGCGCAGCTCTTTGCAAAAGAGAGATATTGGCAAGGAAAAGCTGTCTTGTACCATTGCGTTTTTCTCCCAAACGAAGGACACTAGAAAGAAAATTTTAAAGCCTCCTGTTAGGCCATCATCTACACGACATAGCCCTTAATTTTCCAATGCGCAGCTCTTTGCAAAAGAGAGATATTGGCAAGGAAAAGCTGTCTTGTACCTTTGCATTTTTCTCCCAAACGAAGGACACTAGAAAGAAAATTTTAAAGCCTCCTGTTAGGCCATCATCTACACGACATAGCCCTGAATTTTCCAATGCGCAGCTCTTTGCAAAAGAGAGATATTGGCAAGGAAAAGCTGTCTTGTACCATTGCATTTTTCTCCCAAACGAAGGACACTAGAAAGAAAATTTTAAAGCTTCCTTTTAGGCCATCATCTACACGACATAGCCCTGAATTTTCCAATGCGCAGCTCTTTGCAAAAGAGAGATATTGGCAAGGAAAAGCTGTCTTGTACCATTGCATTTTTCTCCCAAACGAAGGACACTAGAAAGAAAATTTTAAAGCCTCCTGTTAGGCCATCATCTACACGACATAGCCCTGAATTTTCCAATGCGCAGCTCTTTGCAAAAGAGAGATATTGGCAAGGAAAAGCTGTCTTGTACCTTTGCATTTTTCTCCCAAACGAAGGTCACTAGAAAGAAAATTTTAAAGCCTCCTGTTAGGCCATCATCTACACGACATAGCCCTGAATTTTCCAATGCGCAGCTCTTTGCAAAAGAGAGATATTGGCAAGGAAAAGCTGTCTTGTACCATTGCATTTTTCTCCCAAACGAAGGACACTAGAAAGAATATTTTAAAGCCTCCTGTTAGGCCATCATCTACACGACATAGCCCTGAATTTTCCAATGCGCAGCTCTTTGCAAAAGAGAGATATTGGCAAGGAAAAGCTGTCTTGTACCTTTGCATTTTTCTACCAAACGAAGGTCACTAGAAAGAAAATTTTAAAGCCTCCTGTTAGGCCATCATCTACACGACATAGCCCTGAATTTTCCAATGCGTAGCTCTTTGCAAAAGAGAGATATTGGCAAGGAAAAGCTGTCTTGTACCTTTGCATTTTTCTCCCAAACGAAGGACACTAGAAAGAAAATTTTAAAGCCTCCTGTTAGGCCATCATCTACACGACATAGCCCTGAATTTTCCAATGCGCAGCTCTTTGCAAAAGAGAGATATTGGCAAGGAAAAGCTGTCTTGTACCATTGCATTTTTCTCCCAAACGAAGGGCACTAGAAAGAAAATTTTAAAGCCTCCTGTTAGGCCATCATCTACACGACATAACCCTGAATTTTCCAATGCGCAGCTCTTTGCAAAAGAGAGATATTGGCAAGGAAAAGCTGTCTTGTTCCATTGCATTTTTCTCCCAAACGAAGGACACTAGAAAGAAAATTTTAAAGCCTCCTGTTAGGCCATCATCTACACGACATAGCCCTGAATTTTCCAATGCGCAGCTCTTTGCAAAAGAGAGATATTGGCAAGGAAAAGCTGTCTTGTACCTTTGCATTTTTCTACCAAACGAAGGTCACTAGAAAGAAAATTTTAAAGCCTCCTGTTAGGCCATCATCTACACGACATAGCCCTGAATTTTCCAATGCGTAGCTCTTTGCAAAAGAGAGATATTGGAAAGGAAAAGCTGTCTTGTACCTTTGCATTTTTCTCCCAAACGAAGGACACTAGAAAGAAAATTTTAAAGCCTCCTGTTAGGCCATCATCTACACGACATAGCCCTGAATTTTCCAATGCGCAGCTCTTTGCAAAAGAGAGATATTGGCAAGGAAAAGCTGTCTTGTACCATTGCATTTTTCTCCCAAACGAAGGGCACTAGAAAGAAAATTTTAAAGCCTCCTGTTAGGCCATCATCTACACGACATAGCCCTGAATTTTCCAATGCGCAGCTCTTTGCAAAAGAGAGATATTGGCAAGGAAAAGCTGTCTTGTACCTTTGCATTTTTCTCCCAAACGAAGGTCACTAGAAAGAAAATTTTAAAGCCTCCTGTTAGGCCATCATCTACACGACATAGCCCTGAATTTTCCAATGCGCAGCTCTTTGCAAAAGAGAGATATTGGCAAGGAAAAGCTGTCTTGTACCTTTGCATTTTTCTCCCAAACGAAGGTCACTAGAAAGAAAATTTTAAAGCCTCCTGTTAGGCCATCATCTACACGACATAGCCCTGAATTTTCCAATGCGCAGCTCTTTGCAAAAGAGAGATATTGGCAAGGAAAAGCTGTCTTGTACCATTGCATTTTTCTCCCAAACGAAGGACACTAGAAAGAAAATTTTAAAGCCTCCTGTTAGGCCATCATCTACACGACATAGCCCTGAATTTTCCAATGCGCAGCTCTTTGCAAAAGAGAGATATTGGCAAGGAAAAGTTGTCTTGTACCTTTGCATTTTTCTCCCAAACGAAGGACACTAGAAAGAAAATTTTAAAGCCTCCTGTTAGGCCATCATCTACACGACATAGCCCTGAATTTTCCAATGCGTAGCTCTTTGCAAAAGAGAGATATTGGCAAGGAAAAGCTGTCTTGTACCTTTGCATTTTTCTCCCAAACGAAGGACACTAGAAAGAAAATTTTAAAGCCTCCTGTTAGGCCATCATCTACACGACATAGCCCTGGATTTTCCAATGCGCAGCTCTTTGCAAAAGAGAGATATTGGCAAGGAAAAGCTGTCTTGTACCATTGCATTTTTCTCCCAAACGAAGGTCACTAGAAAGAAAATTTTAAAGCCTCCTGTTAGGCCATCATCTACACGACATAGCCCTGAATTTTCCAATGCGTAGCTCTTTGCAAAAGAGAGATATTGGCAAGGAAAAGCTGTCTTGTACCATTGCATTTTTCTCCCAAACGAAGGACACTAGAAAGAATATTTTAAAGCCTCCTGTTAGGCCATCATCTACACGACATAGCCCTGAATTTTCCAATGCGCAGCTCTTTGCAAAAGAGAGATATTGGCAAGGAAAAGCTGTCTTGTACCTTTGCATTTTTCTACCAAACGAAGGTCACTAGAAAGAAAATTTTAAAGCCTCCTGTTAGGCCATCATCTACACGACATAGCCCTGAATTTTCCAATGCGTAGCTCTTTGCAAAAGAGAGATATTGGCAAGGAAAAGCTGTCTTGTACCTTTGCATTTTTCTCCCAAACGAAGGACACTAGAAAGAAAATTTTAAAGCCTCCTGTTAGGCCATCATCTACACGACATAGCCCTGAATTTTCCAATGCGCAGCTCTTTGCAAAAGAGAGATATTGGCAAGGAAAAGCTGTCTTGTACCATTGCATTTTTCTCCCAAACGAAGGGCACTAGAAAGAAAATTTTAAAGCCTCCTGTTAGGCCATCATCTACACGACATAACCCTGAATTTTCCAATGCGCAGCTCTTTGCAAAAGAGAGATATTGGCAAGGAAAAGCTGTCTTGTTCCATTGCATTTTTCTCCCAAACGAAGGACACTAGAAAGAAAATTTTAAAGCCTCCTGTTAGGCCATCATCTACACGACATAGCCCTGAATTTTCCAATGCGCAGCTCTTTGCAAAAGAGAGATATTGGCAAGGAAAAGCTGTCTTGTACCTTTGCATTTTTCTACCAAACGAAGGTCACTAGAAAGAAAATTTTAAAGCCTCCTGTTAGGCCATCATCTACACGACATAGCCCTGAATTTTCCAATGCGTAGCTCTTTGCAAAAGAGAGATATTGGAAAGGAAAAGCTGTCTTGTACCTTTGCATTTTTCTCCCAAACGAAGGACACTAGAAAGAAAATTTTAAAGCCTCCTGTTAGGCCATCATCTACACGACATAGCCCTGAATTTTCCAATGCGCAGCTCTTTGCAAAAGAGAGATATTGGCAAGGAAAAGCTGTCTTGTACCATTGCATTTTTCTCCCAAACGAAGGGCACTAGAAAGAAAATTTTAAAGCCTCCTGTTAGGCCATCATCTACACGACATAGCCCTGAATTTTCCAATGCGCAGCTCTTTGCAAAAGAGAGATATTGGCAAGGAAAAGCTGTCTTGTACCTTTGCATTTTTCTCCCAAACGAAGGTCACTAGAAAGAAAATTTTAAAGCCTCCTGTTAGGCCATCATCTACACGACATAGCCCTGAATTTTCCAATGCGTAGCTCTTTGCAAAAGAGAGATATTGGCAAGGAAAAGCTGTCTTGTACCTTTGCATTTTTCTCCCAAATGAAGGACACTAGAAAGAAAATTTTAAAGCCTCCTGTTAGGCCATCATCTACACGACATAGCCCTGAATTTTCCAATGCGCAGCTCTTTGCAAAAGAGAGATATTGGCAAGGAAAAGCTGTCTTGTACCTTTGCATTTTTCTCCCAAACGAAGGACACTAGAAAGAACATTTTAAAGCCTCCTGTTAGGCCATCATCTACACGACATAGCCCTGAATTTTCCAATGCGCAGCTCTTTGCAAAAGAGAGATATTGGCAAGGAAAAGCTGTCTTGTACCATTGCATTTTTCTCCCAAACGAAGGACACTAGAAAGAACATTTTAAAGCCTCCTGTTAGGCCATCATCTACACGACATAGCCCTGAATTTTCCAATGCGCAGCTCTTTGCAAAAGAGAGATTTTGGCAAGGAAAAGCTGTCTTGTACCATTGCATTTTTCTCCCAAACGAAGGTCACTAGAAAGAAAATTTTAAAGACTCCTGTTAGGCCATCATCTACACGACATAGCCCTTAATTTTCCAATGCGTAGCTCTTTGCAAAAGAGAGATATTGGCAAGGAAAAGCTGTCTTGTACCTTTGCATTTTTCTCCCAAACGAAGGACACTAGAAAGAAAATTTTAAAGCCTCCTGTTAGGCCATCATCTACACGACATAGCCCTGAATTTTCCAATGCGCAGCTCTTTGCAAAAGAGAGATATTGGCAAGGAAAAGCTGTCTTGTACCATTGCATTTTTCTCCCAAACGAAGGACACTAGAAAGAAAATTTTAAAGCCTCCTGTTAGGCCATCATCTACACGACATAGCCCTAAATTTTCCAATGCGCAGCTCTTTGCAAAAGAGAGATATTGGCAAGGAAAAGCTGTCTTGTACCATTGCATTTTTCTCCCAAACGAAGGACACTAGAAAGAACATTTTAAAGCCTCCTGTTAGGCCATCATCTACACGACATAGCCCTGAATTTTCCAATGCGCAGCTCTTTGCAAAAGAGAGATATTGGCAAGGAAAAGCTGTCTTGTACCTTTGCATTTTTCTACCAAACGAAGGTCACTAGAAAGAAAATTTTAAAGCCTCCTGTTAGGCCATCATCTACACGACATAGCCCTGAATTTTCCAATGCGTAGCTCTTTGCAAAAGAGAGATATTGGCAAGGAAAAGCTGTCTTGTACCTTTGCATTTTTCTCCCAAACGAAGGTCACTAGAAAGAAAATTTTAAAGCCTCCTGTTAGGCCATCATCTACACGACATAGCCCTGAATTTTCCAATGCGCAGCTCTTTGCAAAAGAGAGATATTGGCAAGGAAAAGCTGTCTTGTACCATTGCATTTTTCTCCCAAACGAAGGACACTAGAAAGAAAATTTTAAAGCCTCCTGTTAGGCCATCATCTACACGACATAGCCCTGAATTTTCCAATGCGCAGCTCTTTGCAAAAGAGAGATATTGGCAAGGAAAAGCTGTCTTGTACCTTTGCATTTTTCTCCCAAACGAAGGACACTAGAAAGAAAATTTTAAAGCCTCCTGTTAGGCCATCATCTACACGACATAGCCCTGAATTTTCCAATGCGTAGCTCTTTGCAAAAGAGAGATATTGGCAAGGAAAAGCTGTCTTGTACCTTTGCATTTTTCTCCCAAACGAAGGACACTAGAAAGAAAATTTTAAAGCCTCCTGTTAGGCCATCATCTACACGACATAGCCCTGGATTTTCCAATGCGCAGCTCTTTGCAAAAGAGAGATATTGGCAAGGAAAAGCTGTCTTGTACCATTGCATTTTTCTCCCAAACGAAGGTCACTAGAAAGAAAATTTTAAAGCCTCCTGTTAGGCCATCATCTACACGACATAGCCCTGAATTTTCCAATGCGTAGCTCTTTGCAAAAGAGAGATATTGGCAAGGAAAAGCTGTCTTGTACCTTTGCATTTTTCTCCCAAATGAAGGACACTAGAAAGAAAATTTTAAAGCCTCCTGTTAGGCCATCATCTACACGACATAGCCCTGAATTTTCCAATGCGCAGCTCTTTGCAAAAGAGAGATATTGGCAAGGAAAAGCTGTCTTGTACCATTGCATTTTTCTCCCAAACGAAGGACACTAGAAAGAACATTTTAAAGCCTCCTGTTAGGCCATCATCTACACGACATAGCCCTGAATTTTCCAATGCGCAGCTCTTTGCAAAAGAGAGATATTGGCAAGGAAAAGCTGTCTTGTACCATTGCATTTTTCTCCCAAACGAAGGACACTAGAAAGAACATTTTAAAGCCTCCTGTTAGGCCATCATCTACACGACATAGCCCTGAATTTTCCAATGCGCAGCTCTTTGCAAAAGAGAGATATTGGCAAGGAAAAGCTGTCTTGTACCATTGCATTTTTCTCCCAAACGAAGGTCACTAGAAAGAAAATTTTAAAGACTCCTGTTAGGCCATCATCTACACGACATAGCCCTGAATTTTCCAATGCGTAGCTCTTTGCAAAAGAGAGATATTGGCAAGGAAAAGCTGTCTTGTACCTTTGCATTTTTCTCCCAAACGAAGGACACTAGAAAGAAAATTTTAAAGCCTCCTGTTAGGCCATCATCTACACGACATAGCCCTGAATTTTCCAATGCGCAGCTCTTTGCAAAAGAGAGATATTGGCAAGGAAAAGCTGTCTTGTACCATTGCATTTTTCTCCCAAACGAAGGACACTAGAAAGAAAATTTTAAAGCCTCCTGTTAGGCCATCATCTACACGACATAGCCCTAAATTTTCCAATGCGCAGCTCTTTGCAAAAGAGAGATATTGGCAAGGAAAAGCTGTCTTGTACCATTGCATTTTTCTCCCAAACGAAGGACACTAGAAAGAACATTTTAAAGCCTCCTGTTAGGCCATCATCTACACGACATAGCCCTGAATTTTCCAATGCGCAGCTCTTTGCAAAAGAGAGATATTGGCAAGGAAAAGCTGTCTTGTACCTTTGCATTTTTCTACCAAACGAAGGTCACTAGAAAGAAAATTTTAAAGCCTCCTGTTAGGCCATCATCTACACGACATAGCCCTGAATTTTCCAATGCGTAGCTCTTTGCAAAAGAGAGATATTGGCAAGGAAAAGCTGTCTTGTACCTTTGCATTTTTCTCCCAAACGAAGGACACTAGAAAGAAAATTTTAAAGCCTCCTGTTAGGCCATCATCTACACGACATAGCCCTGAATTTTCCAATGCGCAGCTCTTTGCAAAAGAGAGATATTGGCAAGGAAAAGCTGTCTTGTACCATTGCATTTTTCTCCCAAACGAAGGGCACTAGAAAGAAAATTTTAAAGCCTCCTGTTAGGCCATCATCTACACGACATAGCCCTGAATTTTCCAATGCGCAGCTCTTTGCAAAAGAGAGATATTGGCAAGGAAAAGCTGTCTTGTACCTTTGCATTTTTCTCCCAAACGAAGGTCACTAGAAAGAAAATTTTAAAGCCTCCTGTTAGGCCATCATCTACACGACATAGCCCTGAATTTTCCAATGCGCAGCTCTTTGCAAAAGAGAGATATTTGCAAGGAAAAGCTGTCTTGTACCTTTGCATTTTTCTCCCAAACGAAGGTCACTAGAAAGAAAATTTTAAAGCCTCCTGTTAGGCCATCATCTACACGACATAGCCCTGAATTTTCCAATGCGCAGCTCTTTGCAAAAGAGAAATATTGGCAAGGAAAAGCTGTCTTGTACCATTGCATTTTTCTCCCAAACGAAGGACACTAGAAAGAAAATTTTAAAGCCTCCTGTTAGGCCATCATCTACACGACATAGCCCTAAATTTTCCAATGCGCAGCTCTTTGCAAAAGAGAGATATTGGCAAGGAAAAGCTGTCTTGTACCTTTGCATTTTTCTCCCAAACGAAGGTCACTAGAAAGAAAATTTTAAAGCCTCCTGTTAGGCCATCATCTACACGACATAGCCCTGAATTTTCCAATGCGCAGCTCTTTGCAAAAGAGAGATATTGGCAAGGAAAAGCTGTCTTGTACCATTGCGTTTTTCTCCCAAACGAAGGACACTAGAAAGAAAATTTTAAAGCCTCCTGTTAGGCCATCATCTACACGACATAGCCCTTAATTTTCCAATGCGCAGCTCTTTGCAAAAGAGAGATATTGGCAAGGAAAAGCTGTCTTGTACCTTTGCATTTTTCTCCCAAACGAAGGACACTAGAAAGAAAATTTTAAAGCCTCCTGTTAGGCCATCATCTACACGACATAGCCCTGAATTTTCCAATGCGCAGCTCTTTGCAAAAGAGAGATATTGGCAAGGAAAAGCTGTCTTGTACCATTGCATTTTTCTCCCAAACGAAGGATACTAGAAAGAAAATTTTAAAGCCTCCTTTTAGGCCATCATCTACACGACATAGCCCTGAATTTTCCAATGCGCAGCTCTTTGCAAAAGAGAGATATTGGCAAGGAAAAGCTGTCTTGTACCATTGCATTTTTCTCCCAAACGAAGGACACTAGAAAGAAAATTTTAAAGCCTCCTGTTAGGCCATCATCTACACGACATAGCCCTGAATTTTCCAATGCGCAGCTCTTTGCAAAAGAGAGATATTGGCAAGGAAAAGCTGTCTTGTACCTTTGCATTTTTCTCCCAAACGAAGGTCACTAGAAAGAAAATTTTAAAGCCTCCTGTTAGGCCATCATCTACACGACATAGCCCTGAATTTTCCAATGCGCAGCTCTTTGCAAAAGAGAGATATTGGCAAGGAAAAGCTGTCTTGTACCATTGCATTTTTCTCCCAAACGAAGGACACTAGAAAGAATATTTTAAAGCCTCCTGTTAGGCCATCATCTACACGACATAGCCCTGAATTTTCCAATGCGCAGCTCTTTGCAAAAGAGAGATATTGGCAAGGAAAAGCTGTCTTGTACCTTTGCATTTTTCTCCCAAACGAAGGGCACTAGAAAGAAAATTTTAAAGCCTCCTGTTAGGCCATCATCTACACGACATAACCCTGAATTTTCCAATGCGCAGCTCTTTGCAAAAGAGAGATATTGGCAAGGAAAAGCTGTCTTGTTCCATTGCATTTTTCTCCCAAACGAAGGACACTAGAAAGAAAATTTTAAAGCCTCCTGTTAGGCCATCATCTACACGACATAGCCCTGAATTTTCCAATGCGCAGCTCTTTGCAAAAGAGAGATATTGGCAAGGAAAAGCTGTCTTGTACCTTTGCATTTTTCTACCAAACGAAGGTCACTAGAAAGAAAATTTTAAAGCCTCCTGTTAGGCCATCATCTACACGACATAGCCCTGAATTTTCCAATGCGTAGCTCTTTGCAAAAGAGAGATATTGGAAAGGAAAAGCTGTCTTGTACCTTTGCATTTTTCTCCCAAACGAAGGACACTAGAAAGAAAATTTTAAAGCCTCCTGTTAGGCCATCATCTACACGACATAGCCCTGAATTTTCCAATGCGCAGCTCTTTGCAAAAGAGAGATATTGGCAAGGAAAAGCTGTCTTGTACCATTGCATTTTTCTCCCAAACGAAGGGCACTAGAAAGAAAATTTTAAAGCCTCCTGTTAGGCCATCATCTACACGACATAGCCCTGAATTTTCCAATGCGTAGCTCTTTGCAAAAGAGAGATATTGGCAAGGAAAAGCTGTCTTGTACCTTTGCATTTTTCTCCCAAACGAAGGACACTAGAAAGAAAATTTTAAAGCCTCCTGTTAGGCCATCATCTACACGACATAGCCCTGGATTTTCCAATGCGCAGCTCTTTGCAAAAGAGAGATATTGGCAAGGAAAAGCTGTCTTGTACCATTGCATTTTTCTCCCAAACGAAGGTCACTAGAAAGAAAATTTTAAAGCCTCCTGTTAGGCCATCATCTACACGACATAGCCCTGAATTTTCCAATGCGTAGCTCTTTGCAAAAGAGAGATATTGGCAAGGAAAAGCTGTCTTGTACCTTTGCATTTTTCTCCCAAATGAAGGACACTAGAAAGAAAATTTTAAAGCCTCCTGTTAGGCCATCATCTACACGACATAGCCCTGAATTTTCCAATGCGCAGCTCTTTGCAAAAGAGAGATATTGGCAAGGAAAAGCTGTCTTGTACCTTTGCATTTTTCTCCCAAACGAAGGACACTAGAAAGAACATTTTAAAGCCTCCTGTTAGGCCATCATCTACACGACATAGCCCTGAATTTTCCAATGCGCAGCTCTTTGCAAAAGAGAGATATTGGCAAGGAAAAGCTGTCTTGTACCATTGCATTTTTCTCCCAAACGAAGGACACTAGAAAGAACATTTTAAAGCCTCCTGTTAGGCCATCATCTACACGACATAGCCCTGAATTTTCCAATGCGCAGCTCTTTGCAAAAGAGAGATTTTGGCAAGGAAAAGCTGTCTTGTACCATTGCATTTTTCTCCCAAACGAAGGTCACTAGAAAGAAAATTTTAAAGACTCCTGTTAGGCCATCATCTACACGACATAGCCCTGAATTTTCCAATGCGTAGCTCTTTGCAAAAGAGAGATATTGGCAAGGAAAAGCTGTCTTGTACCTTTGCATTTTTCTCCCAAACGAAGGACACTAGAAAGAAAATTTTAAAGCCTCCTGTTAGGCCATCATCTACACGACATAGCCCTGAATTTTCCAATGCGCAGCTCTTTGCAAAAGAGAGATATTGGCAAGGAAAAGCTGTCTTGTACCATTGCATTTTTCTCCCAAACGAAGGACACTAGAAAGAAAATTTTAAAGCCTCCTGTTAGGCCATCATCTACACGACATAGCCCTAAATTTTCCAATGCGCAGCTCTTTGCAAAAGAGAGATATTGGCAAGGAAAAGCTGTCTTGTACCATTGCATTTTTCTCCCAAACGAAGGACACTAGAAAGAACATTTTAAAGCCTCCTGTTAGGCCATCATCTACACGACATAGCCCTGAATTTTCCAATGCGCAGCTCTTTGCAAAAGAGAGATATTGGCAAGGAAAAGCTGTCTTGTACCTTTGCATTTTTCTACCAAACGAAGGTCACTAGAAAGAAAATTTTAAAGCCTCCTGTTAGGCCATCATCTACACGACATAGCCCTGAATTTTCCAATGCGTAGCTCTTTGCAAAAGAGAGATATTGGCAAGGAAAAGCTGTCTTGTACCTTTGCATTTTTCTCCCAAACGAAGGTCACTAGAAAGAAAATTTTAAAGCCTCCTGTTAGGCCATCATCTACACGACATAGCCCTGAATTTTCCAATGCGCAGCTCTTTGCAAAAGAGAGATATTGGCAAGGAAAAGCTGTCTTGTACCATTGCATTTTTCTCCCAAACGAAGGACACTAGAAAGAAAATTTTAAAGCCTCCTGTTAGGCCATCATCTACACGACATAGCCCTGAATTTTCCAATGCGCAGCTCTTTGCAAAAGAGAGATATTGGCAAGGAAAAGCTGTCTTGTACCTTTGCATTTTTCTCCCAAACGAAGGACACTAGAAAGAAAATTTTAAAGCCTCCTGTTAGGCCATCATCTACACGACATAGCCCTGAATTTTCCAATGCGTAGCTCTTTGCAAAAGAGAGATATTGGCAAGGAAAAGCTGTCTTGTACCTTTGCATTTTTCTCCCAAACGAAGGACACTAGAAAGAAAATTTTAAAGCCTCCTGTTAGGCCATCATCTACACGACATAGCCCTGGATTTTCCAATGCGCAGCTCTTTGCAAAAGAGAGATATTGGCAAGGAAAAGCTGTCTTGTACCATTGCATTTTTCTCCCAAACGAAGGTCACTAGAAAGAAAATTTTAAAGCCTCCTGTTAGGCCATCATCTACACGACATAGCCCTGAATTTTCCAATGCGTAGCTCTTTGCAAAAGAGAGATATTGGCAAGGAAAAGCTGTCTTGTACCTTTGCATTTTTCTCCCAAATGAAGGACACTAGAAAGAAAATTTTAAAGCCTCCTGTTAGGCCATCATCTACACGACATAGCCCTGAATTTTCCAATGCGCAGCTCTTTGCAAAAGAGAGATATTGGCAAGGAAAAGCTGTCTTGTACCATTGCATTTTTCTCCCAAACGAAGGACACTAGAAAGAACATTTTAAAGCCTCCTGTTAGGCCATCATCTACACGACATAGCCCTGAATTTTCCAATGCGCAGCTCTTTGCAAAAGAGAGATATTGGCAAGGAAAAGCTGTCTTGTACCATTGCATTTTTCTCCCAAACGAAGGACACTAGAAAGAACATTTTAAAGCCTCCTGTTAGGCCATCATCTACACGACATAGCCCTGAATTTTCCAATGCGCAGCTCTTTGCAAAAGAGAGATATTGGCAAGGAAAAGCTGTCTTGTACCATTGCATTTTTCTCCCAAACGAAGGTCACTAGAAAGAAAATTTTAAAGACTCCTGTTAGGCCATCATCTACACGACATAGCCCTGAATTTTCCAATGCGTAGCTCTTTGCAAAAGAGAGATATTGGCAAGGAAAAGCTGTCTTGTACCTTTGCATTTTTCTCCCAAACGAAGGACACTAGAAAGAAAATTTTAAAGCCTCCTGTTAGGCCATCATCTACACGACATAGCCCTGAATATTCCAATGCGCAGCTCTTTGCAAAAGAGAGATATTGGCAAGGAAAAGCTGTCTTGTACCATTGCATTTTTCTCCCAAACGAAGGACACTAGAAAGAAAATTTTAAAGCCTCCTGTTAGGCCATCATCTACACGACATAGCCCTAAATTTTCCAATGCGCAGCTCTTTGCAAAAGAGAGATATTGGCAAGGAAAAGCTGTCTTGTACCATTGCATTTTTCTCCCAAACGAAGGACACTAGAAAGAACATTTTAAAGCCTCCTGTTAGGCCATCATCTACACGACATAGCCCTGAATTTTCCAATGCGCAGCTCTTTGCAAAAGAGAGATATTGGCAAGGAAAAGCTGTCTTGTACCTTTGCATTTTTCTACCAAACGAAGGTCACTAGAAAGAAAATTTTAAAGCCTCCTGTTAGGCCATCATCTACACGACATAGCCCTGAATTTTCCAATGCGTAGCTCTTTGCAAAAGAGAGATATTGGCAAGGAAAAGCTGTCTTGTACCTTTGCATTTTTCTCCCAAACGAAGGACACTAGAAAGAAAATTTTAAAGCCTCCTGTTAGGCCATCATCTACACGACATAGCCCTGAATTTTCCAATGCGCAGCTCTTTGCAAAAGAGAGATATTGGCAAGGAAAAGCTGTCTTGTACCATTGCATTTTTCTCCCAAACGAAGGGCACTAGAAAGAAAATTTTAAAGCCTCCTGTTAGGCCATCATCTACACGACATAGCCCTGAATTTTCCAATGCGCAGCTCTTTGCAAAAGAGAGATATTGGCAAGGAAAAGCTGTCTTGTACCTTTGCATTTTTCTCCCAAACGAAGGTCACTAGAAAGAAAATTTTAAAGCCTCCTGTTAGGCCATCATCTACACGACATAGCCCTGAATTTTCCAATGCGCAGCTCTTTGCAAAAGAGAGATATTTGCAAGGAAAAGCTGTCTTGTACCTTTGCATTTTTCTCCCAAACGAAGGTCACTAGAAAGAAAATTTTAAAGCCTCCTGTTAGGCCATCATCTACACGACATAGCCCTGAATTTTCCAATGCGCAGCTCTTTGCAAAAGAGAAATATTGGCAAGGAAAAGCTGTCTTGTACCATTGCATTTTTCTCCCAAACGAAGGACACTAGAAAGAAAATTTTAAAGCCTCCTGTTAGGCCATCATCTACACGACATAGCCCTAAATTTTCCAATGCGCAGCTCTTTGCAAAAGAGAGATATTGGCAAGGAAAAGCTGTCTTGTACCTTTGCATTTTTCTCCCAAACGAAGGTCACTAGAAAGAAAATTTTAAAGCCTCCTGTTAGGCCATCATCTACACGACATAGCCCTGAATTTTCCAATGCGCAGCTCTTTGCAAAAGAGAGATATTGGCAAGGAAAAGCTGTCTTGTACCATTGCGTTTTTCTCCCAAACGAAGGACACTAGAAAGAAAATTTTAAAGCCTCCTGTTAGGCCATCATCTACACGACATAGCCCTTAATTTTCCAATGCGCAGCTCTTTGCAAAAGAGAGATATTGGCAAGGAAAAGCTGTCTTGTACCTTTGCATTTTTCTCCCAAACGAAGGACACTAGAAAGAAAATTTTAAAGCCTCCTGTTAGGCCATCATCTACACGACATAGCCCTGAATTTTCCAATGCGCAGCTCTTTGCAAAAGAGAGATATTGGCAAGGAAAAGCTGTCTTGTACCATTGCATTTTTCTCCCAAACGAAGGATACTAGAAAGAAAATTTTAAAGCCTCCTTTTAGGCCATCATCTACACGACATAGCCCTGAATTTTCCAATGCGCAGCTCTTTGCAAAAGAGAGATATTGGCAAGGAAAAGCTGTCTTGTACCATTGCATTTTTCTCCCAAACGAAGGACACTAGAAAGAAAATTTTAAAGCCTCCTGTTAGGCCATCATCTACACGACATAGCCCTGAATTTTCCAATGCGCAGCTCTTTGCAAAAGAGAGATATTGGCAAGGAAAAGCTGTCTTGTACCTTTGCATTTTTCTCCCAAACGAAGGTCACTAGAAAGAAAATTTTAAAGCCTCCTGTTAGGCCATCATCTACACGACATAGCCCTGAATTTTCCAATGCGCAGCTCTTTGCAAAAGAGAGATATTGGCAAGGAAAAGCTGTCTTGTACCATTGCATTTTTCTCCCAAACGAAGGACACTAGAAAGAATATTTTAAAGCCTCCTGTTAGGCCATCATCTACACGACATAGCCCTGAATTTTCCAATGCGCAGCTCTTTGCAAAAGAGAGATATTGGCAAGGAAAAGCTGTCTTGTACCTTTGCATTTTTCTCCCAAACGAAGGGCACTAGAAAGAAAATTTTAAAGCCTCCTGTTAGGCCATCATCTACACGACATAACCCTGAATTTTCCAATGCGCAGCTCTTTGCAAAAGAGAGATATTGGCAAGGAAAAGCTGTCTTGTTCCATTGCATTTTTCTCCCAAACGAAGGACACTAGAAAGAAAATTTTAAAGCCTCCTGTTAGGCCATCATCTACACGACATAGCCCTGAATTTTCCAATGCGCAGCTCTTTGCAAAAGAGAGATATTGGCAAGGAAAAGCTGTCTTGTACCTTTGCATTTTTCTACCAAACGAAGGTCACTAGAAAGAAAATTTTAAAGCCTCCTGTTAGGCCATCATCTACACGACATAGCCCTGAATTTTCCAATGCGTAGCTCTTTGCAAAAGAGAGATATTGGAAAGGAAAAGCTGTCTTGTACCTTTGCATTTTTCTCCCAAACGAAGGACACTAGAAAGAAAATTTTAAAGCCTCCTGTTAGGCCATCATCTACACGACATAGCCCTGAATTTTCCAATGCGCAGCTCTTTGCAAAAGAGAGATATTGGCAAGGAAAAGCTGTCTTGTACCATTGCATTTTTCTCCCAAACGAAGGGCACTAGAAAGAAAATTTTAAAGCCTCCTGTTAGGCCATCATCTACACGACATAGCCCTGAATTTTCCAATGCGCAGCTCTTTGCAAAAGAGAGATATTGGCAAGGAAAAGCTGTCTTGTACCTTTGCATTTTTCTCCCAAACGAAGGTCACTAGAAAGAAAATTTTAAAGCCTCCTGTTAGGCCATCATCTACACGACATAGCCCTGAATTTTCCAATGCGCAGCTCTTTGCAAAAGAGAGATATTGGCAAGGAAAAGCTGTCTTGTACCTTTGCATTTTTCTCCCAAACGAAGGTCACTAGAAAGAAAATTTTAAAGCCTCCTGTTAGGCCATCATCTACACGACATAGCCCTGAATTTTCCAATGCGCAGCTCTTTGCAAAAGAGAGATATTGGCAAGGAAAAGCTGTCTTGTACCATTGCATTTTTCTCCCAAACGAAGGACACTAGAAAGAAAATTTTAAAGCCTCCTGTTAGGCCATCATCTACACGACATAGCCCTGAATTTTCCAATGCGCAGCTCTTTGCAAAAGAGAGATATTGGCAAGGAAAAGCTGTCTTGTACCTTTGCATTTTTCTCCCAAACGAAGGACACTAGAAAGAAAATTTTAAAGCCTCCTGTTAGGCCATCATCTACACGACATAGCCCTGAATTTTCCAATGCGCAGCTCTTTGCAAAAGAGAGATATTGGCAAGGAAAAGCTGTCTTGTACCTTTGCATTTTTCTCCCAAACGAAGGTCACTAGAAAGAAAATTTTAAAGCCTCCTGTTAGGCCATCATCTACACGACATAGCCCTGAATTTTCCAATGCGCAGCTCTTTGCAAAAGAGAGATATTGGCAAGGAAAAGCTGTCTTGTACCATTGCATTTTTCTCCCAAACGAAGGACACTAGAAAGAACATTTTAAAGCCTCCTGTTAGGCCATCATCTACACGACATAGCCCTGAATTTTCCAATGCGCAGCTCTTTGCAAAAGAGAGATATTGGCAAGGAAAAGCTGTCTTGTACCTTTGCATTTTTCTCCCAAACGAAGGTCACTAGAAAGAAAATTTTAAAGCCTCCTGTTAGGCCATCATCTACACGACATAGCCCTGAATTTTCCAATGCGTAGCTCTTTGCAAAAGAGAGATATTGGCAAGGAAAAGCTGTCTTGTACCTTTGCATTTTTCTCCCAAACGAAGGACACTAGAAAGAAAATTTTAAAGCCTCCTGTTAGGCCATCATCTACACGACATAGCCCTGGATTTTCCAATGCGCAGCTCTTTGCAAAAGAGAGATATTGGCAAGGAAAAGCTGTCTTGTACCATTGCATTTTTCTCCCAAACGAAGGTCACTAGAAAGAAAATTTTAAAGCCTCCTGTTAGGCCATCATCTACACGACATAGCCCTGAATTTTCCAATGCGTAGCTCTTTGCAAAAGAGAGATATTGGCAAGGAAAAGCTGTCTTGTACCTTTGCATTTTTCTCCCAAATGAAGGACACTAGAAAGAAAATTTTAAAGCCTCCTGTTAGGCCATCATCTACACGACATAGCCCTGAATTTTCCAATGCGCAGCTCTTTGCAAAAGAGAGATATTGGCAAGGAAAAGCTGTCTTGTACCATTGCATTTTTCTCCCAAACGAAGGACACTAGAAAGAACATTTTAAAGCCTCCTGTTAGGCCATCATCTACACGACATAGCCCTGAATTTTCCAATGCGCAGCTCTTTGCAAAAGAGAGATATTGGCAAGGAAAAGCTGTCTTGTACCATTGCATTTTTCTCCCAAACGAAGGACACTAGAAAGAACATTTTAAAGCCTCCTGTTAGGCCATCATCTACACGACATAGCCCTGAATTTTCCAATGCGCAGCTCTTTGCAAAAGAGAGATATTGGCAAGGAAAAGCTGTCTTGTACCATTGCATTTTTCTCCCAAACGAAGGTCACTAGAAAGAAAATTTTAAAGACTCCTGTTAGGCCATCATCTACACGACATAGCCCTGAATTTTCCAATGCGTAGCTCTTTGCAAAAGAGAGATATTGGCAAGGAAAAGCTGTCTTGTACCTTTGCATTTTTCTCCCAAACGAAGGACACTAGAAAGAAAATTTTAAAGCCTCCTGTTAGGCCATCATCTACACGACATAGCCCTGAATTTTCCAATGCGCAGCTCTTTGCAAAAGAGAGATATTGGCAAGGAAAAGCTGTCTTGTACCATTGCATTTTTCTCCCAAACGAAGGACACTAGAAAGAAAATTTTAAAGCCTCCTGTTAGGCCATCATCTACACGACATAGCCCTAAATTTTCCAATGCGCAGCTCTTTGCAAAAGAGAGATATTGGCAAGGAAAAGCTGTCTTGTACCATTGCATTTTTCTCCCAAACGAAGGACACTAGAAAGAACATTTTAAAGCCTCCTGTTAGGCCATCATCTACACGACATAGCCCTGAATTTTCCAATGCGCAGCTCTTTGCAAAAGAGAGATATTGGCAAGGAAAAGCTGTCTTGTACCTTTGCATTTTTCTCCCAAACGAAGGACACTAGAAAGAAAATTTTAAAGCCTCCTGTTAGGCCATCATCTACACGACATAGCCCTGAATTTTCCAATGCGCAGCTCTTTGCAAAAGAGAGATATTGGCAAGGAAAAGCTGTCTTGTACCATTGCATTTTTCTCCCAAACGAAGGACACTAGAAAGAAAATTTTAAAGCCTCCTGTTAGGCCATCATCTACACGACATAGCCCTGAATTTTCCAATGCGCAGCTCTTTGCAAAAGAGAGATATTGGCAAGGAAAAGCTGTCTTGTACCATTGCATTTTTCTCCCAAACGAAGGGCACTAGAAAGAAAATTTTAAAGCCTCCTGTTAGGCCATCATCTACACGACATAGCCCTGAATTTTTTAATGCGCAGCTCTTTGCAAAAGAGAGATATTGGCAAGGAAAAGCTGTCTTGTACCTTTGCATTTTTCTCCCAAACGAAGGGCACTAGAAAGAAAATTTTAAAGCCTCCTGTTAGGCCATCATCTACACGACATAGCCCTGAATTTTCCAATGAGTAGCTCTTTGCAAAAGAGAGATATTGGCAAGGAAAAGCTGTCTTGTACCTTTGCATTTTTCTCCCAAACGAAGGACACTAGAAAGAAAATTTTAAAGCCTCCTGTTAGGCCATCATCTACACGACATAGCCCTGAATTTTCCAATGCGCAGCTCTTTGCAAAAGAGAGATATTGGCAAGGAAAAGCTGTCTTGTACCATTGCATTTTTCTCCCAAACGAAGGACACTAGAAAGAACATTTTAAAGCCTTCTGTTAGGCCATCATCTACACGACATAGCCCTGAATTTTACAATGCGCAGCTCTTTGCAAAAGAGAGATATTGGCAAGGTAAAGCTGTCTTGTACCTTTGCATTTTTCTCCCAAACGAAGGTCACTAGAAAGAAAATTTTAAAGCCTCCTGTTAGGCCATCATCTACACGACATAGCCCTGAATTTTCCAATGCGTAGCTCTTTGCAAAAGAGAGATATTGGCAAGGAAAAGCTGTCTTGTACCTTTGCATTTTTCTCCCAAACGAAGGACACTAGAAAGAAAATTTTAAAGCCTCCTGTTAGGCCATCATCTACACGACATAGCCCTGAATTTTCCAATGCGCAGCTCTTTGCAAAAGAGAGATATTGGCAAGGAAAAGCTGTCTTGTACCTTTGCATTTTTCTCCCAAACGAAGGTCACTAGAAAGAAAATTTTAAAGCCTCCTGTTAGGCCATCATCTACACGACATAGCCCTGAATTTTCCAATGCGCAGCTCTTTGCAAAAGAGAGATATTGGCAAGGAAAAGCTGTCTTGTACCATTGCATTTTTCTCCCAAACGAAGGACACTAGAAAGAACATTTTAAAGCCTCCTGTTAGGCCATCATCTACACGACATAGCCCTGAATTTTCCAATGCGCAGCTCTTTGCAAAAGAGAGATATTGGCAAGGAAAAGCTGTCTTGTACCTTTGCATTTTTCTCCCAAACGAAGGTCACTAGAAAGAAAATTTTAAAGCCTCCTGTTAGGCCATCATCTACACGACATAGCCCTGAATTTTCCAATGCGTAGCTCTTTGCAAAAGAGAGATATTGGCAAGGAAAAGCTGTCTTGTACCTTTGCATTTTTCTCCCAAACGAAGGACACTAGAAAGAAAATTTTAAAGCCTCCTGTTAGGCCATCATCTACACGACATAGCCCTGAATTTTCCAATGCGTAGCTCTTTGCAAAAGAGAGATATTGGCAAGGAAAAGCTGTCTTGTACCTTTGCATTTTTCTCCCAAATGAAGGACACTAGAAAGAAAATTTTAAAGCCTCCTGTTAGGCCATCATCTACACGACATAGCCCTGAATTTTCCAATGCGCAGCTCTTTGCAAAAGAGAGATATTGGCAAGGAAAAGCTGTCTTGTACCATTGCATTTTTCTCCCAAACGAAGGACACTAGAAAGAACATTTTAAAGCCTCCTGTTAGGCCATCATCTACACGACATAGCCCTGAATTTTCCAATGCGCAGCTCTTTGCAAAAGAGAGATATTGGCAAGGAAAAGCTGTCTTGTACCATTGCATTTTTCTCCCAAACGAAGGACACTAGAAAGAACATTTTAAAGCCTCCTGTTAGGCCATCATCTACACGACATAGCCCTGAATTTTCCAATGCGCAGCTCTTTGCAAAAGAGAGATATTGGCAAGGAAAAGCTGTCTTGTACCATTGCATTTTTCTCCCAAACGAAGGTCACTAGAAAGAAAATTTTAAAGACTCCTGTTAGGCCATCATCTACACGACATAGCCCTGAATTTTCCAATGCGTAGCTCTTTGCAAAAGAGAGATATTGGCAAGGAAAAGCTGTCTTGTACCTTTGCATTTTTCTCCCAAACGAAGGACACTAGAAAGAAAATTTTAAAGCCTCCTGTTAGGCCATCATCTACACGACATAGCCCTGAATTTTCCAATGCGCAGCTCTTTGCAAAAGAGAGATATTGGCAAGGAAAAGCTGTCTTGTACCATTGCATTTTTCTCCCAAACGAAGGACACTAGAAAGAAAATTTTAAAGCCTCCTGTTAGGCCATCATCTACACGACATAGCCCTAAATTTTCCAATGCGCAGCTCTTTGCAAAAGAGAGATATTGGCAAGGAAAAGCTGTCTTGTACCATTGCATTTTTCTCCCAAACGAAGGACACTAGAAAGAACATTTTAAAGCCTCCTGTTAGGCCATCATCTACACGACATAGCCCTGAATTTTCCAATGCGCAGCTCTTTGCAAAAGAGAGATATTGGCAAGGAAAAGCTGTCTTGTACCTTTGCATTTTTCTCCCAAACGAAGGACACTAGAAAGAAAATTTTAAAGCCTCCTGTTAGGCCATCATCTACACGACATAGCCCTGAATTTTCCAATGCGCAGCTCTTTGCAAAAGAGAGATATTGGCAAGGAAAAGCTGTCTTGTACCATTGCATTTTTCTCCCAAACGAAGGACACTAGAAAGAAAATTTTAAAGCCTCCTGTTAGGCCATCATCTACACGACATAGCCCTGAATTTTCCAATGCGCAGCTCTTTGCAAAAGAGAGATATTGGCAAGGAAAAGCTGTCTTGTACCATTGCATTTTTCTCCCAAACGAAGGGCACTAGAAAGAAAATTTTAAAGCCTCCTGTTAGGCCATCTACACGACATAGCCCTGAATTTTTTAATGCGCAGCTCTTTGCAAAAGAGAGATATTGGCAAGGAAAAGCTGTCTTGTACCTTTGCATTTTTCTCCCAAACGAAGGGCACTAGAAAGAAAATTTTAAAGCCTCCTGTTAGGCCATCATCTACACGACATAGCCCTGAATTTTCCAATGAGTAGCTCTTTGCAAAAGAGAGATATTGGCAAGGAAAAGCTGTCTTGTACCTTTGCATTTTTCTCCCAAACGAAGGACACTAGAAAGAAAATTTTAAAGCCTCCTGTTAGGCCATCATCTACACGACATAGCCCTGAATTTTCCAATGCGCAGCTCTTTGCAAAAGAGAGATATTGGCAAGGAAAAGCTGTCTTGTACCTTTGCATTTTTCTACCAAACGAAGGTCACTAGAAAGAAAATTTTAAAGCCTCCTGTTAGGCCATCATCTACACGACATAGCCCTGAATTTTCCAATGCGTAGCTCTTTGCAAAAGAGAGATATTGGAAAGGAAAAGCTGTCTTGTACCTTTGCATTTTTCTCCCAAACGAAGGACACTAGAAAGAAAATGTTAAAGCCTCCTGTTAGGCCATCATCTACACGACATAGCCCTGAATTTTCCAATGCGCAGCTCTTTGCAAAAGAGAGATATTGGCAAGGAAAAGCTGTCTTGTACCATTGCATTTTTCTCCCAAACGAAGGGCACTAGAAAGAAAATTTTAAAGCCTCCTGTTAGGCCATCATCTACACGACATAGCCCTGAATTTTCCAATGCGCAGCTCTTTGCAAAAGAGAGATATTGGCAAGGAAAAGCTGTCTTGTACCTTTGCATTTTTCTCCCAAACGAAGGTCACTAGAAAGAAAATTTTAAAGCCTCCTGTTAGGCCATCATCTACACGACATAGCCCTGAATTTTCCAATGCGCAGCTCTTTGCAAAAGAGAGATATTGGCAAGGAAAAGCTGTCTTGTACCTTTGCATTTTTCTCCCAAACGAAGGTCACTAGAAAGAAAATTTTAAAGCCTCCTGTTAGGCCATCATCTACACGACATAGCCCTGAATTTTCCAATGCGCAGCTCTTTGCAAAAGAGAGATATTGGCAAGGAAAAGCTGTCTTGTACCATTGCATTTTTCTCCCAAACGAAGGACACTAGAAAGAAAATTTTAAAGCCTCCTGTTAGGCCATCATCTACACGACATAGCCCTGAATTTTCCAATGCGCAGCTCTTTGCAAAAGAGAGATATTGGCAAGGAAAAGCTGTCTTGTACCTTTGCATTTTTCTCCCAAACGAAGGACACTAGAAAGAAAATTTTAAAGCCTCCTGTTAGGCCATCATCTACACGACATAGCCCTGAATTTTCCAATGCGCAGCTCTTTGCAAAAGAGAGATATTGGCAAGGAAAAGCTGTCTTGTACCTTTGCATTTTTCTCCCAAACGAAGGTCACTAGAAAGAAAATTTTAAAGCCTCCTGTTAGGCCATCATCTACACGACATAGCCCTGAATTTTCCAATGCGCAGCTCTTTGCAAAAGAGAGATATTGGCAAGGAAAAGCTGTCTTGTACCATTGCATTTTTCTCCCAAACGAAGGACACTAGAAAGAACATTTTAAAGCCTCCTGTTAGGCCATCATCTACACGACATAGCCCTGAATTTTCCAATGCGCAGCTCTTTGCAAAAGAGAGATATTGGCAAGGAAAAGCTGTCTTGTACCTTTGCATTTTTCTCCCAAACGAAGGTCACTAGAAAGAAAATTTTAAAGCCTCCTGTTAGGCCATCATCTACACGACATAGCCCTGAATTTTCCAATGCGTAGCTCTTTGCAAAAGAGAGATATTGGCAAGGAAAAGCTGTCTTGTACCTTTGCATTTTTCTCCCAAACGAAGGACACTAGAAAGAAAATTTTAAAGCCTCCTGTTAGGCCATCATCTACACGACATAGCCCTGGATTTTCCAATGCGCAGCTCTTTGCAAAAGAGAGATATTGGCAAGGAAAAGCTGTCTTGTACCATTGCATTTTTCTCCCAAACGCAGGTCACTAGAAAGAAAATTTTAAAGCCTCCTGTTAGGCCATCATCTACACGACATAGCCCTGAATTTTCCAATGCGTAGCTCTTTGCAAAAGAGAGATATTGGCAAGGAAAAGCTGTCTTGTACCTTTGCATTTTTCTCCCAAATGAAGGACACTAGAAAGAAAATTTTAAAGCCTCCTGTTAGGCCATCATCTACACGACATAGCCCTGAATTTTCCAATGCGCAGCTCTTTGCAAAAGAGAGATATTGGCAAGGAAAAGCTGTCTTGTACCATTGCATTTTTCTCCCAAACGAAGGACACTAGAAAGAACATTTTAAAGCCTCCTGTTAGGCCATCATCTACACGACATAGCCCTGAATTTTCCAATGCGCAGCTCTTTGCAAAAGAGAGATATTGGCAAGGAAAAGCTGTCTTGTACCATTGCATTTTTCTCCCAAACGAAGGACACTAGAAAGAACATTTTAAAGCCTCCTGTTAGGCCATCATCTACACGACATAGCCCTGAATTTTCCAATGCGCAGCTCTTTGCAAAAGAGAGATATTGGCAAGGAAAAGCTGTCTTGTACCATTGCATTTTTCTCCCAAACGAAGGTCACTAGAAAGAAAATTTTAAAGACTCCTGTTAGGCCATCATCTACACGACATAGCCCTGAATTTTCCAATGCGTAGCTCTTTGCAAAAGAGAGATATTGGCAAGGAAAAGCTGTCTTGTACCTTTGCATTTTTCTCCCAAACGAAGGACACTAGAAAGAAAATTTTAAAGCCTCCTGTTAGGCCATCATCTACACGACATAGCCCTGAATTTTCCAATGCGCAGCTCTTTGCAAAAGAGAGATATTGGCAAGGAAAAGCTGTCTTGTACCATTGCATTTTTCTCCCAAACGAAGGACACTAGAAAGAAAATTTTAAAGCCTCCTGTTAGGCCATCATCTACACGACATAGCCCTAAATTTTCCAATGCGCAGCTCTTTGCAAAAGAGAGATATTGGCAAGGAAAAGCTGTCTTGTACCATTGCATTTTTCTCCCAAACGAAGGACACTAGAAAGAACATTTTAAAGCCTCCTGTTAGGCCATCATCTACACGACATAGCCCTGAATTTTCCAATGCGCAGCTCTTTGCAAAAGAGAGATATTGGCAAGGAAAAGCTGTCTTGTACCTTTGCATTTTTCTCCCAAACGAAGGACACTAGAAAGAAAATTTTAAAGCCTCCTGTTAGGCCATCATCTACACGACATAGCCCTGAATTTTCCAATGCGCAGCTCTTTGCAAAAGAGAGATATTGGCAAGGAAAAGCTGTCTTGTACCATTGCATTTTTCTCCCAAACGAAGGACACTAGAAAGAAAATTTTAAAGCCTCCTGTTAGGCCATCATCTACACGACATAGCCCTGAATTTTCCAATGCGCAGCTCTTTGCAAAAGAGAGATATTGGCAAGGAAAAGCTGTCTTGTACCATTGCATTTTTCTCCCAAACGAAGGGCACTAGAAAGAAAATTTTAAAGCCTCCTGTTAGGCCATCATCTACACGACATAGCCCTGAATTTTTTAATGCGCAGCTCTTTGCAAAAGAGAGATATTGGCAAGGAAAAGCTGTCTTGTACCTTTGCATTTTTCTCCCAAACGAAGGGCACTAGAAAGAAAATTTTAAAGCCTCCTGTTAGGCCATCATCTACACGACATAGCCCTGAATTTTCCAATGAGTAGCTCTTTGCAAAAGAGAGATATTGGCAAGGAAAAGCTGTCTTGTACCTTTGCATTTTTCTCCCAAACGAAGGACACTAGAAAGAAAATTTTAAAGCCTCCTGTTAGGCCATCATCTACACGACATAGCCCTGAATTTTCCAATGCGCAGCTCTTTGCAAAAGAGAGATATTGGCAAGGAAAAGCTGTCTTGTACCATTGCATTTTTCTCCCAAACGAAGGACACTAGAAAGAACATTTTAAAGCCTTCTGTTAGGCCATCATCTACACGACATAGCCCTGAATTTTACAATGCGCAGCTCTTTGCAAAAGAGAGATATTGGCAAGGAAAAGCTGTCTTGTACCTTTGCATTTTTCTCCCAAACGAAGGTCACTAGAAAGAAAATTTTAAAGCCTCCTGTTAGGCCATCATCTACACGACATAGCCCTGAATTTTCCAATGCGTAGCTCTTTGCAAAAGAGAGATATTGGCAAGGAAAAGCTGTCTTGTACCTTTGCATTTTTCTCCCAAACGAAGGACACTAGAAAGAAAATTTTAAAGCCTCCTGTTAGGCCATCATCTACACGACATAGCCCTGAATTTTCCAATGCGCAGCTCTTTGCAAAAGAGAGATATTGGCAAGGAAAAGCTGTCTTGTACCTTTGCATTTTTCTCCCAAACGAAGGTCACTAGAAAGAAAATTTTAAAGCCTCCTGTTAGGCCATCATCTACACGACATAGCCCTGAATTTTCCAATGCGCAGCTCTTTGCAAAAGAGAGATATTGGCAAGGAAAAGCTGTCTTGTACCATTGCATTTTTCTCCCAAACGAAGGACACTAGAAAGAACATTTTAAAGCCTCCTGTTAGGCCATCATCTACACGACATAGCCCTGAATTTTCCAATGCGCAGCTCTTTGCAAAAGAGAGATATTGGCAAGGAAAAGCTGTCTTGTACCTTTGCATTTTTCTCCCAAACGAAGGTCACTAGAAAGAAAATTTTAAAGCCTCCTGTTAGGCCATCATCTACACGACATAGCCCTGAATTTTCCAATGCGTAGCTCTTTGCAAAAGAGAGATATTGGCAAGGAAAAGCTGTCTTGTACCTTTGCATTTTTCTCCCAAACGAAGGACACTAGAAAGAAAATTTTAAAGCCTCCTGTTAGGCCATCATCTACACGACATAGCCCTGAATTTTCCAATGCGTAGCTCTTTGCAAAAGAGAGATATTGGCAAGGAAAAGCTGTCTTGTACCTTTGCATTTTTCTCCCAAATGAAGGACACTAGAAAGAAAATTTTAAAGCCTCCTGTTAGGCCATCATCTACACGACATAGCCCTGAATTTTCCAATGCGCAGCTCTTTGCAAAAGAGAGATATTGGCAAGGAAAAGCTGTCTTGTACCATTGCATTTTTCTCCCAAACGAAGGACACTAGAAAGAACATTTTAAAGCCTCCTGTTAGGCCATCATCTACACGACATAGCCCTGAATTTTCCAATGCGCAGCTCTTTGCAAAAGAGAGATATTGGCAAGGAAAAGCTGTCTTGTACCATTGCATTTTTCTCCCAAACGAAGGACACTAGAAAGAACATTTTAAAGCCTCCTGTTAGGCCATCATCTACACGACATAGCCCTGAATTTTCCAATGCGCAGCTCTTTGCAAAAGAGAGATATTGGCAAGGAAAAGCTGTCTTGTACCATTGCATTTTTCTCCCAAACGAAGGTCACTAGAAAGAAAATTTTAAAGACTCCTGTTAGGCCATCATCTACACGACATAGCCCTGAATTTTCCAATGCGTAGCTCTTTGCAAAAGAGAGATATTGGCAAGGAAAAGCTGTCTTGTACCTTTGCATTTTTCTCCCAAACGAAGGACACTAGAAAGAAAATTTTAAAGCCTCCTGTTAGGCCATCATCTACACGACATAGCCCTGAATTTTCCAATGCGCAGCTCTTTGCAAAAGAGAGATATTGGCAAGGAAAAGCTGTCTTGTACCATTGCATTTTTCTCCCAAACGAAGGACACTAGAAAGAAAATTTTAAAGCCTCCTGTTAGGCCATCATCTACACGACATAGCCCTAAATTTTCCAATGCGCAGCTCTTTGCAAAAGAGAGATATTGGCAAGAAAAAGCTGTCTTGTACCATTGCATTTTTCTCCCAAACGAAGGACACTAGAAAGAACATTTTAAAGCCTCCTGTTAGGCCATCATCTACACGACATAGCCCTGAATTTTCCAATGCGCAGCTCTTTGCAAAAGAGAGATATTGGCAAGGAAAAGCTGTCTTGTACCTTTGCATTTTTCTCCCAAACGAAGGACACTAGAAAGAAAATTTTAAAGCCTCCTGTTAGGCCATCATCTACACGACATAGCCCTGAATTTTCCAATGCGCAGCTCTTTGCAAAAGAGAGATATTGGCAAGGAAAAGCTGTCTTGTACCATTGCATTTTTCTCCCAAACGAAGGACACTAGAAAGAAAATTTTAAAGCCTCCTGTTAGGCCATCATATACACGACATAGCCCTGAATTTTCCAATGCGCAGCTCTTTGCAAAAGAGAGATATTGGCAAGGAAAAGCTGTCTTGTACCATTGCATTTTTCTCCCAAACGAAGGGCACTAGAAAGAAAATTTTAAAGCCTCCTGTTAGGCCATCTACACGACATAGCCCTGAATTTTTTAATGCGCAGCTCTTTGCAAAAGAGAGATATTGGCAAGGAAAAGCTGTCTTGTACCTTTGCATTTTTCTCCCAAACGAAGGGCACTAGAAAGAAAATTTTAAAGCCTCCTGTTAGGCCATCATCTACACGACATAGCCCTGAATTTTCCAATGAGTAGCTCTTTGCAAAAGAGAGATATTGGCAAGGAAAAGCTGTCTTGTACCTTTGCATTTTTCTCCCAAACGAAGGACACTAGAAAGAAAATTTTAAAGCCTCCTGTTAGGCCATCATCTACACGACATAGCCCTGAATTTTCCAATGCGCAGCTCTTTGCAAAAGAGAGATATTGGCAAGGAAAAGCTGTCTTGTACCATTGCATTTTTCTCCCAAACGAAGGACACTAGAAAGAACATTTTAAAGCCTCCTGTTAGGCCATCATCTACACGACATAGCCCTGAATTTTACAATGCGCAGCTCTTTGCAAAAGAGAGATATTGGCAAGGAAAAGCTGTCTTGTACCTTTGCATTTTTCTCCCAAACGAAGGTCACTAGAAAGAAAATTTTAAAGCCTCCTGTTAGGCCATCATCTACACGACATAGCCCTGAATTTTCCAATGCGTAGCTCTTTGCAAAAGAGAGATATTGGCAAGGAAAAGCTGTCTTGTACCTTTGCATTTTTCTCCCAAACGAAGGACACTAGAAAGAAAATTTTAAAGCCTCCTGTTAGGCCATCATCTACACGACATAGCCCTGAATTTTCCAATGCGCAGCTCTTTGCAAAAGAGAGATATTGGCAAGGAAAAGCTGTCTTGTACCTTTGCATTTTTCTCCCAAACGAAGGTCACTAGAAAGAAAATTTTAAAGCCTCCTGTTAGGCCATCATCTACACGACATAGCCCTGAATTTTCCAATGCGCAGCTCTTTGCAAAAGAGAGATATTGGCAAGGAAAAGCTGTCTTGTACCATTGCATTTTTCTCCCAAACGAAGGACACTAGAAAGAACATTTTAAAGCCTCCTGTTAGGCCATCATCTACACGACATAGCCCTGAATTTTCCAATGCGCAGCTCTTTGCAAAAGAGAGATATTGGCAAGGAAAAGCTGTCTTGTACCTTTGCATTTTTCTCCCAAACGAAGGTCACTAGAAAGAAAATTTTAAAGCCTCCTGTTAGGCCATCATCTACACGACATAGCCCTGAATTTTCCAATGCGTAGCTCTTTGCAAAAGAGAGATATTGGCAAGGAAAAGCTGTCTTGTACCTTTGCATTTTTCTCCCAAACGAAGGACACTAGAAAGAAAATTTTAAAGCCTCCTGTTAGGCCATCATCTACACGACATAGCCCTGGATTTTCCAATGCGCAGCTCTTTGCAAAAGAGAGATATTGGCAAGGAAAAGCTGTCTTGTACCATTGCATTTTTCTCCCAAACGAAGGACACTAGAAAGAACATTTTAAAGCCTCCTGTTAGGCCATCATCTACACGACATAGCCCTGAATTTTCCAATGCGCAGCTCTTTGCAAAAGAGAGATATTGGCAAGGAAAAGCTGTCTTGTACCTTTGCATTTTTCTCCCAAACGAAGGTCACTAGAAAGAAAATTTTAAAGCCTCCTGTTAGGCCATCATCTACACGACATAGCCCTGAATTTTCCAATGCGTAGCTCTTTGCAAAAGAGAGATATTGGCAAGGAAAAGCTGTCTTGTACCTTTGCATTTTTCTCCCAAACGAAGGACACTAGAAAGAAAATTTTAAAGCCTCCTGTTAGGCCATCATCTACACGACATAGCCCTGGATTTTCCAATGCGCAGCTCTTTGCAAAAGAGAGATATTGGCAAGGAAAAGCTGTCTTGTACCATTGCATTTTTCTCCCAAACGAAGGTCACTAGAAAGAAAATTTTAAAGCCTCCTGTTAGGCCATCATCTACACGACATAGCCCTGAATTTTCCAATGCGTAGCTCTTTGCAAAAGAGAGATATTGGCAAGGAAAAGCTGTCTTGTACCTTTGCATTTTTCTCCCAAATGAAGGACACTAGAAAGAAAATTTTAAAGCCTCCTGTTAGGCCATCATCTACACGACATAGCCCTGAATTTACCAATGCGCAGCTCTTTGCAAAAGAGAGATATTGGCAAGGAAAAGCTGTCTTGTACCATTGCATTTTTCTCCCAAACGAAGGACACTAGAAAGAAAATTTTAAAGCCTCCTGTTAGGCCATCATCTACACGACATAGCCCTGAATTTTCCAATGCGCAGCTCTTTGCAAAAGAGAGATATTGGCAAGGAAAAGCTGTCTTGTACCATTGCATTTTTCTCCCAAACGAAGGGCACTAGAAAGAAAATTTTAAAGCCTCCTGTTAGGCCATCTACACGACATAGCCCTGAATTTTTTAATGCGCAGCTCTTTGCAAAAGAGAGATATTGGCAAGGAAAAGCTGTCTTGTACCTTTGCATTTTTCTCCCAAACGAAGGGCACTAGAAAGAAAATTTTAAAGCCTCCTGTTAGGCCATCATCTACACGACATAGCCCTGAATTTTCCAATGAGTAGCTCTTTGCAAAAGAGAGATATTGGCAAGGAAAAGCTGTCTTGTACCTTTGCATTTTTCTCCCAAACGAAGGACACTAGAAAGAAAATTTTAAAGCCTCCTGTTAGGCCATCATCTACACGACATAGCCCTGAATTTTCCAATGCGCAGCTCTTTGCAAAAGAGAGATATTGGCAAGGAAAAGCTGTCTTGTACCATTGCATTTTTCTCCCAAACGAAGGACACTAGAAAGAACATTTTAAAGCCTCCTGTTAGGCCATCATCTACACGACATAGCCCTGAATTTTACAATGCGCAGCTCTTTGCAAAAGAGAGATATTGGCAAGGAAAAGCTGTCTTGTACCTTTGCATTTTTCTCCCAAACGAAGGTCACTAGAAAGAAAATTTTAAAGCCTCCTGTTAGGCCATCATCTACACGACATAGCCCTGAATTTTCCAATGCGTAGCTCTTTGCAAAAGAGAGATATTGGCAAGGAAAAGCTGTCTTGTACCTTTGCATTTTTCTCCCAAACGAAGGACACTAGAAAGAAAATTTTAAAGCCTCCTGTTAGGCCATCATCTACACGACATAGCCCTGAATTTTCCAATGCGCAGCTCTTTGCAAAAGAGAGATATTGGCAAGGAAAAGCTGTCTTGTACCTTTGCATTTTTCTCCCAAACGAAGGTCACTAGAAAGAAAATTTTAAAGCCTCCTGTTAGGCCATCATCTACACGACATAGCCCTGAATTTTCCAATGCGTAGCTCTTTGCAAAAGAGAGATATTGGCAAGGAAAAGCTGTCTTGTACCTTTGCATTTTTCTCCCAAACGAAGGACACTAGAAAGAAAATTTTAAAGCCTCCTGTTAGGCCATCATCTACACGACATAGCCCTGGATTTTCCAATGCGCAGCTCTTTGCAAAAGAGAGATATTGGCAAGGAAAAGCTGTCTTGTACCATTGCATTTTTCTCCCAAACGAAGGTCACTAGAAAGAAAATTTTAAAGCCTCCTGTTAGGCCATCATCTACACGACATAGCCCTGAATTTTCCAATGCGTAGCTCTTTGCAAAAGAGAGATATTGGCAAGGAAAAGCTGTCTTGTACCTTTGCATTTTTCTCCCAAATGAAGGACACTAGAAAGAAAATTTTAAAGCCTCCTGTTAGGCCATCATCTACACGACATAGCCCTGGATTTTCCAATGCGCAGCTCTTTGCAAAAGAGAGATATTGGCAAGGAAAAGCTGTCTTGTACCATTGCATTTTTCTCCCAAACGAAGGTCACTAGAAAGAAAATTTTAAAGCCTCCTGTTAGGCCATCATCTACACGACATAGCCCTGAATTTTCCAATGCGTAGCTCTTTGCAAAAGAGAGATATTGGCAAGGAAAAGCTGTCTTGTACCATTGCATTTTTCTCCCAAACGAAGGACACTAGAAAGAACATTTTAAAGCCTCCTGTTAGGCCATCATCTACACGACATAGCCCTGAATTTTCCAATGCGCAGCTCTTTGCAAAAGAGAGATATTGGCAAGGAAAAGCTGTCTTGTACCATTGCATTTTTCTCCCAAACGAAGGACACTAGAAAGAACATTTTAAAGCCTCCTGTTAGGCCATCATCTACACGACATAGCCCTGAATTTTCCAATGCGCAGCTCTTTGCAAAAGAGAGATATTGGCAAGGAAAAGCTGTCTTGTACCATTGCATTTTTCTCCCAAACGAAGGTCACTAGAAAGAAAATTTTAAAGACTCTTGTTAGGCCATCATCTACACGACATAGCCCTGAATTTTCCAATGCGTAGCTCTTTGCAAAAGAGAGATATTGGCAAGGAAAAGCTGTCTTGTACCTTTGCATTTTTCTCCCAAACGAAGGACACTAGAAAGAAAATTTTAAAGCCTCCTGTTAGGCCATCATCTACACGACATAGCCCTGAATTTTCCAATGCGCAGCTCTTTGCAAAAGAGAGATATTGGCAAGGAAAAGCTGTCTTGTACCATTGCATTTTTCTCCCAAACGAAGGACACTAGAAAGAAAATTTTAAAGCCTCCTGTTAGGCCATCATCTACACGACATAGCCCTGAATTTTCCAATGCGTAGCTGTTTGCAAAAGAGAGATATTGGCAAGGAAAAGCTGTCTTGTACCTTTGCATTTTTCTCCCAAACGAAGGACACTAGAAAGAAAATTTTAAAGCCTCCTGTTAGGACATCATCTACACGACATAGCCCTGGATTTTCCAATGCGCAGCTCTTTGCAAAAGAGAGATATTGGCAAGGAAAAGCTGTCTTGTACCATTGCATTTTTCTCCCAAACGAAGGTCACTAGAAAGAAAATTTTAAAGCCTCCTGTTAGGCCATCATCTACACGACATAGCCCTGAATTTTCCAATGCGTAGCTCTTTGCAAAAGAGAGATATTGGCAAGGAAAAGCTGTCTTGTACCTTTGCATTTTTCTCCCAAATGAAGGACACTAGAAAGAAAATTTTAAAGCCTCCTGTTAGGCCATCATCTACACGACATAGCCCTGAATTTTCCAATGCGCAGCTCTTTGCAAAAGAGAGATATTGGCAAGGAAAAGCTGTCTTGTACCATTGCATTTTTCTCCCAAACGAAGGACACTAGAAAGAACATTTTAAAGCCTCCTGTTAGGCCATCATCTACACGACATAGCCCTGAATTTTCCAATGCGCAGCTCTTTGCAAAAGAGAGATATTGGCAAGGAAAAGCTGTCTTGTACCATTGCATTTTTCTCCCAAACGAAGGACACTAGAAAGAACATTTTAAAGCCTCCTGTTAGGCCATCATCTACACGACATAGCCCTGAATTTTCCAATGCGCAGCTCTTTGCAAAAGAGAGATATTGGCAAGGAAAAGCTGTCTTGTACCATTGCATTTTTCTCCCAAACGAAGGACACTAGAAAGAACATTTTAAAGCCTCCTGTTAGGCCATCATCTACACGACATAGCCCTGAATTTTCCAATGCGCAGCTCTTTGCAAAAGAGAGATATTGGCAAGGAAAAGCTGTCTTGTACCATTGCATTTTTCTCCCAAACGAAGGTCACTAGAAAGAAAATTTTAAAGACTCCTGTTAGGCCATCATCTACACGACATAGCCCTGAATTTTCCAATGCGTAGCTCTTTGCAAAAGAGAGATATTGGCAAGGAAAAGCTGTCTTGTACCTTTGCATTTTTCTCCCAAACGAAGGACACTAGAAAGAAAATTTTAAAGCCTCCTGTTAGGCCATCATCTACACGACATAGCCCTGAATTTTCCAATGCGCAGCTCTTTGCAAAAGAGAGATATTGGCAAGGAAAAGCTGTCTTGTACCATTGCATTTTTCTCCCAAACGAAGGACACTAGAAAGAAAATTTTAAAGCCTCCTGTTAGGCCATCATCTACACGACATAGCCCTAAATTTTCCAATGCGCAGCTCTTTGCAAAAGAGAGATATTGGCAAGGAAAAGCTGTCTTGTACCATTGCATTTTTCTCCCAAACGAAGGACACTAGAAAGAACATTTTAAAGCCTCCTGTTAGGCCATCATCTACACGACATAGCCCTGAATTTTCCAATGCGCAGCTCTTTGCAAAAGAGAGATATTGGCAAGGAAAAGCTGTCTTGTACCTTTGCATTTTTCTCCCAAACGAAGGACACTAGAAAGAAAATTTTAAAGCCTCCTGTTAGGCCATCATCTACACGACATAGCCCTGAATTTTCCAATGCGCAGCTCTTTGCAAAAGAGAGATATTGGCAAGGAAAAGCTGTCTTGTACCATTGCATTTTTCTCCCAAACGAAGGACACTAGAAAGAAAATTTTAAAGCCTCCTGTTAGGCCATCATCTACACGACATAGCCCTGAATTTTCCAATGCGCAGCTCTTTGCAAAAGAGAGATATTGGCAAGGAAAAGCTGTCTTGTACCATTGCATTTTTCTCCCAAACGAAGGGCGCTAGAAAGAAAATTTTAAAGCCTCCTGTTAGGCCATCATCTACACGACATAGCCCTGAATTTTTTAATGCGCAGCTCTTTGCAAAAGAGAGATATTGGCAAGGAAAAGCTGTCTTGTACCTTTGCATTTTTCTCCCAAACGAAGGGCACTAGAAAGAAAATTTTAAAGCCTCCTGTTAGGCCATCATCTACACGACATAGCCCTGAATTTTCCAATGAGTAGCTCTTTGCAAAAGAGAGATATTGGCAAGGAAAAGCTGTCTTGTACCTTTGCATTTTTCTCCCAAACGAAGGACACTAGAAAGAAAATTTTAAAGCCTCCTGTTAGGCCATCATCTACACGACATAGCCCTGAATTTTCCAATGCGCAGCTCTTTGCAAAAGAGAGATATTGGCAAGGAAAAGCTGTCTTGTACCATTGCATTTTTCTCCCAAACGAAGGACACTAGAAAGAACATTTTAAAGCCTCCTGTTAGGCCATCATCTACACGACATAGCCCTGAATTTTACAATGCGCAGCTCTTTGCAAAAGAGAGATATTGGCAAGGAAAAGCTGTCTTGTACCTTTGCATTTTTCTCTCAAACGAAGGTCACTAGAAAGAAAATTTTAAAGCCTCCTGTTAGGCCATCATCTACACGACATAGCCCTGAATTTTCCAATGCGTAGCTCTTTGCAAAAGAGAGATATTGGCAAGGAAAAGCTGTCTTGTACCTTTGCATTTTTCTCCCAAACGAAGGACACTAGAAAGAAAATTTTAAAGCCTCCTGTTAGGCCATCATCTACACGACATAGCCCTGAATTTTCCAATGCGCAGCTCTTTGCAAAAGAGAGATATTGGCAAGGAAAAGCTGTCTTGTACCTTTGCATTTTTCTCCCAAACGAAGGTCACTAGAAAGAAAATTTTAAAGCCTCCTGTTAGGCCATCATCTACACGACATAGCCCTGAATTTTCCAATGCGTAGCTCTTTGCAAAAGAGAGATATTGGCAAGGAAAAGCTGTCTTGTACCTTTGCATTTTTCTCCCAAACGAAGGACACTAGAAAGAAAATTTTAAAGCCTCCTGTTAGGCCATCATCTACACGACATAGCCCTGAATTTTCCAATGCGCAGCTCTTTGCAAAAGAGAGATATTGGCAAGGAAAAGCTGTCTTGTACCATTGCATTTTTCTCCCAAACGAAGGGCACTAGAAAGAAAATTTTAAAGCCTCCTGTTAGGCCATCATCTACACGACATAGCCCTGAATTTTCCAATGCGCAGCTCTTTGCAAAAGAGAGATATTGGCAAGGAAAAGCTGTCTTGTACCATTGCATTTTTCTCCCAAACGAAGGACACTAGAAAGAACATTTTAAAGCCTCCTGTTAGGCCATCATCTACACGACATAGCCCTGAATTTTCCAATGCGCAGCTCTTTGCAAAAGAGAGATATTGGCAAGGAAAAGCTGTCTTGTACCTTTGCATTTTTCTCCCAAACGAAGGTCACTAGAAAGAAAATTTTAAAGCCTCCTGTTAGGCCATCATCTACACGACATAGCCCTGAATTTTCCAATGCGTAGCTCTTTGCAAAAGAGAGATATTGGCAAGGAAAAGCTGTCTTGTACCTTTGCATTTTTCTCCCAAACGAAGGACACTAGAAAGAAAATTTTAAAGCCTCCTGTTAGGCCATCATCTACACGACATAGCCCTGAATTTTCCAATGCGCAGCTCTTTGCAAAAGAGAGATATTGGCAAGGAAAAGCTGTCTTGTACCATTGCATTTTTCTCCCAAACGAAGGTCACTAGAAAGAAAATTTTAAAGCCTCCTGTTAGGCCATCATCTACACGACATAGCCCTGAATTTTCCAATGCGTAGCTCTTTGCAAAAGAGAGATATTGGCAAGGAAAAGCTGTCTTGTACCTTTGCATTTTTCTCCCAAACGAAGGACACTAGAAAGAAAATTTTAAAGCCTCCTGTTAGGCCATCATCTACACGACATAGCCCTGAATTTTCCAATGCGTAGCTCTTTGCAAAAGAGAGATATTGGCAAGGAAAAGCTGTCTTGTACCTTTGCATTTTTCTCCCAAACGAAGGACACTAGAAAGAAAATTTTAAAGCCTCCTTTTAGGCCATCATCTACACGACATAGCCCTGAATTTTCCAATGCGCAGCTCTTTGCAAAAGAGAGATATTGGCAAGGAAAAGCTGTCTTGTACCATTGCATTTTTCTCCCAAACGAAGGGCACTAGAAAGAAAATTTTAAAGCCTCCTGTTAGGCCATCATCTACACGACATAGCCCTGAATTTTCCAATGCGCAGCTCTTTGCAAAAGAGAGATATTGGCAAGGAAAAGCTGTCTTGTACCATTGCATTTTTCTCCCAAACGAAGGACACTAGAAAGAACATTTTAAAGCCTCCTGTTAGGCCATCATCTACACGACATAGCCCTGAATTTTACAATGCGCAGCTCTTTGCAAAAGAGAGATATTGGCAAGGAAAAGCTGTCTTGTACCTTTGCATTTTTCTCCCAAACGAAGGACACTAGAAAGAAAATTTTAAAGCCTCCTGTTAGGCCATCATCTACACGACATAGCCCTGAATTTTCCAATGCGCAGCTCTTTGCAAAAGAGAGATATTGGCAAGGAAAAGCTGTCTTGTACCTTTGCATTTTTCTCCCAAACGAAGGTCACTAGAAAGAAAATTTTAAAGCCTCCTGTTAGGCCATCATCTACACGACATAGCCCTGAATTTTCCAATGCGCAGCTCTTTGCAAAAGAGAGATATTGGCAAGGAAAAGCTGTCTTGTACCATTGCATTTTTCTCCCAAACGAAGGACACTAGAAAGAACATTTTAAAGCCTCCTGTTAGGCCATCATCTACACGACATAGCCCTGAATTTTCCAATGCGCAGCTCTTTGCAAAAGAGAGATATTGGCAAGGAAAAGCTGTCTTGTACCTTTGCATTTTTCTCCCAAACGAAGGTCACTAGAAAGAAAATTTTAAAGCCTCCTGTTAGGCCATCATCTACACGACATAGCCCTGAATTTTCCAATGCGTAGCTCTTTGCAAAAGAGAGATATTGGCAAGGAAAAGCTGTCTTGTACCTTTGCATTTTTCTCCCAAACGAAGGACACTAGAAAGAAAATTTTAAAGCCTCCTGTTAGGCCATCATCTACACGACATAGCCCTGGATTTTCCAATGCGCAGCTCTTTGCAAAAGAGAGATATTGGCAAGGAAAAGCTGTCTTGTACCATTGCATTTTTCTCCCAAACGAAGGTCACTAGAAAGAAAATTTTAAAGCCTCCTGTTAGGCCATCATCTACACGACATAGCCCTGAATTTTCCAATGCGTAGCTCTTTGCAAAAGAGAGATATTGGCAAGGAAAAGCTGTCTTGTACCTTTGCATTTTTCTCCCAAATGAAGGACACTAGAAAGAAAATTTTAAAGCCTCCTGTTAGGCCATCATCTACACGACATAGCCCTGAATTTTCCAATGCGCAGCTCTTTGCAAAAGAGAGATATTGGCAAGGAAAAGCTGTCTTGTACCATTGCATTTTTCTCCCAAACGAAGGACACTAGAAAGAACATTTTAAAGCCTCCTGTTAGGCCATCATCTACACGACATAGCCCTGAATTTTCCAATGCGCAGCTCTTTGCAAAAGAGAGATATTGGCAAGGAAAAGCTGTCTTGTACCATTGCATTTTTCTCCCAAACGAAGGACACTAGAAAGAAAATTTTAAAGCCTCCTGTTAGGCCATCATCTACACGACATAGCCCTGAATTTTCCAATGCGCAGCTCTTTGCAAAAGAGAGATATTGGCAAGGAAAAGCTGTCTTGTACCATTGCATTTTTCTCCCAAACGAAGGGCACTAGAAAGAAAATTTTAAAGCCTCCTGTTAGGCCATCTACACGACATAGCCCTGAATTTTTTAATGCGCAGCTCTTTGCAAAAGAGAGATATTGGCAAGGAAAAGCTGTCTTGTACCTTTGCATTTTTCTCCCAAACGAAGGGCACTAGAAAGAAAATTTTAAAGCCTCCTGTTAGGCCATCATCTACACGACATAGCCCTGAATTTTCCAATGAGTAGCTCTTTGCAAAAGAGAGATATTGGCAAGGAAAAGCTGTCTTGTACCTTTGCATTTTTCTCCCAAACGAAGGACACTAGAAAGAAAATTTTAAAGCCTCCTGTTAGGCCATCATCTACACGACATAGCCCTGAATTTTCCAATGCGCAGCTCTTTGCAAAAGAGAGATATTGGCAAGGAAAAGCTGTCTTGTACCATTGCATTTTTCTCCCAAACGAAGGACACTAGAAAGAACATTTTAAAGCCTCCTGTTAGGCCATCATCTACACGACATAGCCCTGAATTTTACAATGCGCAGCTCTTTGCAAAAGAGAGATATTGGCAAGGAAAAGCTGTCTTGTACCTTTGCATTTTTCTCCCAAACGAAGGTCACTAGAAAGAAAATTTTAAAGCCTCCTGTTAGGCCATCATCTACACGACATAGCCCTGAATTTTCCAATGCGTAGCTCTTTGCAAAAGAGAGATATTGGCAAGGAAAAGCTGTCTTGTACCTTTGCATTTTTCTCCCAAACGAAGGACACTAGAAAGAAAATTTTAAAGCCTCCTGTTAGGCCATCATCTACACGACATAGCCCTGAATTTTCCAATGCGCAGCTCTTTGCAAAAGAGAGATATTGGCAAGGAAAAGCTGTCTTGTACCTTTGCATTTTTCTCCCAAACGAAGGTCACTAGAAAGAAAATTTTAAAGCCTCCTGTTAGGCCATCATCTACACGACATAGCCCTGAATTTTCCAATGCGTAGCTCTTTGCAAAAGAGAGATATTGGCAAGGAAAAGCTGTCTTGTACCTTTGCATTTTTCTCCCAAACGAAGGACACTAGAAAGAAAATTTTAAAGCCTCCTGTTAGGCCATCATCTACACGACATAGCCCTGGATTTTCCAATGCGCAGCTCTTTGCAAAAGAGAGATATTGGCAAGGAAAAGCTGTCTTGTACCATTGCATTTTTCTCCCAAACGAAGGTCACTAGAAAGAAAATTTTAAAGCCTCCTGTTAGGCCATCATCTACACGACATAGCCCTGAATTTTCCAATGCGTAGCTCTTTGCAAAAGAGAGATATTGGCAAGGAAAAGCTGTCTTGTACCTTTGCATTTTTCTCCCAAACGAAGGACACTAGAAAGAAAATTTTAAAGCCTCCTGTTAGGCCATCATCTACACGACATAGCCCTGAATTTTCCAATGCGCAGCTCTTTGCAAAAGAGAGATATTGGCAAGGAAAAGCTGTCTTGTACCTTTGCATTTTTCTCCCAAACGAAGGTCACTAGAAAGAAAATTTTAAAGCCTCCTGTTAGGCCATCATCTACACGACATAGCCCTGAATTTTCCAATGCGTAGCTCTTTGCAAAAGAGAGATATTGGCAAGGAAAAGCTGTCTTGTACCTTTGCATTTTTCTCCCAAACGAAGGACACTAGAAAGAAAATTTTAAAGCCTCCTGTTAGGCCATCATCTACACGACATAGCCCTGGATTTTCCAATGCGCAGCTCTTTGCAAAAGAGAGATATTGGCAAGGAAAAGCTGTCTTGTACCATTGCATTTTTCTCCCAAACGAAGGTCACTAGAAAGAAAATTTTAAAGCCTCCTGTTAGGCCATCATCTACACGACATAGCCCTGAATTTTCCAATGCGTAGCTCTTTGCAAAAGAGAGATATTGGCAAGGAAAAGCTGTCTTGTACCTTTGCATTTTTCTCCCAAATGAAGGACACTAGAAAGAAAATTTTAAAGCCTCCTGTTAGGCCATCATCTACACGACATAGCCCTGAATTTTCCAATGCGCAGCTCTTTGCAAAAGAGAGATATTGGCAAGGAAAAGCTGTCTTGTACCATTGCGTTTTTCTCCCAAACGAAGGACACTAGAAAGAACATTTTAAAGCCTCCTGTTAGGCCATCATCTACACGACATAGCCCTGAATTTTCCAATGCGCAGCTCTTTGCAAAAGAGAGATATTGGCAAGGAAAAGCTGTCTTGTACCATTGCATTTTTCTCCCAAACGAAGGACACTAGAAAGAACATTTTAAAGCCTCCTGTTAGGCCATCATCTACACGACATAGCCCTGAATTTTCCAATGCGCAGCTCTTTGCAAAAGAGAGATATTGGCAAGGAAAAGCTGTCTTGTACCATTGCATTTTTCTCCCAAACGAAGGTCACTAGAAAGAAAATTTTAAAGACTCTTGTTAGGCCATCATCTACACGACATAGCCCTGAATTTTCCAATGCGTAGCTCTTTGCAAAAGAGAGATATTGGCAAGGAAAAGCTGTCTTGTACCTTTGCATTTTTCTCCCAAACGAAGGACACTAGAAAGAAAATTTTAAAGCCTCCTGTTAGGCCATCATCTACACGACATAGCCCTGAATTTTCCAATGCGCAGCTCTTTGCAAAAGAGAGATATTGGCAAGGAAAAGCTGTCTTGTACCATTGCATTTTTCTCCCAAACGAAGGACACTAGAAAGAAAATTTTAAAGCCTCCTGTTAGGCCATCATCTACACGACATAGCCCTGAATTTTCCAATGCGTAGCTGTTTGCAAAAGAGAGATATTGGCAAGGAAAAGCTGTCTTGTACCTTTGCATTTTTCTCCCAAACGAAGGACACTAGAAAGAAAATTTTAAAGCCTCCTGTTAGGCCATCATCTACACGACATAGCCCTGGATTTTCCAATGCGCAGCTCTTTGCAAAAGAGAGATATTGGCAAGGAAAAGCTGTCTTGTACCATTGCATTTTTCTCCCAAACGAAGGTCACTAGAAAGAAAATTTTAAAGCCTCCTGTTAGGCCATCATCTACACGACATAGCCCTGAATTTTCCAATGCGTAGCTCTTTGCAAAAGAGAGATATTGGCAAGGAAAAGCTGTCTTGTACCTTTGCATTTTTCTCCCAAATGAAGGACACTAGAAAGAAAATTTTAAAGCCTCCTGTTAGGCCATCATCTACACGACATAGCCCTGAATTTTCCAATGCGCAGCTCTTTGCAAAAGAGAGATATTGGCAAGGAAAAGCTGTCTTGTACCATTGCATTTTTCTCCCAAACGAAGGACACTAGAAAGAACATTTTAAAGCCTCCTGTTAGGCCATCATCTACACGACATAGCCCTGAATTTTCCAATGCGCAGCTCTTTGCAAAAGAGAGATATTGGCAAGGAAAAGCTGTCTTGTACCATTGCATTTTTCTCCCAAACGAAGGACACTAGAAAGGAGGATTGCTGGCATGGCACTCAGGCGACAGGTGGAATCTTAGTCATACTCTGGTTTCTCTTCAAAACGAACAGATCTTTCGCCTTTTCAAAATCTCAATTTTTGCATGCTCCGTCTTATTGGGGTTTCTTTTATCGGTTTAAAGATAGAACGAGTGTGCTTTAATGTAAGCTCATTTGCATAGAAATGACAGTAAATGTTTGTTTCTTTTCAAACAGAACTTTCTTGACCACACTAATTGCTTGAAAAATCTGGGAGCACATGGAAAAGAGTACAAACCATGTTTATAGCAAGGGGAAGCCTGGTGAGAAATCTGCTTTCTTTCTTTCAAATTGGGTGCTCACTTTGAGCTGAATGAGGATTGCTGGCATGGCACTCAGGCAACAGGTGGAATCTTGGTCATGCTCTGGTTTCTCTTCAAAACGAACAGATCTTTCGCCTTTTACTAAAGATTTCCGTGGAGAGGAGCAAAACTGAGTTTTATCTCAATTTTTGCATGCTCCGTCTTATTGGGGTTTCTTTTATCGGTTTAAAGATAGAACGGGTGTGCTTTAATGTAAGCTCATTTGCATAGAAATGACAGTAAATGTTTGTTTCTTTTCAAACAGAACTTTCTTGACTATACTAATTGCTTGAAAGATCTGGGAGCACATAGAAAAGAGTACAAACCATGTTTATAGCAAGGGGAAGCCTGGTGAGAAATCTGCTTTCTTTCATTCAAATTGGGTGCTCACTTTCAGCTGAATGAGAACTGCTGGCATGGCACTCAGGCGACAGGTGGAATCTTGGTCATGCTCTGGTTTCTCTTCAGAACTAACAAATATTTCGCCTTTTATTAAAGATTTCCGTGGAGAGGAGCAAAACTGAGTTTTATCTCAATTTTTGCATGCCCCATATTATTGGGGTTTCTTTTATCAGTTTAAAGACAGAACGAGTGTGCTTTCTTGTTAGCTTTAATGTAAGTTGCCATAGATGCAGTGAAACACATGTGTAGGGCACGGCGTGTCCGCGTGTATTTGACTCATGTGAAATGTTATAAAACAAAAATATATGATTATGATGTTAGCTGTTAGTCTCCACTAATAGGGAATAGAAGCTGAGCTATAAGAAAGGAATACACTAGATATGATGTCACTTAGCAATTACAATGTCTAAAGTGCATACAGATAGCTACTAATAACTCTTGATAAGAAAGTATATCAGTGTGGGTATATTTATATGATGGGATATTGGGACTAGTGAATATATATCACTCCTGCTGTCCAGATTGGCAATAACCAGACAATTATGATAAGAGTAGAGATGTCACATGGGCTGCTATAGATATTAATTTAATGCTGTATGTGTCATTTGTTACAAATGGATACATTTTCTATGAGTCAGCCTAGCAGCTGCATGTTCTAACAGAACACTATCCTCACACAGAATCTGCTAACCTTGAGATAACTAAATGACAGTGTGTAACAGTCTCTTTACTATAAGACTGTTACAAAGTAATATATATATTTGAAGTCAGTCTAGCAGCTGTGTGTTCCAGCAGTTTATAAGACAAAGAAAATCTCCTATTGTGGAATCTAGACACATGGGACTGCTGGCCTGTGTCATACTATTTCTATGTAATACCAGTAACATGTATATAACTGTTACATAATTGTTACAAATGGATAAATCTTTGAGTCAGCCTAGCAGCTGCATGTCCTAACAGGACACCATAAATCCTTTACAGTGTAACAAATTGATTGGTAACACTTAAAGGCTGGAGAGCAGTTATATGCCTTACTAGCATACTCAATATACCACATTATTACACCAGTTACCACGATTATTGACAGCGCATTTGATATATTATATTACCCTCACACTGAGTCTGTTTACCTTTAGATAACTAAGTGACCGAATATGTAACAGTTTCTCTATCATAAGACTGTTACAAAGTGAGATAGATATATTTGGAAGTCAGTCAAACAGCTGTGTGTTTCAGCGGTTTATAAGAAAATTCCTCATTGTGGAATCTGGACCACTAAGGGTTATTATATATATAGCACATGGAATTGCCACATCTCCCTATATGATAATTTCATTACACTGTAACATAATAAGAATTAACTCTTTAACAGTGTAAATAGAGAGTAATGAATCTCTGACACATGGAATATATTATTTCTTAGATGAATTGGATAAACCATTATGACAGACACTTTGCTTCTTAATAAGAATTGAGGTGGCTATACCTCTAAGGAAAGCATTATTGCCTACGCCTAGATCAGATTAAATAAGATCTGGCTGAATATATGAAGGAAGGTTGCTATTTATATGAGAATTGGAATTGCTATATTCCTTAAGGCAACCCCACCGATTGATATATGTTGTCAATTAAGTATATCTGAACGGCTATATCTGGACCAGATTTAATAAGATCTGGCTGATTATATGAAGGAGGGCTGCTATTTATATTGGAATTGCCATATTCCTTAAGGCAACCGCACCTGTTGGTATATCTCGCCAATTAACTATATCTAAACAGCTAAATTAAAGCTATTCATCATTTTTTTAGTTTGGATATTAATAAATATGATCTTTCCATGATCCATAGAGATTTCCCTATCAAGTGATTCCTTATCCGATATAGAAAGCTATCCCCCTGTGGTATTGAATTTAGGAATATAGTCTTAGGGGACACAGAGAAATAAGTGATCCCCATCTACCTAAGCACCCCACAAATTGGAGGTTAGCTTACCGGTTATACTCAATCACCCCCACAAATTCGCCAATGGGGATGGCTTCCCGGGAGGTAACCCCTATTGAGTGAAGGGAGTATATAGGATACGACCCAGTGGTACCTGACGACATAGATACTAACAGCTATTTAATAACATTACGCTAGAAAGTGATTATTAGCAACATATATATCTATATAAACAACCCCGCCAGGGTTGTGCCTTCAAAAATAATCACACACGGACACGCTTTTTAAACCTTTTTTTCACATCTCTTTATTCTTCTTATGCACATGTATGTTAGTTCTGTGATTTTAACATTTATGTTTCACTGCAGTTTGGGATAATAATATTAATATTTATCCAATTTTAATACATACTTAATAAAGGTTATATTTTATGATTCATTCATTCTGTCCAGTGCGTCAACAGTGCAGATTTCTTCTTGTTTTTTCTCCCAAATTCTATAACAATGACAGTAAATGTTGTTTCTTTTCAAACAGAACTTTCTTGACCATGCTACTTGCTTGAAAGATCTGGGAGCACATGGAAAACAGTACAAACCATGCAGTATCACAAGAGCCTTTATTTGATCTTTCATGAAGATAGAGCAGAATTGAGGACACGTCAACAATTTCTGCCGAAGGTGGTTCATCTTTCCACATGGTGCCTTTGGCCACTGACACCTTCGTTGAGTCAAAGTCTCTGGCTGTGGTCAGAACTTTGAAAATTTATGTCACCAGAACGGTTCAGATTAGGAAAACAGAGGCTCTGTTTGTCCTGTATGCTCCCAACAGGATTGGGTGTCCTGCTTCCATGTAGACCATTATGCGCTGGATCTGTGGTAAGATTCAGCATGCTCATTCCATGGCAGGATTGCCATTACTGAATTAGGTGAAGACCCATTCTACTAGAAAGGTGGGTTCATCCTGGGCAGCTGGTCGGGGAGTCTCGGCATTGCAACTTTGCCGAGCAGCTATTTAGTAAACACTTTTGCTAAGTTTTACAAGTTTGATACCTTGGCTGATGATAACCTCAAGTTGGGTCATTCGGTGCTGCAGAGTCGTACGCACTCTCCCACCCGTTCAAGAGCTTTGGTATAACCCCATGGTTCTTAATGTGACCCCAGCATCCTCTAGGTCGTATGAGAAAATAGGATTTTAATACCTACTGGTAAATCCTTTTCTCTTAGTCCGTAGAGGATGCTGGGCACCCGTCCCAGTCCATACTGTGTCTGCAGTTATTACTTGTGGTTATACACATGTTATGTTATGGTTCTGGTCAGCTTTTTGCTGCAATTGTTCATGCCGTTGGCTTGTGTTCTGTTGAATGCCACGTTCTGCGGCATGCTTAAGGTGTGAGCTGGTAAGATGCTCACCTTAGTTTAACAATAAATCCTTTCCTCGAAATGTCCGTCTCCCTGGGCACAGTTCCTATAACTGGAGTCTGGAGGAGGGGCATAGAGGGAGGAGCCAGTTCACACCCTTTGAAAGTCTTAAAGTGCCCATGTCTCTTGCGGATCCCGTCTATACCCCATGGTTCTTAATGTGACCCCAGCATCCTCTACGGACTAAGAGAAAAGGATGCCCTTGCGCACTATCCTGACTTCTCCTCCCGTCTGCTTACTTTGTGCCTTCCAACGCACAATGCAAACTACAGGTGGTGCTGCAGGGCCCACACCCTTTTACTTGCCTTACAGAACAGCTCTGGAGCTGTTACAGTGCCCAGCTGCTGCAAGAAATCAGCTTGAATGCTTCAGGGGATGGGGCATGGCCAACATGAGCCCCACACCAAAGGAGGGTGGGGGTGTTTAATGCGAACTAGGGGTCATCCAAGCACCGCAAAAGGCCGCCATGCCCTGCATGCCCCTTTTCTCTTTTCATATGCAGATGAGGGTTACAGCCAACTTTGGCCCACATCTTGGATGACATCACCGTATGCAAATCCGTCTTCTGCAGACCTTCCCCCAGGAATGCTTGTACTAGTTGTTGCATATGGTTTGATATTTGATGGTGCTTCAATATTAGGCAGCCTTCCACCCTCCCATGTTCATCTGAACAGATGTGGTCTCCCTGCAGTTGGTGTCCCCAGACGAGAGTTCCCTTGTGCGTCCTCAGTTGAATCTCCTTAACTTGACGGGGGAGGGGCTGCCCGAGCAGCCACCCTCCCCAGCCCTATCCCAACTCATACTTATTTTGCATATGAGATCTCTTGATCATGAAGATTGTTCTCACAGGGTGAGGTTCATCCATTATATTTTAAAATAGGAAGGTACAAATTACATATTTGAATTGCATCTATGTGCTGGATTCAAATGTCCCCCCCCCCCCCCCTTCCTTTCTCAATTGTGCCCGTCAGCAGCTATTCTAAGGTTGCTGCCAATGGGTGTGACACATTAATTTCTTCTGTGGGGTACACTGGACTCCACAAGGATTCACATTGGGGTGTAGAGTAGGATCTTGATCTGAGGCACCAACCGGCTCAAAGCTTTTGACTGTTCCCAAGATGCTCAGCGCATCCTCCTCTATAACCCCGCTTCCATGAACAGGGAGCTCAGTTTGTAGTTGGTGCCTTCAGTAGCAGGCCACTTAACAGGGGCCTGCCTCAGGCAGCCTATTCTTAGCTATTAATTTTGACAAGAAAAGAAGAACTTGTTTTATGAGAATCTACAAGGGCTGCAGCAGGCTAGGTCTAATAGACATCTTTACTGCAGCTTCATCACTCCCAGCGGCGCTGTATACTCCCGTGCCCTGGTTGCTGGGTCACTGCAGCGGAGGCTCCAGTTTCTTCCTAAGGTCAGTCACACACACACCGCCCTTCCGGATCACGAGGCCGCTGATGAAGGGGAGCGTGGCCGTAGGGGGTGGACCGTGTGCGCACTGGCGTGGACACTGATTACTGGGCAGCCGCTCCACTAGCCACCAGGTACAGTTAAGGAGCACAGGTCTGGGAGTTTTACTCCTATATTAACCCAATTTTGTACTGCCCGCAGCGCATTGTGATAGGTAATAGGGCCTGATTCAGGTTGGAATGCAATCACAATAAGCGATCCAACTGCAAAATTTGCTAACAGCATACGCATGTGCCTGCATTTTCTGCGGCACCCCGCAGAGAATGCGATCGCCTCTGCCTGTCAATCGGGGCGGGGGGGGAGAGGGGGGTCAGCAACACTCCATTTCCAAGTCAGGGATGGAGCGGTGCGGGGGCAAGGCTTCAAAATGGGGTCTGCAACGGAGGAGACACAGGGGGCGTGGTCACAGCGGCTGTATGACATCACATTCAGCCGCTGTGATCACAAAAATGGTGGCGGCTTCCTGCGCGCACATACAGTCTGCACCAGCAGGAGGCTACACCATTTTTTATGATCACGCTGAACTGCAGTGCGACTGCAATTACAGCATGGTCAAGAATGGAGGCGTCATGCTGGGTGGCCATGCCCTGTCACTGTGCAGGAGCCAGCACCGCACACACACTAGTCCCCGGGTGCAGCCCCCAACCCCCGGGACACCCGGAGCAACAAAATGTAGATTCAGGCCACCAGGCCACGCCCCTACCTATGAAACCATGCCTCCTTTTTACCATTGCACTGCTTATCTGCGCGCACTGCATTACAATCTCCCTCGCCACCTCTCTGGGTGTCACCAGTGATAGTGACACCTCTGCCATGCTTGTAGCAGCTGGTCCTAAGATCTACGCCTCAAGCCCTGAGTGTTTGCCCTTGTGACTTGTTGATCATCATAGCGAAGCAGATGCTTACAGAAAACTGCAGGGGCTTAGATTGAAAATAAAAAAATTGATGGGTATAAGGTAGAGAGGAGCGGGTTCGGTTCTCCGAGAACCGAATTCCCGACGAACTCCACGTGGTTTACACTGGTCCGAGGCAGGCTCGGTTGTTCCCACCTGACTCGGAAAACCTGAACAAGGGAAAATGTCATCATCCCGCTGTCGGATTCTCGCGAGATTCGGATTCCATATAAAGAGCTGCGCGTTGCCGCCATTTTTACTCGTGCATTGAAGAGAGAGCGGAGAGGACGTGGCTATGTTCTCTCAGTGGAAATCTCAATATCAGTGCTCAGTATCAGTGGTTACTTATTGCTGCTCAGTAATACTAGTAGTGTGTCTCTCCTGCTCAGTGTCAGTTCTCAGTAGTATCCTCATCAGTGCTCAGTATCACTGCTCATTGTCTTGTGCTGCATTGTGGTGCTCAGCATACTACAGTACATTACTAATAGTCCAGTGCTGCATCTTGCTGCTCAGTGTCAGTTCTAGTATCCTCATCAGTGCTCACTATCACTGCTCATTACATTGTGGTGTTCTGTATACTACAGTAACATAGTAATATAGTAACATATAGTAACATAGTTTTTGAGGTTGAATAGAGGCAAATTGCCCATCGTGTTCAACCTGTTTTAAGTTGTGATGATTCTACATACTTGCTGAATAATGTTTTATGACTAGTTAGCTACTATAACTCATGTTACCCCCGGATTAACCATGTTGATATTTTAAGTATTATAACCTTGGATAGCTTTTTCATTCAGAAATGTATCCATTCCTTTTTTAAATCCAATTACAGAGTCCGCCATTACCACCTTCCCTGGCAGGGAATTCCACATCCTGATTGCCCTAACAGTGAAGATCATAGTATCTCACCTGGCAGGTAAGTAGGAGTTGGGCTAGAGCTGTGGAGGATTGCTGCTCGGGCACCCCCTGTCAAGTGAAGGAGATCCAACTGAGGCAGCACAAGGGAACTCTCGAAAGAAGAACAAGGCTAGAGGAAGATCTGAGACAAAGAAATCTGACTTTTACCAGAGCTGACCAGAGGAAAGCACAAACGCAGTCCCCCACTACCACAAATAATGCAGTCGAGTTTCCCACATTTGGGGAAATCACAGGGGTCAGCATACCCAGAGTGCAATGAATGAACCTCACCCTGGGAGAACAATCTTCATGACCATGGTATCTCCTATGCAAAATAAGTATGATTTGGGATAGGGCTGGGGAGGGCCGCTGCTCAGGCACATCTCTGTCAAGTAAAGGAGATTCAACTGAGGCAACACAAGGGAACTCTCATCTGGGGACAACAACTGCAGGGAGAACACATATTTTCAGATGAACATGGGAGGGCAGAAGGCTGCCTAATACTGAAGCACCCCCAAACAACAAATCAAATGCAACTACTAGTGCAAGCATTCCTGGGGGAAGGCCTGCAGCAGATGGATTTGCATATGGTGATGTCATCCAAGCAGTGGGTCAAAGTTGGCTTCAACCCTCGTCTGCATATGAAAATAAAAAAGGGGTGTGCAGGGCATGGCGGCATTTTGCGGCGCTTGGATGACCCCTAGTTCGCATTAAACACCTCCACCTTCCTTCGGTGTGGGGCTCATGTTGGCTATGCCCCAGCCCCTGAAGCATTCAAGCTGATTTCTTGCAGCAGCTGGGCACTGTAACAGCTCCAGAGCTGCTCTGTAAAGCAAGTAAAAGGGTGTGGGCCCTGCAGCACTACCTGTAGTTTGCATTGTGCGTTGGAAGGCACAAAGTAAGCAGACGGGAGAAGTCAGGATAGTGCACAAGTGCATAGAAGGGAGCGGCTCAAGAAAAGAGAAGTGGAAACAGACAGCAAACTAGGCTGGAGAGAGACCTGAGACAAAGAGATCTGAATTATACGAGAGCCGACCAGAGGAAACACAAATTATGTAATCAAGTGTCCCACATTTGGGGAAATCGTAGGAGCAGCACACCCAGAGTGCATTGGGTGAGCCTTGCCCTGGGAAAAGCACCTTCCTGATCATAGTATCTCACCTGGCAGGTAAGTAGGAGTTGGGCTAGAGCTGGGGAGGGTCGCTGTTCGGGCACCCCCCTGTCAAGTGAAGGAGATCCAACTGAGGCAGCACAAGGAAACTCTCGAAAAAAGAACAAGGCTAGAGGAAGATCTGAGACAAAGAAATCTGACTTTTACCAGAGCTGACCAGAGGAAAGCACAAACACAGTCCCCCACTACCACAAATAATGCAGTCGAGTTTCCCACATTTGGGGAAATCACAGGGGTCAGCATACCCAGAATGCAATGAATGAACTTCACCCTGGGAGAACAATCTTCATGACAATTGTATCTCCTATGCAAAATAAGTATGATTTGGGATATGGCTGGGGAGGGCCGCTGCTCAGGCACATCTCTGTCAAGTAAAGGAAATTCAACTGAGGCAGCACAAGGGAACTCTCATCTGGGGACAACAACTGCAGGGAGAACACATATTTTCAGATGAACATGGGAGAGCAGAAGGCTGCCTAATACTGAAGCACCCCCAAACAACAAACCAAATGCAACAACTAGTACAAGCATTCCTGGGAAAAGGTCTGCAGAAGACGGATTTGCATACGGTGATGTCATCCAAGCAGTGGGCCAAAGTTGGCTGGAACCCTCATCTGCATATGAAAAGAGAAAAGGGGTATGCAGGGCATGGCGGCCTTTTGCGGCGCTTGGATGACCCTTAGTTAGCATTAAACACCTCCACCCTCCGTCGGTGTGGGGCTCATGTTGGCTATGCCCCAGCCCCTGAAGCATTCAAGCTGATTTCTTGCAGCAGCTGGGCACTGTAACAGCTCCAGAGCTGCTCTGTAAGGCAAGTAAAAGGGTGTTGGCCCTGCAGCACTACCTGTAGTTTGCATTGTGCGTTGGAAGGCACAAAGTAAGCAGACAGGTGAAGTCAGGAGAGTGCACAAGGGCATAGAAGGCAGCGGCTCAAGAAAAGAGAAGTGGAAACAGACAGCAAACTAGGCTGGAGAGAGACCTGAGACAAAGAGATCTGAATTATACGAGAGCCGACCAGGGGAAACACAAATTATGCAGTCAAGTTTCCCACATTTGGGGAAATCACAGGAGCAGCACACCCAGAGTGCAATGGGTGAGCCTTGCCCTGGGAGAAGCACCTTCATGATCATAGTATCTCACCTGGCAGGTATGTAGGAGTTGGGCTAGAGCTGGGGAGGGTCGCTGCTCGGGTACCCCCCTGTCAAGTGAAGGAGATCAAACTGAGGCAGCACAATGGAACTCTCGAAAGAAGAACAAGGCTAGAGGAAGATCTGAGACAAAGAAATCTGACTTTTACCAGAGCTGACCAGAGGAAAACACAAACACAGTCCCCCACTACCACAAATAATGCAGTTGAGTTTCCCACATTTGGGGAAATCACAGGGGTCAGCATACCCAGAATGCAATGAATGAACCTCACCCTGGGAGAACAATCTTTATGACCATGGTATCTCCTATGCAAAATAAGTATGATTTGGGATAGGGCTGGGGAGGGCCGCTGCTCAGGCACATCTCTGTCAAGTAAAGGAGATTCAACTGAGGCAGCACAAGGGAACTCTCATCTGGGGACAACAACTGCAGGGAGAACACATATTTTCAGATGAACATGGGAGAGCAGAAGGCTGCCTAATACTGAAGCACCCCCAAACAACAAACCAAATGCAACAACTAGTGCAAGCATTCCTGGGGGAAGGCCTGCAGCAGATAGATTTGCATATGGTGATGTCATCCAAGCAGTGGGTCAAAGTTGGCTTCAACCCTCGTCTGCATATGAAAAGAGAAAAGGGGCGTGCAGGGCATGGTGGCCTTTTGCGGCACTTGGCTGACCCCTAGTTTGCATTAAACACCTCCACCCTCCTTCGGTGTGGGGCTCATGTTGGCTATGCCCCAGCCCCTGAAGCATTCAAGCTGATTTCTTGCAGCAGCTGGGCACTGTAACAGCTCCAGAGCTACTCTGTAAGGCAAGTAAAAGGGTGTGGGCCCTGCAGCACTACCTGTAGTTCGCATTGTGCGTTGGAAGGCACAAAGTAAGCAGAAAGGAGGAGAAGTCAGGATAGTGCGCAAGGGCATAGAAGGGAGCGGCTCAAGAAAAGAGAAGTGGAAACAGACAGCAAACTAGGCTGGAGAGAGACCTGAGACAAAGATATCTGAATTATACGAGACCTGACCAGGGGAAACACAAATTATGCAGTCAAGTTTCCCACATTTGGGGAAATCGCAGGAGCAGCACACCCAGAGTGCAATGGGTGAGCCTTGCCCTTGGAGAAGCACCTTCATGATCATAGTATCTCACCTGGCAGGTAAGTAGGAGTTGGGCTAGAGCTGGGGAGGGTCGCTGCTCGGGCACCCCCCTGTCAAGTGAAGGAGATCCAACTGAGGCAGCACAAAGGAACTCTCGAAAGAAGAACAAGGCTAGAGGAAGATCTGAGACAAAGAAATCTGACTTTTACCAGAGCTGACCAGAGGAAAGCACAAACACAGTCCACCACTACCACAAATAATGCAGTCGAGTTTCCCACATTTGGGGAAATCACAGGGTTCAGCATACCCAGAGTGCAATGAATGAACCGCACCCTGGGAGAACAATCTTCATAACAATGGTATCTCCTATGCAAAATAAGTATGATTTGGGATATGGCTGCGGAGGGCCGCTGCTCAGGCACATCTCTGTCAAGTAAAGGAGATTCAACTGAGGCAGCACAAGGGAACTCTCATCTGGGGACAACAACTGCAGGGAGAACACATATTTTCAGATGAACATGGGAGGGCAGAAGGCTGCCTAATACTGAAGCACCCCCAAACAACAAACCAAATGCAACAACTAGTGCAAGCATTCCTGGGGGAAGGCCTGCAGCAGATAGATTTGCATATGGTGATGTCATCCAAGCAGTGGGTCAAAGTTGGCTTCAACCCTCGTCTGCATATGAAAAGAGAAAAGGGGCGTGCAGGGCATGGTGGCCTTTTGCAGCACTTGGCTGACCCCTAGTTTGCATTAAACACCTCCACCCTCCTTCGGTGTGGGGCTCATGTTGGCTATGCCCCAGCCCCTGAAGCATTCAAGCTGATTTCTTGCAGCAGCTGGGCACTGTAACAGCTCCAGAGCTGCTCTGTAAGGCAAGTAAAAGGGTGTGGGCCCTGCAGCACTACCTGTAGTTCGCATTGTGCGTTGGAAGGCACAAAGTAAGCAGAAAGGAGGAGAAGTCAGGATAGTGCGCAAGGGCATAGAAGGGAGCGGCTCAAGAAAAGAGAAGTGGAAACAGACAGCAAACTAGGCAGGAGAGAGACCTGAGACAAAGAGATCTGAATTATACGAGACCTGACCAGGGGAAACACAAATTATGCAGTCAAGTTTCCCACATTTGGGGAAATCGCAGGGGCAGCACACCCAGAGTGCAATGGGTGAGCCTTGCCCTGGGAGAAGCACCTTCATGATCATAGTATCTCACCTGGCAGGTAAGTAGGAGTTGGGCTAGAGCTGGGGAGGGTCGCTGCTCGGGCACCCCCCTGTCAAGTGAAGGAGATCCAACTGAGGCAGCACAAGGAAACTCTCGAAAGAAGAACAAGGCTAGAGGAAGATCTGAAACAAAGAAATCTGACTTTTACCAGAGATCAGAGGAAAACACAAACACAGTCCCCCACTGCCAACAAATAAAGCAGTCACGTTTCCCACATTTGGGGAAATCACAGGGGTCAGCATACCCAGAATGCAATGAATGAACCTCACCCTGGGAGAATAATCTTCATGACCATGGTATCTCCTATGCAAAATAAGTATGATTTGGGATAGGGCTGGGGAGGGCCCTATCCCAAATGCTCATGCACATCTCTGTCAAGTAAAGGAGATTCAACTGAGGCAGCACAAGGGAACTCTCATCTGGGGACAACAACTGCAGGGAGAACACATATTTTCAGATGAACATGGGAGGGCAGAAGGCTGCCTAATACTGAAGCACCCCCAAACAACAAACCAAATGCAACAACTAGTGCAAGCATTCCTGGGGGAAGTTCTGCAGAATACGGATTTGCATACGGTGATGTCATCCAAGCAGTGGGTCAAAGTTGGCTTCAACCCTCATCTGCATATGAAAAGAGAAAAGGGGCGTGCAGGGCATGGCGGCCTTTTGCGGTGCTTGGATGACCCCTAGTTCGCATTAAACACCCCACCCTCCTTTGGTGTGGGGCTCATGTTGGCCATGCCCCATCCCCTGAAGCATTCAAGCTGATTTATTGCAGCAGCTGGGCACTGTAACAGCTCCAGAGCAGCTCTGAACGGCAAGTAAAAGGGTGTGGGCCCTGCAGCACTACCTGTAGTTTGCATTGTGCATTGGAAGGCACAAAGTAAGCAGACGGGAGAAGTCAGGATAGTGCGCAAGGGCATAGAAGGGAGCGGCTCAAGAAAAGAGAAGTTGAAACAGACAGCAAACTAGGCTGGAGAGAGACCTGAGACAAAGAGATCTGAATTATACGAGAGCCGACCAGGGGAAACACAAATTATGCAGTCAAGTTTCCCACATTTGGGGAAATCGCAGGAGCAGCACACCCAGAGTGCAATGGGTGAGCCTTGCCCTGGGAGAAGCACCTACATGATCATAGTATCTCACCTGCCAGGTAAGTAGAAGTTGGGCTAGAGCTGGGGAGGGTCGCTGCTCGGGTACCCCCCTGTCAAGTGAAGGAGATCCAACTGAGGCAGCACAAGGGAACTCTCGAAAGAAGAACAAGGCTAAAGGAAGATCTGAGACAAAGAAATCTGACTTTTACCAGAGCTGACCAGAGGAAAGCACAAACACAGTCCCCCACTACCACAAATAAAGCAGTCGAGTTTCCCACATTTGGGGAAATCACAGGGGTCAGCATACCCAGAATGCAATGAATGAACCTCACCGTGGGAGAACAATCTTCATGACCATGGTATCTCCTATGCAAAATAAGTATGATTTGGGATAGGGCTGGGGAGGGCCGCTGCTCAGGCACATCTCTGTCAAGTAAAGGAGATTCAACTGAGGCAGCACAAGGGAACTCTCATCTGGGGACAACAACTGCAGGGAGAACACATATTTTCAGATGAACATGGGAGGGCAGAAGGCTGCCTAATACTGAAGCACCCCCAAACAACAAACCAAATGCAACAACTAGTGCAAGCATTCCTGGGGGAAGGCCTGCAGCAGATGGATTTGCATACGGTGATGTCATCCAAGCAGTGGGTCAAAGTTGGCTTCAACCCTCGTCTGCATATGAAAAGAGAAAAGGGGCGTGCAGGGCATGGCGGCCTTTTGCGGCGCTTGGATGACCCCTAGTTCGCATTAAACACCTCCACCCTCCTTCGGTGTGGGGCTCATGTTGGCTATGCCCCAGCCCCTGAAGCATTCAAGCTGATTTCTTGCAGCAGCTGGGCACTGTAACAGCTCCAGAGCTGCTCTGTACGGCAAGTAAAAGGGTGTGGGCCCTGCAGCACTACCTGTAGTTTGCATTGTGCATTGGAAGGCACAAAGTAAGCAGACAGGAGGAGAAGTCAGGATAGTGCACAAGGGTATAAAAGGGAGGGGCTCATGAAAAAAGAAGTGGAAACAGACAGCAAACTAGGCTGGAGAGAGACCTGAGACAAAGAGATCTGAATTATACGAGAGCCGACCAGGGGAAACACAAATTATGCAGTCAAGCTTCCCACATTTGGGGAAATCAGAGTGCAATGGGTGAGCCTTGCCCTGGGAGAAGCACCTTCATGATCATAGTATCTCACCTGGCAGGTAAGTAGGAGTTGGGCTAGAGCTGGGGAGGGTCGCTGCTCGGGCACCCCCCTGTCAAGTGAAAGAGATCCAACTGAGGCAGCACAAGGAAACTCTCGAAAGAAGAACAAGGCTAGAGGAAGATCTGAGACAAATAAATCTGACTTTTACCAGAGCTGACCAGAGGAAAGCACAAACACAGTCCCCACTACCACAAATAATGCAGTCGAGTTTCCCACATTTGGGGAAATCACAGGGGTCAGCATACCCAGAATGCAATGAATGAACCTCACCCTGGGAGAACAATCTTCATGACCATGGTATCTCCTATGCAAAATAAGTATGATTTGGGATAGGGCTGGGGAGGGCCGCTGCTCAGGCACATCTCTGTCAAGTAAAGGAGATTCAACTGAGGCAGCACAAGGGAACTCTCATCTGGGGACAACAACTGCAGGGAGAACACATATTTTCAGATGAACATGGGAGGGCAGAAGGCTGCCTAATACTGAAGCACCCCCAAACAACAAACCAAATGCAACAACTAGTGCAAGCATTCCTGGGGGAAGGCCTGCAGCAGATGGATTTGCATACGGTGATGTCATCCAAGCAGTGGGTCAAAGTTGGCTTCAACCCTCGTCTGCATATGAAAAGAGAAAAGGGGCGTGCAGGGCATGGCGGCCTTTTGCGGTGCTTGGATGACCCCTAGTTCACATTAAACACCTCCACCCTCCTTCGGTGTGGGGCTCATGTTGGCTGTGCCCCAGCCCCTGAAGCATTCAAGCTGATTTCTTGCAGTAGCTGGGCACTGTAACAGCTCCAGAGCTGCTCTGTACGGCAAGTAAAAGGGTGTGGGCCCTACAGCACTACCTGTAGTTTGCATTGTGCATTGGAAGGCACAAAGTAAGCAGACAGGAGGAGAAGTCAGGATAGTGCACAAGGGTATAAAAGGGAGGGGCTCATGAAAAAAGAAGTGGAAACAGACAGCAAACTAGGCTGGAGAGAGACCTGAGACAAAGAGATCTGAATTATACGAGATCCGACCAGGGGAAACACAAATTATGCAGTCAAGCTTCCCACATTTGGGGAAATCGCAGGGGCACCACACCCAGAGTGCAATGGGTGAGCCTTGCCCTGGGAGAAGATCCTTCATGATCATAGTATCTCACCTGGCAAGTAAGTAGGAGTTGGGCTAGAGCTGGGGAGGGTCGCTGCTCGGGCACCCCCCTGTCAAGTTAAAGAGATCCAACTGAGGCAGCACAAGGGAACTCTCGAAAGAAGAACAAGGCTAGAGGAAGATCTGAGACAAAGAAATCTGACTTTTACCAGAGCTGTCCAGAGGAAAGCACAAACACAGTCCCCCACTACCACAAATAATGCAGTCGAGTTTCCCACATTTGGGGAAATCACAGGGGTCAGCATACCCAGAATGCAATGAATGAACCTCACCCTGGGAGAACAATCTTCATGACCATGGTATCGCCTATGCAAAATAAGTATGATTTGGGATAGGGTTGGGGAGGGCCGCTGCTCAGGCACATCTCTGTCAAGTAAAGGAGATTCAACTGAGGCAGCACAAGGGAACTCTCATCTGGGGACAACAACTGCAGGGAGAACACATATTTTCAGATAAACATGGGAGGGCAGAAGGCTGCCTAATACTGAAGCACCCCCAAACAACAAACCAAATGCAACAACTAGTACAAGCATTCCTGGGGGAAGGCCTGCAGCAGATGGATTTGCATATAGTGATGTCATCCAAGCAGTGGGTCAAAGTTGGCTTCAACCCTCGTCTGCATATGAAAAGAGAAAAGGGGCGTGCAGGGCATGGCGGCCTTTTGCGGCGCTTGGATGACCCCTAGTTCGCATTAAACACCTCCACCCTCCTTCGGTGTGGGGCACATGTTGGCTATGCCCCAGCCCCTGAAGCATTCAAGCTGATTTCTTGCAGCAGCTGGGCACTGTAACAGCTCCAGAGCTGCTCTGAACGGCAAGTAAAAGGGTGTGGGCCCTGCAGCACTACCTGTAGTTTGCATTGTGCATTGGAAGGCACAAAGTAAGCAGACGGGAGAAGTCAGGATAGTGCGCAAGGGCATAGAAGGGAGCGGCTCAAGAAAAGAGAAGTTGAAACAGACAGCAAACTAGGCTGGAGAGAGACCTGAGACAAAGAGATCTGAATTATACGAGAGCCGACCAGGGGAAACACAAATTATGCAGTCAAGTTTCCCACATTTGGGGAAATCGCAGGAGCAGCACACCCAGAGTGCAATGGGTGAGCCTTGCCCTGGGAGAAGCACCTACATGATCATAGTATCTCACCTGCCAGGTAAGTAGAAGTTGGGCTAGAGCTGGGGAGGGTCGCTGCTCGGGTACCCCCCTGTCAAGTGAAGGAGATTCAACTGAGGCAGCACAAGGGAACTCTCGAAAGAAGAACAAGGCTAGAGGAAGATCTGAGACAAATAAATCTGACTTTTACCAGAGCTGACCAGAGGAAAGCACAAACACAGTCCCCCACTACCACAAATAATGCAGTCGAGTTTCCCACATTTGGGGAAATCACAGGGGTCAGCATACCCAGAATGCAATGAATGAACCTCACCCTGGGAGAACAATCTTCATGACCATGGTATCTCCTATGCAAAATAAGTATGATTTGGGATAGGGCTGGGGAGGGCCGCTGCTCAGGCACATCTCTGTCAAGTAAAGGAGATTCAACTGAGGCAGCACAAGGGAACTCTCATCTGGGGACAACAACTGCAGGGAGAACACATATTTTCAGATGAACATGGGAGGGCAGAAGGCTGCCTAATAATGAAGCACCCCCAAACAACAAACCAAATGCAACAACTAGTGCAAGCATTCCTGGGGGAAGGCCTGCAGCAGATGGATTTGCATACGGTGATGTCATCCAAGCAGTGGGTCAAAGTTGGCTTCAACCCTCGTCTGCATATGAAAAGAGAAAAGGGGCGTGCAGGGCATAGCGGCCTTTTGCGGCGCTTGGATGACCCCTAGTTCGCATTAAACACCTCCACCCTCCTTCGGTGTGGGGCTCATGTTGGCTATGCCCCAGCCCCTGAAGCATTCAAGCTGATTTCTTGCAGCAGCTGGGCACTGTAACAGCTCCAGAGCTGCTCTGTACGGCAAGTAAAAGGGTGTGGGCCCTGCAGCACTACCTGTAGTTTGCATTGTGCATTGGAAGGCACAAAATAAGCAGACAAGAGGAGAAGTCAGGATAGTGCACAAGGGTATAAAAGGGAGGGGCTCATGAAAAAAGAAGTGGAAACAGACAGCAAACTAGGCTGGAGAGAGACCTGAGACAAAGAGATCTGAATTATACGAGAGCCGACCAGGGGAAACACAAATTATGCAGTCAAGCTTCCCACATTTGGGGAAATCGCAGGGGCACCACACCCAGAGTGCAATGGGTGAGCCTTGCCCTGGGAGAAGCACCTTCATGATCATAGTATCTCACCTGGCAGGTAAGTAGGAGTTGGGCTAGAGCTGGGGAGGGTCGCTACTCGGGCACCCCCCTGTCAAGTGAAAGAGATCCAACTTAGGCAGCACAAGGAAACTCTCGAAAGAAGAACAAGGCTAGAGGAAGATCTGAGACAAATAAATCTGACTTTTACCAGAGCTGACTAGAGGAAAGCACAAACACAGTCCCCCACTACCACAAATAATGCAGTCGAGTTTCCCACATTTGGGGAAATCACAGGGGTCAGCATACCCAGAATGCAATGAATGAACCTCACCCTGGGAGAACAATCTTCATGACCATGGTATCGCCTATGCAAAATAAGTATGATTTGGGATAGGGCTGGGGAGGGCCGCTGCTCAGGCACATCTCTGTCAAGTAAAGGAGATTCAGCTGAGGCAGCACAAGGGAACTCTCATCTGGGGACAACAACTGCAGGGAGAACACATATTTTCAGATAAAAATCTTGGTCATGCTCTGGTTTCTCTTCAGAACGAACAAATCTTTTGCCTCTTACTAAAGATTTCCGTGGAGAGGAGCAAAACCGAGTTTTATCTCAATTTTTGCATGCCCCATCTTTTTGGGGTTTCTTTTACCGGTTTAAAGATAGAATGAGTGTGCTTTAATGTAAGCTCATTTGCATAGAAATGACAGTAAATGTTTATTTATGTTCAAACAGAACTTTCTTGACCATGCTACTTGCTTTAAAGATCTGGGAGCACATGGAATACAGTACAAACCATGCTTATAGCAAGGAGAAGCCAGGTGAGAAATCTGCTTTCTTTCAAATTGGGCGCTCACTTTGATCTGAATGAGGACTGCTGGCACAGCACTCAGGCGACAGGTGGAATCTTGGTCATGCTCTGGTTTCTCTTCAGAATGAACAAATCTTTCGCCTTTTATTAAAGATTATCCGTGGAGAGGAGCAAAACTGAGTTTTATCTCAATTTTTGCATGCCCCATATTATTGGGGTCTCTTTTATCAGTTTAAAGACAGAACGAGTGTGCTTTCTTGTTAGCTTTAATGTAAGTTTATTTGCATAACAATGACAATAAATGTCTGTTTCTTTTCAAGCAGAACTTTCTTGACCATACTAATTGCTTGAAAGATCTGGGAGCACATGGAAAAGAGTACAAACCATGTTTATAGCAAGGGGAAGCCTGGTGAGAAATCTGCTTTCTTTCTTTCAAATTGGGTGCTCACTTTGAGCTGAATGAGGACTGCTGGCATGGCACTCAGGCGACAGGTGGAATCTTGGTCATGCTCTGGTTTCTCTTCAGAACGAACAAATCTATCGCCTTTTACTAAAGATTTCCGTGGAGAGGAGCAAAACTGAGTTTTATCTCAATTTTTGCATGCCCCATATCATACCTCCCAACTGTCCCGATTTTCGCGGGACAGTCCCGTTTTTTGGAGACTGTCCCGCTGTCCCACCTGCGGGCCGCAGTGTCCCGCGGTGGGGAGGACAGTTGGGAGGCTCTGTCTGTCGCTGCCCTGCTTAGCAGAGCAGCGGTGAATAGTCGCTGTGCGCACAGCGTCTATTCACTGAAGTCAGAGGGAGAGGTGGCATGCCAGCGGCTCACAGAGCGCTGGGCATGCCCCCTCAGTTCCGAAAACGGGGGCGTGACTCGCGATCGCGGGTCCTCCCGCTAAGCCATGCCCCTTTTTACTTAGGCCACGCCCTTTTTGGGAGCGCGTGCGACTTCGCCGCGCGTGTGTCCCTCTTTGCGAGCCGACAAAGTTGGGAGGTATGCCCATATTATTGGGGTTTCTTTTATCAGTTTAAAGACAGAACGAGTGTGCTTTCTGGTTAGCTTTAATGTAAGTTTATTTGCATAACAATGACAGTAAATGTTTGTTTCTTTTCAAACAGAACTTTCTTGACCATGCTACTTGCTTGAAAGATCTGGGAGCACATGGAAAACAGTACAAACCATGCAGTATCACAAGAGCCTTTATTTGATCTTTCATGAAGATAGAGCAGAATTGAGGACACGTCAACAATTTCTGCCGAAGGTGGTTCATCTTTCCACATGGTGCCTTTGGCCACTGACACCTTCGTTGAGTCAAAGTCTCTGGCTGTGGTCAGAACTTTGAAAATTTATGTCACCAGAACGGTTCAGATTAGGAAAACAGAGGCTCTGTTTGTCCTGTATGCTCCCAACAGGATTGGGTGTCCTGCTTCCATGTAGACCATTATGCGCTGGATCTGTGGTAAGATTCAGCATGCTCATTCCATGGCAGGATTGCCGTTACTGAATTAGGTGAAGACCCATTCTACTAGAAAGGTGGGTTCATCCTGGGCAGCAGGTCGGGGAGTCTCGGCATTGCAACTTTGCCGAGCAGCTATTTAGTAAACACTTTTGCTAAGTTTTACAAGTTTGATACCTTGGCCGATGATAACTTCAAGTTGGGTCATTCGGTGCTGCAGAGTCGTACGCACTCTTCCACCCGTTCAAGAGCTTTGGTATAACCCCATGGTTCTTAATGTGACCCCAGCATCCTCTAGGTCGTATGAGAAAATAGGATTTTAATACCTACCGGTAAATCCTTTTCTCTTAGTCTGTAGAGGATGCTGGGCACCCGTCCCAGTCCATACTGTGTCTGCAGTTATTACTTGTGGTTATACACATGTTGTGTTATGGTTCTGGTCAGCTTTTTGCTGCAATTATTCATGCCGTTGGCTTGTGTTCTGTTGAATGCCACGTTCTGCGGCATGCTTAAGGTGTGAGCTGGTAAGATGCTCACCTTAGTTTAACAATAAATCCTTTCCTCGAAATGTCCGTCTCCATGGGCACAGTTCCTATAACTGGAGTCTGGAGGAGGGGCATAGAGGGAGGAGCCAGTTCACACCCTTTGATAGTCTTAAAGTGCCCATGTCTCTTGCGGATCCCGTCTATACCCCATGGTTCTTAATGTGACCCCAGCATCCTCTACGGACTAAGAGAAAAGGATGCCCTTGCGCACTATCCTGACTTCTCCTCCCGTCTGCTTACTTTGTGCCTTCCAACGCACAATGCAAACTACAGGTGGTGCTGCAGGGCCCACACCCTTTTACTTGCCTTACAGAACAGCTCTGGAGCTGTTACAGTGCCCAGCTGCTGCAAGAAATCAGCTTGAATGCTTCAGGGGATGGGGCATGGCCAACATGAGCCCCACACCAAAGGAGGGTGGGGGTGTTTAATGAGAACTAGGGGTCATCCAAGCACTGCAAAAGGCCGCCATGCCCTGCACGCCCCTTTTCTCTTTTCATATGCAGATGAGGGTTCCAGCCAACTTTGGCCCACTGCTTGAATAACATCACTGTATGCAAATCCGTCTGCTGCAGACCTTCCCCCAGGAAGGCTTGTACTAGATGTTGCATATGGTTTGATATTTGATGGTGCTTCAGTATTAGGCAGCCTTCCGCCCTCCCATGTTCATCTGAAAAGATGTGGTCTCCCTGCAGTTGTTGTCCCCAGACGAGAGTTCCCTTGTGCTTCCTCAGTTGAATCTCCTTAACTTGACGGGGGAGGGGCTGCCCGAGCAGCCACCCTCCCCAGCCCTATCCCAACTCATACTTATTTTGCATATGAGATCTCTTGATCATGAAGATTGTTCTCACAGGGTGAGGTTCATCCATTATATTTTAAAATAGGAAGGTACAAATTACATATTTGAATTGCATTTATGTGCTGGATTCAAATGTCCCCCCCCCCCCCTTCCTTTCTCAATTGTGCCCGTCAGCAGCTATTCTAAGGTTGCTGCCAATGGGTGTGACACATTAATTTCTTCTGTGGGGTACACTGGACTCCACAAGGATTCACATTGGGGTGTAGAGTAGGATCTTGATCTGAGGCACCAACCGGCTCAAAGCTTTTGACTGTTCCCAAGATGCTCAGTGCATTCTCCTCTATAACCCCGCTTCCATGAACAGGGAGCTCAGTTTGTAGTTGGTGCCTTCAGTAGCAGGCCACTTAACAGGGGCCTGCCTCAGGCAGCCTATTCTTAGCTATAAATTTTGACAAGAAAAGAAGAACTTGTTTTATGAGAATCTACAAGGGCTGCAGCAGGCTAGGTCTAATAGACATCTTTACTGCAGCTTCATCACTCCCAGCGGCGCTGTATACTCCCGTGCCCTGGTTGCTGGGTCACTGCAGCGGAGGGTCCGGTTTCATCCTAAGGTCAGTCACACACACACCACCCTTCCGGATCACGAGGCCGCTGATGAAGGGGAGCGTGGCCGTAGGGGGTGGACCGTGTGCGCACTGGCGTGGACACTGATTACTGGGCAGCCGCTCCACTAGCCACCAGGTACAGTTAAGGAGCACAGGTCTGGGGGTTTTTCTCCTATATTAACCCAATTTTGTACTGCCCGCAGCGCATTGTGATAGGTAATAGGGCCTGATTCAGGTTGGATTGCAATCACAATAAGCGATCCAACTGCAAAAATTGCTAAGAGCATACGCATGTGCCTGCATTTTCTGCGGCACCCCGCAGAGAATGCGATCGCCTCTGCCTGTCAATCGGGGCGGGGGGGGATAGGTGGGTCAGCAACACTCCATTTCCAAGTCAGGGATGGAGCGGTGCGGGGGCAAGGCTTCAAAATGGGGTCTGCAACGGAGTAGACACAGGGGGCGTGGTCACAGCGGCTGTATGACATCACATTCAGCCGCTGTGATCACAAAAATGGTGGCGGCTTCCTGCGCGCACATACAGTCTGCACCAGCAGGAGGCTACACCATTTTTTATGATCACGCTGAACTGCAGTGCGACTGCAATTACAGCATGGTCAAGAAGGGAGGCGTCATGCTGGGTGGCCATGCCCTTTCACTGTGCAGGAGCCAGCACCGCTCACACACTAGTCCCCGGGTGCAGCCCCCAACCCCCGGGACACCCGGAGCAACAAAATGTAGATTCAGGCCACCAGGCCACGCCCCTACCTATGAAACCATGCCTCCTTTTTACCATTGCGCTGCTTATCTGCGCGCACTGCATTACAATCTCCCTTGCCACCTCTCTGGGTGTCACCAGTGATAGTGACACCTCTGCCATGCTTGTAGCAGCTGGTCCTAAGATCTACGCCTCAAGCCCTGAGTGTTTGCCCTTGTGACTTGTTGATCATCATAGCGAAGCAGATGCTTACAGAAAACTGCAGGGGCTTAGATTGAAAATAAAAAAATTGATTGGTATAAGGTAGAGAGAAGCGGGTTCGGTTCTCCGAGAACCGAATTCCCCACGAACTCCACGTTGTTTACACTGGTCCGAGGCAGGCTCGGTTGTTCCCGCCTGACTCGCAAAACCTGAACAAGGGAAAATGTCATCATCCCGCTGTCGGATTCTCGCGAGATTCGGATTCCATATAAAGAGCTGCGCGTTGCCGCCATTTTTACTCGTGCATTGAAGAGAGAGCGGAATGGACGTGGCTATGTTCTCTCAGTGGAAATCTCAATATCAGTGCTCAGTATCAGTGGTTACTTATTGCTGCTCAGTAATACTAGTAGTGTGTCTCTCCTGCTCAGTGTCAGTTCTCAGTAGTATCCTCATCAGTGCTCAGTATCACTGCTCATTGTCTTGTGCTGCATTGTGGTGCTCAGCATACTACAGTACATTACTAATAGTCCAGTGCTGCATCTTGCTGCTCAGTGTCAGTTCTAGTATCCTCATCAGTGCTCACTATCACTGTTCATTGCATTTTGGTTTTCTGTATACTACAGTAACATAGTAATATAGTAACATATAGTAACATAGTTTTTGAGGTTGAATAGAGGCAAATTGCCCATCGTGTTCAACCTGTTTTAAGTTGTGATGATTCTACATACTTGCTGAATAATGTTTTATGACTAGTTAGCTACTATAACTCATGTTACCCCCGGATTAACCATGTTGATATTTTAAGTATTATAACCTTAGATAGCTTTTTCATTCAGAAATGTATCCATTCCTTTTTTAAATCCAATTACAGAGTCCGCCATTACCACCTTCCCTGGCAGGGAATTCCACATCCTGATTGCCCTAACAGTGAAGATCATAGTATCTCACCTGGCAGGTAAGTAGGAGTTGGGCTAGAGCTGTGGAGGATTGCTGCTCGGGCACCCCCTGTCAAGTGAAGGAGATCCAACTGAGGCAGCACAAGGGAACTCTCGAAAGAAGAACAAGGCTAGAGGAAGATCTGAGACAAAGAAATCTGACTTTTACCAGAGCTGACCAGAGGAAAGCACAAACACAGTCCCCCACTACCACAAATAATGCAGTCGAGTTTCCCACATTGGGGAAATCACAGGGGTCAGCATACCCAGAATGCAATGAATGAACCTCACCCTGGGAGAACAATCTTCATGACCATGGTATCTCCTATGCAAAATAAGTATGATTTGGGATAGGGCTGGGGAGGGCCGCTGCTCAGGCACATCTCTGTCAAGTAAAGGAGATTCAACTGAGGCAGCACAAGGGAACTCTCATCTGGGGACAACAACTGCAGGGAGAACACATATTTTCAGATGAAAATCTTGGTCATGCTCTGGCTTCTCTTCAGAACGAACAAATCTTTCGCCTTTTACTAAAGATTTCCGTGGAGAGGAGCAAAACTGAGTTTTACCTCAATTTTTGCATGCCCCATATTATTGGGGTTTCTTTTATCAGTTTAAAGACAGAACGAGTGTGCTTTCTTGTTAGCTTTAATGTAAGTTGCCATAGATGCAGTGAAACACACGTGTAGGGCACGGCGTGTCCGCGTGTATTTGACTCATGTGAAATGTTATAAAACAAAAATATATGATTATGATGTTAGCTGTTAGTCTCCACTAATAGGGAATAGAAGCTGAGCTATAAGAAAGGAATACACTAGATATGATGTCACTTAGCAGATACAATGTCTAAAGTGCATACAGATAGCTACTAATAACTCTTGATAAGAAAGTATATCAGTGTGGGTATATTTATATGATGGGATATTGGGACTAGTGAATATATATCACTCCTGCTGTCCAGATTGGCAATAACCAGACAATTATGATAAGAGTAGAGATGTCACATGGGCTGCTATAGATATTAATTTAATGCTGTATGTGTCATTTGTTACAAATGGATACATTTTCTATGAGTCAGCCTAGCAGCTGCATGTTCTAACAGAACACTATCCTCACACAGAATCTGCTAACCTTGAGATAACTAAATGACAGTGTGTAACAGTCTCTTTACTATAAGACTGTTACAAAGTAATATATATATTTGAAGTCAGTCTAGCAGCTGTGTGTTCCAGCAGTTTATAAGACAAAGAAAATCTCCTATTGTGGAATCTAGACACATGGGACTGCTGGCCTGTGTCATACTATTTCTATGTAATACCAGTAACATGTATATAACTGTTACATAATTGTTACAAATGGATAAATCTTTGAGTCAGCCTAGCAGCTGCATGTCCTAACAGGACACCATAAATCCTTTACAGTGTAACAAATTGATTGGTAACACTTAAAGGCTGGAGAGCAGTTATATGCCTTACTAGCATACTCAATATACCACATTATTACACCAGTTACCACGATTATTGACAGCGCATTTGATATATTATATTACCCTCACACTGAGTCTGTTTACCTTTAGATAACTAAGTGACCGAATATGTAACAGTTTCTCTATCATAAGACTGTTACAAAGTGAGATAGATATATTTGGAAGTCAGTCAAACAGCTGTGTGTTTCAGCGGTTTATAAGAAAATTCCTCATTGTGGAATCTGGACCACTAAGGGTTATTATATATATAGCACATGGAATTGCCACATCTCCCTATATGATAATTTCATTACACTGTAACATAATAAGAATTAACTCTTTAACAGTGTAAATAGAGAGTAATGAATCTCTGACACATGGAATATATTATTTCTTAGATGAATTGGATAAACCATTATGACAGACACTTTGCTTCCTAATAAGAATTGAGGTGGCTATACCTCTAAGGAAAGCATTATTGCCTACGCCTAGATCAGATTAAATAAGATCTGGCTGAATATATGAAGGAAGGTTGCTATTTATATGAGAATTGGAATTGCTATATTCCTTAAGGCAACCCCACCGATTGATATATGTTGTCAATTAAGTATATCTGAACGGCTATATCTGGACCAGATTTAATAAGATCTGGCTGATTATATGAAGGAGGGCTGCTATTTATATTGGAATTGCCATATTCCTTAAGGCAACCGCACCTGTTGGTATATCTCGCCAATTAACTATATCTAAACAGCTAAATTAAAGCTATTCATCATTTTTTTAGTTTGGATATTAATAAATATGATCTTTCCATGATGCATAGAGATTTCCCTATCAAGTGATTCCTTATCCGATATAGAAAGCTATCCCCCTGTGGTATTGAATTTAGGAATATAGTCTTAGGGGACACAGAGAAATAAGTGATCCCCATCTACCTAAGCACCCCACAAATTGGAGGTTAGCTTACCGGTTATACTCAATCACCCCCACAAATTCGCCAATGGGGATGGCTTCCCGGGAGGTAACCCCTATTGAGTGAAGGGAGTATATAGGATACGACCCAGTGGTACCTGATGACATAGATACTAACAGCTATTTAATAACATTACGCTAGAAAGTGATTATTAGCAACATATATATCTATATAAACAACCCGCCAGGGTTGTGCCTTCAAAAATAATCACACACGGACACGCTTTTTAAACCTTTTTTTCACATCTCTTTATTCTTCTTATGCACATGTATGTTAGTTCTGTGATTTTAACCTTTATGTTTCACTGCAGTTTGGGATAATAATATTAATATTTATCCAATTTTAATACATACTTAATAAAGGTTATATTTTATGATTCATTCATTCTGTCCAGTGCGTCAACAGTGCAGATTTCTTCTTGTTTTTTCTCCCAAATTCTATAACAATGACAGTAAATGTTGTTTCTTTTCAAACAGAACTTTCTTGACCATGCTACTTGCTTGAAAGATCTGGGAGCACATGGAAAACAGTACAAACCATGCAGTATCACAAGAGCCTTTATTTGATCTTTCATGAAGATAGAGCAGAATTGAGGACACGTCAACAATTTCTGCCGAAGGTGGTTCATCTTTCCACATGGTGCCTTTGGCCACTGACACCTTCGTTGAGTCAAAGTCTCTGGCTGTGGTCAGAACTTTGAAAATTTATGTCACCAGAACGGTTCAGATTAGGAAAACAGAGGCTCTGTTTGTCCTGTATGCTCCCAACAGGATTGGGTGTCCTGCTTCCATGTAGACCATTATGCGCTGGATCTGTGGTAAGATTCAGCATGCTCATTCCATGGCAGGATTGCCGTTACTGAATTAGGTGAAGACCCATTCTACTAGAAAGGTGGGTTCATCCTGGGCAGCTGGTCGGGGAGTCTCGGCATTGCAACTTTGCCGAGCAGCTATTTAGTAAACACTTTTGCTAAGTTTTACAAGTTTGATACCTTGGCTGATGATAACCTCAAGTTGGGTCATTCGGTGCTGCAGAGTCGTACGCACTCTCCCACCCGTTCAAGAGCTTTGGTATAACCCCATGGTTCTTAATGTGACCCCAGCATCCTCTAGGTCGTATGAGAAAATAGGATTTTAATACCTACCGGTAAATCCTTTTCTCTTAGTCCGTAGAGGATGCTGGGCACCCGTCCCAGTCCATACTGTGTCTGCAGTTATTACTTGTGGTTATACACATGTTATGTTATGGTTCTGGTCAGCTTTTTGCTGCAATTGTTCATGCCGTTGGCTTGTGTTCTGTTGAATGCCACGTTCTGCGGCATGCTTAAGGTGTGAGCTGGTAAGATGCTCACCTTAGTTTAACAATAAATCCTTTCCTCGAAATGTCCGTCTCCCTGGGCACAGTTCCTATAACTGGAGTCTGGAGGAGGGGCATAGAGGGAGGAGCCAGTTCACACCCTTTGAAAGTCTTAAAGTGCCCATGTCTCTTGCGGATCCCGTCTATACCCCATGGTTCTTAATGTGACCCCAGCATCCTCTACGGACTAAGAGAAAAGGATGCCCTTGCGCACTATCCTGACTTCTCCTCCCGTCTGCTTACTTTGTGCCTTCCAACGCACAATGCAAACTACAGGTGGTGCTGCAGGGCCCACACCCTTTTACTTGCCTTACAGAACAGCTCTGGAGCTGTTACAGTGCCCAGCTGCTGCAAGAAATCAGCTTGAATGCTTCAGGGGATGGGGCATGGCCAACATGAGCCCCACACCAAAGGAGGGTGGGGGTGTTTAATGCGAACTAGGGGTCATCCAAGCACCGCAAAAGGCCGCCATGCCCTGCATGCCCCTTTTCTCTTTTCATATGCAGATGAGGGTTCCAGCCAACTTTGGCCCACATCTTGGATGACATCACCGTATGCAAATCCGTCTTCTGCAGACCTTCCCCCAGGAATGCTTGTACTAGTTGTTGCATATGGTTTGATATTTGATGGTGCTTCAATATTAGGCAGCCTTCCACCCTCCCATGTTCATCTGAACAGATGTGGTCTCCCTGCAGTTGTTGTCCCCAGACGAGAGTTCCCTTGTGCGTCCTCAGTTGAATCTCCTTAACTTGACGGGGGAGGGGCTGCCCGAGCAGCCACCCTCCCCAGCCCTATCCCAACTCATACTTATTTTGCATATGAGATCTCTTGATCATGAAGATTGTTCTCACAGGGTGAGGTTCATCCATTATATTTTAAAATAGGAAGGTACAAATTACATATTTGAATTGCATCTATGTGCTGGATTCAAATGTCCCCCCCCCCCTTCCTTTCTCAATTGTGCCCGTCAGCAGCTATTCTAAGGTTGCTGCCAATGGGTGTGACACATTAATTTCTTCTGTGGGGTACACTGGACTCCACAAGGATTCACATTGGGGTGTAGAGTAGGATCTTGATCTGAGGCACCAACCGGCTCAAAGCTTTTGACTGTTCCCAAGATGCTCAGCGCATCCTCCTCTATAACCCCGCTTCCATGAACAGGGAGCTCAGTTTGTAGTTGGTGCCTTCAGTAGCAGGCCACTTAACAGGGGCCTGCCTCAGGCAGCCTATTCTTAGCTATTAATTTTGACAAGAAAAGAAGAACTTGTTTTATGAGAATCTACAAGGGCTGCAGCAGGCTAGGTCTAATAGACATCTTTACTGCAGCTTCATCACTCCCAGCGGCGCTGTATACTCCCGTGCCCTGGTTGCTGGGTCACTGCAGCGGAGGCTCCAGTTTCTTCCTAAGGTCAGTCACACACACACCGCCCTTCCGGATCACGAGGCCGCTGATGAAGGGGAGCGTGGCCGTAGGGGGTGGACCGTGTGCGCACTGGCGTGGACACTGATTACTGGGCAGCCGCTCCACTAGCCACCAGGTACAGTTAAGGAGCACAGGTCTGGGAGTTTTACTCCTATATTAACCCAATTTTGTACTGCCCGCAGCGCATTGTGATAGGTAATAGGGCCTGATTCAGGTTGGAATGCAATCACAATAAGCGATCCAACTGCAAAAATTGCTAACAGCATACGCATGTGCCTGCATTTTCTGCGGCACCCCGCAGAGAATGCGATCGCCTCTGCCTGTCAATCGGGGCGGGGGGGGGAGAGGGGGGTCAGCAACACTCCATTTCCAAGTCAGGGATGGAGCGGTGCGGGGGCAAGGCTTCAAAATGGGGTCTGCAACGGAGGAGACACAGGGGGCATGGTCACAGCGGCTGTATGACATCACATTCAGCCGCTGTGATCACAAAAATGGTGGCGGCTTCCTGCGCGCACATACAGTCTGCACCAGCAGGAGGCTACACCATTTTTTATGATCACGCTGAACTGCAGTGCGACTGCAATTACAGCATGGTCAAGAATGGAGGTGTCATGCTGGGTGGCCATGCCCTGTCACTGTGCAGGAGCCAGCACCGCACACACACTAGTCCCCGGGTGCAGCCCCCAACCCCCGGGACACCCGGAGCAACAAAATGTAGATTCAGGCCACCAGGCCACGCCCCTACCTATGAAACCATGCCTCCTTTTTACCATTGCGCTGCTTATCTGCGCGCACTGCATTACAATCTCCTTCGCCACCTCTCTGGGTGTCACCAGTGATAGTGACACCTCTGCCATGCTTGTAGCAGCTGGTCCTAAGATCTACGCCTCAAGCCCTGAGTGTTTGCCCTTGTGACTTGTTGATCATCATAGCGAAGCAGATGCTTACAGAAAACTGCAGGGGCTTAGATTGAAAATAAAAAAATTGATGGGTATAAGGTAGAGAGGAGCTGGTTCGGTTCTCCGAGAACCGAATTCCCGACGAACTCCACGTGGTTTACACTGGTCCGAGGCAGGCTCGGTTGTTCCCGCCTGACTCGGAAAACCTGAACAAGGGAAAATGTCATCATCCCGCTGTCGGATTCTCTCGAGATTCGGATTCCATATAAAGAGCTGCGCGTTGCCGCCATTTTTACTCGAGCATTGAAGAGAGAGCGGAGAGGACGTGGCTATGTTCTCTCAGTGGAAATCTCAATATCAGTGCTCAGTATCAGTGGTTACTTATTGCTGCTCAGTAATACTAGTAGTGTGTCTCTCCTGCTCAGTGTCAGTTCTCAGTAGTATCCTCATCAGTGCTCAGTATCACTGCTCATTGTCTTGTGCTGCATTGTGGTGCTCAGCATACTACAGTACATTACTAATAGTCCAGTGCTGCATCTTGCTGCTCAGTGTCAGTTCTAGTATCCTCATCAGTGCTCACTATCACTGCTCATTACATTGTGGTGTTCTGTATACTACAGTAACATAGTAATATAGTAACATATAGTAACATAGTTTTTGAGGTTGAATAGAGGCAAATTGCCCATCGTGTTCAACCTGTTTTAAGTTGTGATGATTCTACATACTTGCTGAATAATGTTTTATGACTAGTTAGCTACTATAACTCATGTTACCCCCGGATTAACCATGTTGATATTTTAAGTATTATAACCTTGGATAGCTTTTTCATTCAGAAATGTATCCATTCCTTTTTTAAATCCAATTACAGAGTCCGCCATTACCACCTTCCCTGGCAGGGAATTCCACATCCTGATTGCCCTAACAGTGAACATCATAGTATCTCACCTGGCAGGTAAGTAGGAGTTGGGCTAGAGCTGTGGAGGATTGCTGCTCGGGCACCCCCTGTCAAGTGAAGGAGATCCAACTGAGGCAGCACAAGGGAACTCTCGAAAGAAGAACAAGGCTAGAGGAAGATCTGAGACAAAGAAATCTGACTTTTACCAGAGCTGACCAGAGGAAAGCACAAACGCAGTCCCCCACTACCACAAATAATGCAGTCGAGTTTCCCACATTTGGGGAAATCACAGGGGTCAGCATACCCAGAGTGCAATGAATGAACCTCACCCTGGGAGAACAATCTTCATGACCATGGTATCTCCTATGCAAAATAAGTATGATTTGGGATAGGGCTGGGGAGGGCCGCTGCTCAGGCACATCTCTGTCAAGTAAAGGAGATTCAACTGAGGCAACACAAGGGAACTCTCATCTGGGGACAACAACTGCAGGGAGAACACATATTTTCAGATGAACATGGGAGGGCAGAAGGCTGCCTAACACTGAAGCACCCCCAAACAACAAACCAAATGCAACTACTAGTGCAAGCATTCCTGGGGGAAGGCCTGCAGCAGATGGATTTGCATATGGTGATGTCATCCAAGCAGTGGGTCAAAGTTGGCTTCAACCCTCGTCTGCATATGAAAATAAAAAAGGGGTGTGCAGGGCATGGCGGCCTTTTGCGGCGCTTGGATGACCCCTAGTTTGCATTAAACACCTCCACCTTCCTTCGGTGTGGGGCTCATGTTGGCTATGCCCCAGCCCCTGAAGCATTCAAGCTGATTTCTTGCAGCAGCTGGGCACTGTAACAGCTCCAGAGCTGCTCTGTAAAGCAAGTAAAAGGGTGTGGGCCCTGCAGCACTACCTGTAGTTTGCATTGTGCGTTGGAAGGCACAAAGTAAGCAGACGGGAGAAGTCAGGATAGTGCACAAGGGCATAGAAGGGAGCGGCTCAAGAAAAGAGAAGTGGAAACAGACAGCAAACTAGGCTGGAGAGAGACCTGAGACAAAGAGATCTGAATTATACGAGAGCCGACCAGAGGAAACACAAATTATGTAATCAAGTGTCCCACATTTGGGGAAATCGTAGGAGCAGCACACCCAGAGTGCATTGGGTGAGCCTTGCCCTGGGAGAAGCACCTTCCTGATCATAGTATCTCACCTGGCAGGTAAGTAGGAGTTGGGCTAGAGCTGGGGAGGGTCGCTGTTCGGGCACCCCCCTGTCAAGTGAAGGAGATCCAACTGAGGCAGCACAAGGAAACTCTTGAAAAAAGAACAAGGCTAGAGGAAGATCTGAGACAAAGAAATCTGACTTTTACCAGAGCTGACCAGAGGAAAGCACAAACACAGTCCCCCACTACCACAAATAATGCAGTCGAGTTTCCCACATTTGGGGAAATGACAGGGGTCAGCATACCCAGAATGCAATGAATGAACCTCACCCTGGGAGAACAGTCTTCATGACAATGGTATCTCCTATGCAAAATAAGTATGATTTGGGATAGGGCTGGGGAGGGCCGCTGCTCAGGCACATCTCTGTCAAGTAAAGGAGATTCAACTGAGGCAGCACAAGGGAACTCTCATCTGGGGACAACAACTGCAGGGAGAACACATATTTTCAGATGAACATGGGAGAGCAGAAGGCTGCCTAATACTGAAGCACCCCCAAACAACAAACCAAATGCAACAACTAGTACAAGCATTCCTGGGAAAAGGTCTGCAGAAGACGGATTTGCATATGGTGATGTCATCCAAGCAGTGGGCCAAAGTTGGCTGGAACCCTCATCTGCATATGAAAAGAGAAAAGGGGTATGCAGGGCATGGCGGCCTTTTGCGGCGCTTGGATGACCCTTAGTTCGCATTAAACACCTCCACCCTCCGTCGGTGTGGGGCTCATGTTGGCTATGCCCCAGCCCCTGAAGCATTCAAGCTGATTTCTTGCAGCAGCTGGGCACTGTAACAGCTCCAGAGCTGCTCTGTAAGGCAAGTAAAAGGGTGTTGGCCCTGCAGCACTACCTGTAGTTTGCATTGTGCGTTGGAAGGCACAAAGTAAGCAGACAGGAGAAGTCAGGAGAGTGCACAAGGGCAAGGGCAGGGGCTCAAGAAAAGAGAAGTGGAAACAGACAGCAAACTAGGCTGGAGAGAGACCTGAGACAAAGAGATCTGAATTATACGAGTAGCCGACCAGAGGAAACACAAATTATGTAGTCAAGTGTCCCACATTTGGGGAAATCGTAGGAGCAGCACACCCAGAGTGCAATGGGTGAGCCTTGCCCTGGGAGAAGCACCTTCCTGATCATAGTATCTCACCTGGCAGGTAAGTAGGAGTTGGGCTAGAGCTGGGGAGGGTCGCTGCTCGGGCACCCCCCTGTCAAGTGAAGGAAATCCAACTGAGGCAGCACAAGGAAACTCTCAAAAAAAGAACAAGGCTAGAGGAAGATCTGAGACAAAGAAATCTGACTTTTACCAGAGCTGACCAGAGGAAAGCACAAACACAGTCCCCCACTACCACAAATAATGCAGTCGAGTTTCCCACATTTGGGGAAATCACAGGGGTCAGCATACCCAGAATGCAATGAATGAACCTCACCCTGGAAGAACAATCTTCATGACCATGGTATCTCCTATGCAAAATAAGTATGATTTGGGATAGGGCTGGGGAGGGCCGCTGCTCAGGCACATCTCTGTCAAGTAAAGGAGATTCAACTGAGGCAGCACAAGAGAACTCTCATCTGGGGACAACAACTGCAGGGAGAACACATATTTTCAGATGAACATGTTAGAGCAGAAGGCTGCCTAATACTGAAGCACCCCAAACAACAAACCAAATGCAACAACTAGTACAAGCATTCCTGGGGGAAGGTCTGCAGAAGACGTATTTGCATACGGTGATGTCATCCAAGCAGTGGGCCAAAGTTGGCTGGAACCCTCATCTGCATATGAAAAGAGAAAAGGGGTATGCAGGGCATGGCGGCCTTTTGCGGCGCTTGGATGACCCTTAGTTCGCATTAAACACCTCCACCCTCCGTCGGTGTGGGGCTCATGTTGGCTATGCCCCAGCCCCTGAAGCATTCAAGCTGATTTCTTGCAGCAGCTGGGCACTGTAACAGCTCCAGAGCTGCTCTGAAAGGCAAGTAAAAGGGTGTGGGCCCTGCAGCACTACCTGTAGTTTGCATTGTGCGTTGGAAGGCACAAAGTAAGCAGACAGGAGAAGTCAGGAGAGTGCACAAGGGCATAGAAGGCAGCGGCTCAAGAAAAGAGAAGTGGAAACAGACAGCAAACTAGGCTGGAGAGAGACCTGAGACAAAGAGATCTGAATTATACGAGAGCCGACCAGGGGAAACACAAATTATGCAGTCAAGTTTCCCACATTTGGGGAAATCGCAGGAGCAGCACACCCAGAGTGCAATGGGTGAGCCTTGCCCTGGGAGAAGCACCTTCATGATCATAGTATCTCACCTGGCAGTTATGTAGGAGTTGGGCTAGAGCTGGGGAGGGTCGCTGCTCGGGTACCCCCCTGTCAAGTGAAGGAGATCAAACTGAGGCAGCACAATGGAACTCTCGAAAGAAGAACAAGGCTAGAGGAAGATCTGAGACAAAGAAATCTGACCTATTACCAGAGCTGACCAGAGGAAAACACAAACACAGTCCCCCACTACCACAAATAATGCAGTTGAGTTTCCCACATTTGGGGAAATCACAGGGGTCAGCATACCCAGAATGCAATGAATGAACCTCACCCTGGGAGAACAATCTTTATGACCATGGTATCTCCTATGCAAAATAAGTATGATTTGGGATAGGGCTGGGGAGGGCCGCTGCTCAGGCACATCTCTGTCAAGTAAAGGAGATTCAACTGAGGCAGCACAAGGGAACTCTCATCTGGGGACAACAACTGCCGGGAGAACACATATTTTCAGATGAACATGGGAGGGCAGAAGGCTGCCTAATACTGAAGCACCCCCAAACAACAAACCAAATGCAACAACTAGTACAAGCATTCCTGGGGGAAGGTCTGCAGAAGACGGATTTGCATACAGTGATGTCATCCAAGCAGTGGGCCAAAGTTGGCTGGAACCCTCATCTGCATATGAAAAGAGAAAAGGGGTATGCAGGGCATGGCGGCCTTTTGCGGCGCTTGGATGACCCTTAGTTCGCATTAAACACCCCCACCCTACTTCGGTGTGGGGCTCATGTTGGCCATGCCCCAGCCCCTGAAGCATTCAAGCTGATTTCTTGCAGCAGCTTGGCACTGTAACAGCTCCAGAGCTGCTCTGTAAGGCAAGTAAAAGGGTGTGGGCCCTGCAGCACTACCTGTAGTTTGCATTGTGCATCGGAAGGCACAAAGTAAGCAGACAGGAGGAGAAGTCAGGATAGTGCACAAGGGTATAGAAGGGAGGGGCTCAAGAAAAAAGAAGTGGAAACAGACAGCAAACTAGGCTGGAGAGAGACCTGAGACAAAGAGATCTGAATTATATGAGAGCCGACTAGGGGAAACACAAATTATGCAATCAAGTTTCCCATATTTGCGGAAATCGCAGGGGCAGCACACCCAGAGTGCAATGGGTGAGCCTTGCCCTGGGAGAAGCAACTTCATGATCATAGTATCTCACCTGGCAGGTAAGTAGGAGTTGGGCTAGAGCTGGGGAGGGTCGCTGCTCGGGCACCCCCCTGTCAAGTGAAGGAGATCCAACTGAGGCAGCACAAGGGAACTCTTGAAAGAAGAACAAGGCTAGAGGAAGATCTGAGACAAAGAAATCTGACTTTTACCAGAGCTGACCAGAGGAAAGCACAAACACAGTCCCCCACTACCACAAATAATGCAGTTGAGTTTCCCACATTTGGGGAAATCACAGAGGTCAGCATACCCAGAACACAATGAATGAACCTAACCCTGGGAGAACAATCTTCATGACCATGGTATCTCCTATGCAAAATAAGTATGATTTGGGATAGGGCTGGGGAGGGCCGCTGCTCAGGCACATCTCTGTCAAGTAAAGGAGATTCAACTGAGGCAGCACAAGGGAACTCTCATCTGGGGACAACAACTGCAGGGAGAACACATATTTTCAGATGAACATGGGAGGGCAGAAGGCTGCCTAATACTGAAGCACCCCCAAACAACAAACCAAATGCAACAACTAGTGCAAGCATTCCTGGGGGAAGGCCTGCCGCAGATGGATTTGCATATGGTGATGTCATCCAAGCAGTGGGTCAAAGTTGGCTTCAACCCTCGTCTGCATATGAAAAGAGAAAAGGGGCATGCAGGGCATGGCGGCCTTTTGCGGCGCTTGGCTGACCCCTAGTTTGCATTAAACACCTCCACCCTCCGTCGGTGTGGGGCTCATGTTGGCTATGCCCCAGCCCCTGAAGCATTCAAGCTGATTTCTTGCTGCAGCTGGGCACTGTAACAGCTCCAGAGCTGCTCTGTAAGGCAAGTAAAAGGGTGTGGGCCCTGCAGCACTACCTGTAGTTTGCATTGTGCGTTGGAAGGCACAAAGTAAGCAGACAGGAGAAGTCTGGAGAGTGCACAAGGGCATAGAAGGCAGCGGCTCAAGAAAAGAGAAGTGGAAACAGACAGCAAACTAGGCTGGAGAGAGACCTGAGACAAAGAGATCTGAATTATACGAGAGCCGACCAGGGGAAACACAAATTATGCAGTCAAGTTTCCCACAGGAGTATATAGGATACGACCCAGTGGTACCTGACGACATAGATACTAACAGCTATTTAATAACATTACGCTAGAAAGTGATTATTAGCAACATATATATCTATATAAACAACCCCGCCAGGGTTGTGCCTTCAAAAATAATCACACACGGACACGCTTTTTAAACCTTTTTTTCACATCTCTTTATTCTTCTTATGCACATGTATGTTAGTTCTGTGATTTTAACCTTTATGTTTCACTGCAGTTTGGGATAATAATATTAATATTTATCCAATTTTAATACATACTTAATAAAGGTTATATTTTATGATTCATTCATTCTGTCCAGTGCGTCAACAGTGCAGATTTCTTCTTGTTTTTTCTCCCAAATTCTATAACAATGACAGTAAATGTTGTTTCTTTTCAAACAGAACTTTCTTGACCATGCTTCTTGCTTGAAAGATCTGGGAGCACATGGAAAACAGTACAAACCATGCAGTATCACAAGAGCCTTTATTTGATATTTCATGAAGATAGAGCAGAATTGAGGACACGTCAACTATTTCTGCCGAAGGTGGTTCATCTTTCCACATGGTGCCTTTGGCCACTGACACCTTCGTTGAGTCAAAGTCTCTGGCTGTGGTCAGAACTTTGAAAATTTATGTCACCAGAACGGTTCAGATTAGGAAAACAGAGGCTCTGTTTGTCCTGTATGCTCCCAACAGGATTGGGTGTCCTGCTTCCATGTAGACAATTATGCGCTGGATCTGTGGTAAGATTCAGCATGCTCATTCCATGGCAGGATTGCCGTTACTGAATTAGGTGAAGACCCATTCTACTAGAAAGGTGGGTTCATCCTGGGCAGCTGGTCGGGGAGTCTCGGCATTGCAACTTTGCCGAGCAGCTATTTAGTAAACACTTTTGCTAAGTTTTACAAGTTTTAGAGTAAAGGAGATTCAACTGAGGCAGCACAAGGGAACTCTCATCTGGGGACAACAACTGCAGTGAGAACACATATTTTCAGATGAACATGGGAGGGCAGAAGGCTGCCTAATACTGAAGCACCCCCAAACAACAAACCAAATGCAACAACTAGTACAAGCATTCCTGGGGGAAGGTCTGCAGAAGACGGATATGCATATAGTGATGTCATCCAAGCAGTGGGCCAAAGTTGGCTGGAACCCTCATCTGCATATGAAAAGAGAAAAGGGGTATGCAGGGCATGGCGGCCTTTTGCGGCGCTTGGATGACCCTTAGTTCGCATTAAACACCCCCACCCTCCTTCGGTGTGGGGCTCATGTTGGCCATGCCCCAGCCCCTGAAGCATTCAAGCTGATTTCTTGCAGCAGCTTGGCACTGTAACAGCTCCAGAGCTGCTCTGTAAGGCAAGTAAAAGGGTGTGGGCCCTGCAGCACTACCTGTAGTTTGCATTGTGCATTGGAAGGCACAAAGTAAGCAGACAGGAGGAGAAGTCAGGATAGTCCACAAGGGTATAGAAGGGAGGGGCTCAAGAAAAAAGAAGTGGAAACAGACAGCAAACTAGGCTGGAGAGAGACCTGAGACAAAGAGATCTGAATTATATGAGAGCCGACCAGGGGAAACACAAATTATGCAGTCAAGTTTCCCACATTTGGGGAAATCGCAGGGGCAGCACACCCAGGTGAGATACTATAATCAGGAAGGTGCTTCTCCCAGGGCAAGGCTCACCCATTGCACACTGGGTGTGCTGCTCCTACGATTTCCCCAAATGTGGGACACTTGACTGCATAATTTGTGTTTCCTCTGGTCGGCTCTCGTATAATTCAGATCTCTTTGTCTCAGGTCTCTCTCCAGCCTAGTTTGCTCTCTGTTTCCACTTCTTTTTTCTTGAGCCCCTCCCTTCTATACCCTTGTGGACTATCCTGACTTCTCCTCCCGTCTGCTTACTTTGTGCCTTCCAATGCACAATGCAAACTACAGGTAGTGCTGCAGGGCCCACACCCTTTTACTTGCCTTACAGAGCAGCTCTGGAGCTGTTACAGTGCCCAGCTGCTGCAAGAAATCAGCTTGAATGCTTCATGGGATGGGGCATGGCCAACATGAGCCCCACACCAAAGGAGGGTGGGGGTGTTTAATGCGATCTAGGGGTCATCCAAGCACCGCAAAAGGCCGCCATGCCCTGCACGCCCCTTTTCTCTTTTCATATGCAGATGAGGGTTGAAGCCAACTTTGACCCACTGCTTGGATAACATCACCATATGCAAATCCATCTGCTGCAGGCCTTCCCCCAGGAATGCTTGCACTAGTTGTTGCATTTGGTTTGTTGTTTGGGGGTGCTTCAGTATTAGGCAGCCTTCTGCCCTCCCATGTTCATCTGAAAATATGTGTTCTCCCTGCAGTTGTTGTCCCCATATGAGAGTTCCCTTGTGCTGCCTCAGTTGAATCTCCTTTACTTGACAGAGATGTGCCTGAGCAGCGGCCCTCCCCAGCCCTATCCCAAATCATACTTATTTTGCATAGGAGACACCATGGTCATGAAAATTGTTCACCCAGGGTGAGGTTCATTCATTGCATTCTGGGTATGCTGACCCCTGTGATTTACCCAAATGTGGGAAACTCGCCTGCATTATTTGTGGTAGTTGGGGACTGTGTTTGTGTTTTCCGCTGGTCAGCTCTGGTAAAAGTCAGATTTCTTTGTCTCAGATCTTCCTCTAGCCTTGTTCTTCTTTCGAGAGTTCCATTGTGCTGCCTCAGTTGGATCTCCTTCACTTGACAGGGGGGTGCCCGAGCAGCGACCCTCCCCAGCTCTAGCCCAACTCCTACTTACCTGCCAGGTGAGATACTATGATCTTGAAGGTGCTTCTCCCAGGGCAAGGCTCAACCATTGCACTCTGGGTGTGCTGCCCCTGCGATTTCCCCAAATATGGGAAACTTGACTGCATAATTTGTGTTTCCCCTGGTCGGCTCTCGTATAATTCAGATCTCTTTGTCTCAGGTCTCTCTCCAGCCTAGTTTGCTGTCTGTTTCCACTTCTCTTTTCTTGAGCCGCTCCCTTCTATGCCCTTGCGCACTATCCTGACTTCTCCCGTCTGCTTACTTTGTGCCTTCCAACGCACAATGCGAACTACAGGTAGTGCTGCAGGGCCCACACCCTTTTATTTGCCTTACAGAGCAGCTCTGGAGCTGTTACAGTGCCCAGCTGCTGCAAGAAATCAGCTTGAATGCTTCAGGGGCTGGGGCATAGCCAACATGAGCCCCACACCGAAGGAGGGTGGAGGTGTTTAATGCGAACTAGGGGTCATCCAAGCGCCGCAATAGGCCGCCATGCCCTGCATAACCCTTTTCTCTTTTCATATGCAGATGAGGGTTCCAGCCAACTTTGGCCCACTGCTTGGATGACATCACCGTATGCAAATTCGTCTCCTGCAGACCTTCCCCCAGGAATGCTTGTACTAGTTATTGCATATGGTTTGATATTTGATGGTGCTTCAGTATTAGGCAGCCTTCCGCCCTCCCATGTTCATCTGAAAAAATGTGGTCTCCCTGCAGTTGTTGTCCCCAGACGAGAGTTCCCTTGTGCTTCCTCAGTTGAATCTCCTTAACTTGACGGGGGAGGGGCTTGCCCGAGCAGCCACCCTCCCCAGCCCTATCCCAACTCATACTTATTTTGCATATGAGATCTCTATATCATGAAGATTGTTATCACAGGGTGAAGTTCATCCATTATATTTTAAAATAGGAAGGTTCAAATTACATATTTGAATTGCATCTATGTGCTGGATTCAAATGTCCCCCCCCCCTTCCTTTCTCAATTGTGCCCGTCAGCAGCTATTCTAAGGTTGCTGCCAATGGGTGTGACACATTAATTTCTTCTGTGGGGTACACTGGACTCCACAAGGATTCACATTGGGGTGTAGAGTAGGATCTTGATCTGAGGCACCAACCGGCTCAAAGCTTTTGACTGTTCCCAAGATGCTCAGCGCATTCTCCTCTATAACCCCGCTTCCATGAACAGGGAGCTCAGTTTGTAGTTGGTGCCTTCAGTAGCAGGCCACTTAACAGGGGCCTGCCTCAGGCAGCCTATTCTTAGCTATTAATTTTGACAAGAAAATAAGAACTTTTTTTATGAGAATCTACAAGGGCTGCAGCAGGCTAGGTCTAATAGACATCTTTACTGCAGCTTCATCACTCCCAGCGGCGCTGTATACTCCCGTGCCCTGGTTGCTGGGTCACTGCAGCGGAGGCTCCGGTTTCTTCCTAAGGTCAGTCACACACGCACCGCCCTTCCGGATCACGAGGCCGCTGATGAAGGGGAGCGTGGCCGTAGGGGGTGGACCGTGTGCGCACTGGCGTGGACACTGATTACTGGGCAGCCGCTCCACGAGCCACCAGGTACAGTTAAGGAGCACAGGTCTGGGGTTTTTTCTCCCATATTAAACCAATTTTGTACTGCCCGCAGCGCATTGTGATAGGTAATAGGGCCTGATTCAGGTTGGATTGCAATCACAGTAAGCGATCCAACTGCAAAAATTGCTAAGAGCAAACGCATGTGCCTGCATTTTCTGCGGCACCCCGCAGAGAATGCGATCGCCTCTGCCTGTCAATCGGGGCAGGGGGGGAGAGGGGGGTCAGCAACACTCCATTTCCAAGTCAGGGATGGAGCGGTGCGGGGGCAAGGCTTCAAAATGGGGTCTGCAACGGAGGAGACACAGGGGGCGTGGTCACAGCGGCTGTATGACATCACATTCAGCCGCTGTGATCACAAAAATGGTGGCGGCTTCCTGCGCGCACATACAGTCTGCACCAGCAGGAGGCTACACCATTTTTTATGATCACGCTGAACTGCAGTGCGACTGCAATTACAGATTGGTCAAGAAGGGAGGCGTCATGCTGGGTGGCCATGTCCTGTCACTGTGCAGGAGCCAGCACCGCTCACACACTAGTCCCCGGGTGCAGCCCCCAACCCCCGGGACACCCGGAGCAACAAAATGTAGATTCAGGCCACCAGGCCACGCCCCTACCTATGAAACCATGCCTCCTATTTACCATTGCGCTGCTTATCTGCGCGCACTGCATTACAATCTCCTTCGCCACCTCTCTGGGTGTCACCAGTGATAGTGACACCTCTGCCATGCTTGTAGCAGCTGGTCCTAAGATCTACGCCTCAAGCCCTGAGTGTTTGCCCTTGTGACTTGTTGATCATCATAGCGAAGCAGATGCTTACAGAAAACTGCAGGGGCTTAGATTGAAAATAAAAAAATTGATGGGTATAAGGTAGAGAGGAGCGGGTTCGGTTCTCCGAGAACCGAATTCCCGACGAACTCCACGTGGTTTACACTGGTCCGAGGCAGGCTCGGTTGTTCCCGCCTGACTCGGAAAACCTGAACAAGGGAAAATGTCATCATCCCGCTGTCGGATTCTCGCGAGATTCGGATTTCATATAAAGAGCTGCGCGTTGCCGCCATTTTTACTCGTGCATTGAAGAGGGAGCGGAGAGGACGTGGCTATGTTCTCTCAGTGGAAATCTCAATATCAGTGCTCAGTATCAGTGGTTACTTATTGCTGCTCAGTAATACTAGTAGTGTGTCTCTCCTGCTCAGTGTCAGTTCTCAGTAGTATCCTCATCAGTGCTCAGTATCACTGCTCATTGTCTTGTGCTGCATTGTGGTGCTCAGCATACTACAGTACATTACTAATAGTCCAGTGCTGCATCTTGCTGCTCAGTGTCAGTTCTAGTATCCTCATCAGTGCTCACTATCACTGCTCATTACATTGTGGTGTTCTGTATACTACAGTAACATAGTAATATAGTAACATATAGTAATATAGTTTTTGAGGTTGAAAAGAGGCAAATTGCCCATCGTGTTCAACCTGTTTTAAGTTGTGATGATTCTACATACTTGCTGAATAATGTTTTATGACTAGTTAACTACTACAACTCATGTTACCCCCGGATTAACCATGTTGATATTTTAAGTATTATAACCTTGGATAGCTTTTTCATTCAGAAATGTATCCATTCCTTTTTTAAATCCAATTACAGAGTCCGCCATTACCACCTTCCCTGGCAGGGAATTCCACATCCTGATTGCCCTAACAGTGAAGATCATAGTATCTCACCTGGCAGGTAAGTAGGAGTTGGGCTAGAGCTGTGGAGGATTGCTGCTTGGGCACCCCCTGTCAAGTGAAGGAGATCCAACTGAGGCAGCACAAGGGAACTCTCGAAAGAAGAACAAGGCTAGAGGAAGATCTGAGACAAATAAATCTGACTTTTACCAGAGCTGACCAGAGGAAAGCACAAACACAGTCCCCCACTACCACAAATAATGCAGTCGAGTTTCCCACATTTGGGGAAATCACAGGGGTCAGCATACCCAGAATGCAATGAATGAACCTCACCCTGGGAGAACAATCTTCATGACCAAGGTATCTCCTATGCAAAATAAGTATGATTTGGGATAGGGCTGGGGAGGGCCGCTGCTCAGGCACATCTCTGTCAAGTAAAGGAGATTCAACTGAGGCAGCACAAGGGAACTCTCATCTGGGGACAACAACTGCAGGGAGAACACATATTTTCAGATGAACATGGGAGGGCAGAAGGCTGCCTAAAACTGAAGCACCCCCAAACAACGAACCAAATGCAACTACTAGTGCAAGCATTCCTGGGGGAAGGCCTGCAGCAGATGGATTTGCTTATGGTGATGTCATCCAAGCAGTGGGTCAAAGTTGGCTTCAACCCTCGTCTGCATATGAAAAGAATAAAGGGGTGTGCAGGGCATGGCGGCCTTTTGCGGCGCTTGGATGACCCCTAGTTCGCATTAAACACCTCCACCCTCCTTCGGTGTGGGGCTCATGTTGGCTATGCCCCAGCCCCTGAAGCATTCAAGCTGATTTCTTGCAGCAGCTGGGCACTGTAACAGCTCCAGAGCTGCTCTGTAAAGCAAGTAAAAGGGTGTGGGCCCTGCAGCACTACCTGTAGTTTGCATTGTGCGTTGGAAGGCACAAAGTAAGCAGATGGGAGAAGTCAGGATAGTGCACAAGGGTATAGAAGGGAGGGGCTCAAGAAAAAAGAAGTGGAAACAGACAGCAAACTAGGCTGGAGAGAGACCTGAGACAAAGAGATCTGAATTATATGAGAGCCGACCAGGGGAAACACAAATTATGCAGTCAAGTTTCCCACATTTGGGGAAATCGCAGGGGCAGCACACCCAGAGTGCAATGGGTGAGCCTTGCCCTGGGAGAAGCATCTTCATGATCATAGTATCTCACCTGGCAGGTAAGTAGGAGTTGGGCTAGAGCTGGGGAGGGTCGCTGCTCGGGCACCCCCTGTCAAGTGAAGGAGATCCAACTGAGGCAGCACAAGGGAACTCTCGAAAGAAGAACAAGGCTAGAGGAAGATCTGAGACAAAGAAATCTGACTTTTACCAGAGCTGACCAGAGGAAAGCACAAACACAGTCCCCCACTACCACAAATAATGCAGTTGAGTTTCCCACATTTGGGGAAATCACAGGGGTCAGCATACCCAGAATGCAATGAATGAACCTAACCCTGGGAGAACAATCTTCATGACCATGGTATCTCCTATGCAAAATAAGTATGATTTGGGATAGGGCTGGGGAGGGCCGCTGCTCAGGCACATCTCTGTCAAGTAAAGGAGATTCAACTGAGGCAGCACAAGGGAACTCTCATCTGGGGACAACAACTGCAGGGAGAACACATATTTTCAGATGAACATGGGAGGGCAGAAGGCTGCCTAATACTGAAGCACCCCCAAACAACAAACCAAATGCAACAACTAGTGCAAGCATTCCTGGGGGAAGGCCTGCAGCAGATGGATTTGAATATGGTGATGTCATCCAAGCAGTGGGTCAAAGTTGGCTTCAACCCTCGTCTGCATATGAAAAGAATAAAGGGGTGTGCAGGGCATGGCGGCCTTTTGCGGCGCTTGGATGACCCCTAGTTCGCATTAAACACCTCCACCCTCCTTCGGTGTGGGGCTCATGTTGGCTATGCCCCAGCCCCTGAAGCATTCAAGCTGATTTCTTGCAGCAGCTGGGCACTGTAACAGCTCCAGAGCTGCTCTGTAAAGCAAGTAAAAGGGTGTGGGCCCTGCAGCACTACCTGTAGTTTGTATTGTGCGTTGGAAGGCACAAAGTAAGCAGACGGGAGAAGTCAGGATAGTGCACAAGGGTATAGAAGGGAGGGGCTCAAGAAAAAAGAAGTGGAAACAGACAGCAAACTAGGCTGGAGAGAGACCTGAGACAAAGAGATCTGAATTATATGAGAGCCGACCAGGGGAAACACAAATTATGCAGTCAAGTTTCCCACATTTGGGGAAATCGCAGGGGCAGCACACCCAGAGTGCAATGGGTGAGCCTTGCCCTGGGAGAAGCATCTTCATGATCATAGTATCTCACCTGGCAGGTAAGTAGGAGTTGGGCTAGAGCTGGGGAGGGTCGCTGCTCGGGCACCCCCCTGTCAAGTGAAGGAGATCCAACTGAGGCAGCACAAGGGAACTCTCGAAAGAAGAACAAGGCTAGAGGAAGATCTGAGACAAAGAAATCTGACTTTTACCAGAGCTGACCAGAGGAAAGCACAAACACAGTCCCCCACTACCACAAATAATGCAGTTGAGTTTCCCACATTTGGGGAAATCACAGGGGTCAGCATACCCAGAATGCAATGAATTAACCTAACCCTGGGAGAACAATCTTCATGACCATGGTATCTCCTATGCAAAATAAGTATGATTTGGGATAGGGCTGGGGAGGGCCGCTGCTCAGGCACATCTCTGTCAAGTAAAGGAGATTCAACTGAGGCAGCACAAGGGAACTCTCATCTGGGGACAACAACTGCAGGGAGAACACATATTTTCAGATGAACATGGGAGGGCAGAAGGCTGCCTAATACTGAAGCACCCCCAAACAACAAACCAAATGCAACAACTAGTGCAAGCATTCCTGGGGGAAGGCCTGCCGCAGATGGATTTGCATATGGTGATGTCATCCAAGCAGTGGGTCAAAGTTGGTTCAAACACCTTTGCAAAGTTCTATAAGTTTGATACCCTGGCTGAGGAGGACCTCCTGTTTGCTCAATCGGTGCTGCAAAGTCATCCGCACTCTCCTGCCCGTTTGGGAGCTTTGGTATAATCCCCATGGTCCTTACGGAGTCCCCAGCATCCTCTAGGACGTAAGAGAAAATAAGATTTTAAACCTACCGGTAAATCTTTTTCTCGTAGTCCGTAGAGGATGCTGGGTGCCCGTCCCAAGTGCGGTCTACTTCTGCAAGACTTGTATATAGTTATTGCTTACATAAGGGTTATATGTTAGTTTTCATCGGTCTTGGACTGATGCTATGTTGTTTTCATACTGTTAACTGGGTAGTATATCACAAGTTATACGGTGTGATTGGTGTGGCTGGTATGAATCTTGACCTTGGATTAACAAAAATCCTTTCCTCGTACTGTCCGTCTCCTCTGGGCACAGTTTCTCTAACTGAGGTATGGAGGAGGGGCATAGAGGGAGGAGCCAGTGCACACCCAGATCTAAAGTCTTTCTTAAAGTGCCCATGTCTGCTGCGGAGCCCGTCTATCCCCCATGGTCCTTACGGAGTCCCCATCATCCTCTACGGACTACGAGAAAAAAAAATTACCGGTAGGTTTAAAATGTTATTTTTTTCTCTGCAACCCACTGCTAAATTGTGCTTCCTAGCTGTTTTTTATAAAATCACTTAATTAAATCTAACTCTGATTACGTCAGAGAAGGCCAGGTACCCTACACCATAAGAGGGGGTTTGAAATTTTGACTTGTCTACTTAAAGATCACCAAAATCTGATGACAAGGTCAATTACATCCCTGGGTGGGATTGAACCACCAACCTTTTGGTTAATAGCCCATGTAAGTGCAAGAAATCCTGAAGCACTCACTCATCATGGGAAAGTACCAATGTGTTTCTTACAAAAATTCTCCAGATTATTGACTTTTTAAAGTTTTTCTAGGAAACGTTCTAGATGAATGCTTATTAGCCTTTGTCAGTATTGACTTTCGCAAGGTGTCTCTGTGGCGCAATCGGTTAGCATGTTTGGCTATTAACCAAAAGGTTGGTGGTTCAATCCCACCCAGGGATGTAATTGACCTTGTAATCAGATTTTGGTGATCTTTAAGTAGACAAGTCAAAATTTCAAAAACCCCCCTTATGGTGTAGGGTACCTGGCCTTCTCTGATGTAATCAGAGTTAGATTTGATTAAGTGATTTTATAAAAAAACAGCTAGGAAGCACAATTTAGCAGTGAGTTGCAGAGAAAAAAAATTATGCTGGCAGAAAAGTCCAATTGAGTGATTAAACAGCTCTTCATTTTCTGATTTTATGTTTATGCTAACAAATTTGCTCTCTGAAAAGTGTCCACAAAGCCAAGTCTCTGATTAACACCTTTGTAGGAATGGTTTTTCACCTATTACTGAATTAAACTTGCTTCATTGGAAAGGCATCAAAGATGCATCCTCATTTCAATGTCTACTGAAATAATACAGGTTGACACCAGGAAACGTCACTGCATCCTTGCTGCTTCCTCATGGGGAAGTCTGTTTAATGTGAAAACAAGGTGATATCTAATCAGCACACAGGTAAGGAATTAAGAAAATCTTTCTTTATGGGTGAAGATGTTTCTCACAAATTGTTGTCCCAATGCATCATTGAAATTCAAGATGGAAGATGATTTTCATATATCACTTGTACATTTTGCATTGCTCTTCTGGTGACAATGTAGTTTGTTTTTGTCAATTACCATTTCAGTAATAGGGTAAAGAAAATTAAGTGGATTTTTTAAAGAAAACAATGCTGTCAATATACTATTAAAACAAATTAAAATGATAAAAGTTATTGTACTTTAAGTAAAAATAAAAGTGCCAAAATATCAATCCCAGTTTTTGATTACTTTAATTATAAAAAAAAAAATGCACATAGCAGAGAATAGTTTCGATCAATCGACCTCTGGGTTATGGGCCCAGCATGCTTCCATTGCACTACTCTGCTGCTCATGGAAGTGTCAGAGATCCTGAAGACTAAATTGATTAAAGGCCTAAAAGTACTGGACTATAAGGAAAGACTTACTAGGCTGAATATTTATACACTAGAAAAGAGGTGCCTAAGAGGAGATATTATTAATATCTTCAAATATGTAAAGATACATAACAAAGAGTTATCAGAGGAATTATTTATTAAAAGAACACGTGGTCACTCGCTGCGACTGGAGGAAAGTTCAGAACGCAATGGAGGAAAGGTTTCTTCACTGTTAGGGCAATCAGGATGTGGAATTCCCTGCCAGGGAAGGTGGTAATGGCGGACTCTGTAATTGGATTTAAAAAAGGAATGGATACATTTCTGAATGAAAAAGCTATCCAAGGTTATAATACTTAAAATATCAACATGGTTAATCCGGGGGTAACATGAGTTATAGTAGCTAACTAGTCATAAAACATTATTCAGCAAGTATGTAGAATCATCACAACTTAAAACAGGTTGAACACGATGGGCAATTTGCCTCTATTCAACCTCAAAAACTATGTTACTATATTACTATGTTATTGTAGTATACAGAACACCACAATGCAATGAGCAGTGATAGTGAGCACTGATGAGGATACTAGAACTGACACTGAGCAGCAAGATGCAGCACTGGACTATTAGTAATGTACTGTATTATGCTGAGCAACACAATGCAGCACAAGACAATGAACAGTGATACTGAGCACTGATGAGGATACTACTGAGAACTGACACTGAGCAGGAGAGACACACTACTAGTATTACTGAGCAGCAATAAGTAACCACTGATACTGAGCACTGATATTGAGATTTCCACTGAGAGAACATAGCCACGTCCTCTCCGCTCTCTCTTCAATGCACGAGTAAAAATGGCAGCAACGCGCAGCTCTTTATATGGAATCCGAATCTCGCGAGAATCCGACAGCGGGATGATGACATTTTCCCTTGTTCAGGTTTTCCGAGTCAGGCGGGAACAACCGAGCCTGCCTCGGACCAGTGTAAACCACGTGGAGTTCGTGGGGAATTCGGTTCTCGGAGAACCGAACCCGCTCCTCTCTACCTTATACCCTATCAATTTTTTTATTTTCAATCTAAGCCCCTGCAGTTTTCTGTAAGCATCTGCTTCGCTATGATGATCAACAAGTCACAAGGGCAAACACTCAGGGTTTGAGGCGTAGATCTTAGGACCAGCTGCTACAAGCATGGCAGAGGTGTCACTATCACTGGTGACACCCAGAGAGGTGGCGAGGGAGATTGTAATGCAGTGCGCGCAGATAAGCAGTGCAATGGTAAAAAGGAGGCATGGTTTCATAGGTAGGGGCGTGGCCTGGTGGCCTGAATCTACATTTTGTTGCTCCGGGTGTCCCGGGGGTTGGGGGCTGCACCCGGGGACTAGTGTGTGAGCGGTGCTGGCTCCTGCAAAGTGACAGGGCATGGCCACCCAGCATGACGCCTCCCTTCTTGACCATGCTGTAATTGCAGTCGCACTGCAGTTCAGCGTGATCATAAAAAATGGTGTAGGCTCCTGCTGGTGCAGACTGTATGTGCGCGCAGGAAGCCGCCACCATTTTTGTGATCACAGCGGCTGAATGTGATGTCATACAGTCGCTGTGACCACGCCCCCTGTGTCTCCTCCGTTGCAGACCCCATTTTGAAGCCTTGCCCCCGCACCGCTCCATCCCTGACTTGGAAATGGAGTGTTGCTGACCCACCTCTCCCCCCCTTCCCCGCCCCGATTGACAGGCAGAGGCGATCACATTCTCTGCGGGGTGCCGCAGAAAATGCAGGCACATGCGTATGCTCTTAGCAATTTTTGCAGTTGGATCGCTTATTGTGATTGCAATCCAACCTGAATCAGGCCCTATTACCTATCACAATGCGCTGCGGGCAGTACAAAATTGGGTTAATATAGGAGAAAAACCCCCAGACCTGTGCTCCTTAACTGTACCTGGTGGCTAGTGGAGCGGCTGCCCAGTAATCAGTGTCCACCGCAGTGCGCACACGGCCCACCCCCTACGGCCTCGCTCCCCTTCAGCAGCGGCCTCGTGATCCGGAAGGGTGGTGTGTGTGTGACTGACCTTAGGATGAAACCGGAGCCTCCGCTGCAGTGACCCAGCAACCAGGGCACGGGAGTATACAGCGCCGCTGGGAGTGATGAAGCTGCAGTAAAGATGTCTATTAGACCTAGCCTGCTGCAGCCCTTGTAGATTCTCATAAAACAAGTTCTTCTTTTCTTGTCAAAATTAATAGCTAAGAATAGGCTGCCTGAGGCAGGCCCCTGTTAATTGGCCTGCTACTGAAGGCACCAACTACAAACTGAGCTCCCTGTTCATGGAAGCGGGGTTATAGAGGAGAATGCACTGAGCTTCTTGGGAACAGTCAAAAGCTTTGAGCCGGTTGGTGCCTCAGATCAAGATCCTACTCTACACCCCAATGTGAATCCTTGTGGAGTCCAGTGTACCCCACAGAAGAAATTAATGTGTCACACCCATTGGCAGCAACCTTAGAATAGCTGCTGACGGGCACAATTGAGAAAGGAAGGGGGGGGGGACATTTGAATCCAGCACATAGATGCAATTCAAATATGTAATTCGTACCTTCCTATTTTAAAATATAATGGATGAACCTCACCCTGTGAGAACAATCTTCATGATCAAGAGATCTCATATGCAAAATAAATATGAGTTGGGATAGGGCTGGGGAGGGCTGCTCGGGCAGCACCTCCCCCGTCAAGTTAAGGAGATTCAACTGAGGAAGCACAAGGGAACTCTCGTCTGGGGACAACAACTGCAGGGAGACCACATCTTTTCAGATGAACATGGGAGGGCGGAAGGCTGCCTAATACTGAAGCACCATATGCAACAACTAGTACAAGCATTCCTGGGGGAAGGTCTGCAGCAGACAGATTTGCATACGGTGATGTTATCCAAGCAGTGGGCCAAAGTTGACTGGAACCCTCATCTGCATATGAAAAGAGAAAAGGGGCATGCAGGGCATGGCGGCCTTTTGCAGTGCTTGGATGACCCCTAGTTCACATTAAACACCCCCACCCTCCTTTGGTGTGGGGCTCATGTTGGCCATGCCCCATCCCCTGAAGCATTCAAGCTGATTTCTTGCAGCAGCTGGGCACTGTAACAGCTCCAGAGCTGTTCTGTAAGGCAAGTAAAAGGGTGTGGGCCCTGCAGCACCACCTGTAGTTCGCATTGTGCGTTGGAAGGCACAAAGTAAGCAGACGGGAGGAGAAGTCAGGATAGTGCGCAAGGGCATTCTTTTCTCTTAGTCCGTAGAGGATGCTGGGGTCACATTAAGAACCATGGGGTATAGACGGGATCCGCAAGAGACATGGGCACTTTAAGACTTTCAAAGGGTGTGAACTGGCTCCTCCCTCTATGCCCCTCCTCCAGACTCCAGTTATAGGAACTGTGCCCAGGGAGACGGACATTTCGAGGAAAGGATTTATTGTTAAACTAAGGTGAGCATCTTACCAGCTCACACCTTAAACATGCCGCAGAACGTGGCATTCAACAGAACACAAGCCAACGGCATGAACAATTGCAGCAAAAAGCTGACCAGAACCATAACACAACATGTGTATAACCACAAGTAATAACTGCAGACACAGTATGGACTGGGACGGGTGCCCAGCATCCTCTACAGACTAAGAGAAAAGGATTTACCGGTAGGTATTAAAATCCTATTTTCTCATACGACCTAGAGGATGCTGGGGTCACATTAAGAACCATGGGGTTATACCAAAGCTCTTGAACGGGTGGGAGAGTGCGTACGACTCTGCAGCACCGAATGACCCAACTTAAGGTTATCATCAGCCAAGGTATCAAACTTGTAAAACTTAGCAAAAGTGTTTACTAAATAGCTGCTCGGCAAAGTTGCAATGCCGAGACTCCCCGACCAGCTGCCAAGGATGAACCCACCTTTCTAGTAGAATGGGTCTTCACCTACTTCAGTAACGGCAATCCTGCCGTGGAACGAGCATGCTGAATCTTACCACAGATCCAGCGCATAATGGTCTGCATGGAAGCAGGACACCAAATCCTGTTGGGAGCATACAGGACAAACAGAGCCTCTGTTTTCCTAATCTGAACCGTTCTGGTGACATACATTTTCAAAGTTCTGACCACAGCCAGAGACTTTGACTCAACGAAGGTGTCAGTGGCCAAAGGCACCATGTGGAAAGATGAACCACCTTCGGCAGAAATTGTTGACGTGTCCTCAATTCTGCTCTATCTTCATGAAAGATCAAATAAAGGCTCTTGTGATACTGCATGGTTTGTACTGTTTTCCATGTGCTCCCAGACCTTTAAGCAAGTAGCATGGTCAAGAAAGTTCTGTTTGAAAAGAAACAACATTTACTGTCATTGTTATGCAAATAAACTTACATTAAAGCTAACAAGAAAGCACACTCGTTCTGTCTTTAAACTGATAAAAGAAACCCCAATAATATGGGGCATGCAAAAATTGAGATAAAACTCAGTTTTGCTCCTCTCCACGGAAATCTTTAATAAAAGGCGAAATATTTGTTAGTTCTGAAGAGAAACCAGAGCATGACCAAGATTCCACCTGTCGCCTGAGTGCCATGCCAGCAGTTCTCATTCAGCTGAAAGTGAGCACCCAATTTGAATGAAAGAAAGCAGATTTCTCACCAGGCTTCCCCTTGCTATAAACATGGTTTGTACTCTTTTCCATGTGCTCCCAGATCTTTCAAGCAATTAGTATAGTCAAGAAAGTTCTGTTTGAAAAGAAACAAACATTTACTGTCATTTCTATGCAAATGAGCTTACATTAAAGCACACTCGTTCTATCTTTAAACCGATAAAAGAAACCCCAATAAGACGGAGCATGCAAAAATTGAGATAAAACTCAGTTTTGCTCCTCTCCACGGAAATCTTTAGTAAAAGGCGAAAGATCTGTTCGTTTTGAAGAGAAACCAGAGCATGACCAAGATTCCACCTGTCGCCTGAGTGCCATGCCAGCAATCCTCATTCAGCTCAAAGTGAGCACCCAATTTGAAAGAAAGAAAGCAGATTTCTCACCAGGCTTCCCCTTGCTATAAACATGGTTTGTACTCTTTTCCATGTGCTCCCAGATCTTTCAAGCAATTAGTGTGGTCAAGAAAGTTCTGTTTGAAAAGAAACAAACATTTACTGTCATTTCTATGCAAATGAGCTTACATTAAAGCACACTCGTTCTATCTTTAAACCGATAAAATAAAATCCCAATAAGATGGGGCATGCAAAAATTGAGATAAAACTCAGTTTTGCTCCTCTCCACGGAAATCTTTAGTAAAAGGCGAAAGATTTGTTCGTTCTGAAGAGAAACCAGAACATGACCAAGATTCCACCTGTCGCCTGAGTGCCATGCCAGCAGTCCTCATTCAGCTCAAAGTGAGCACCCAATTTGAAAGAAAGAAAGCAGATTTCTCACCAGGCTTCCCCTTGCTATAAACATGGTTTGTACTCTTTTCCATGTGCTCCCAGATCTTTCAAGCATTTAGTATAGTCAAGAAAGTTCTGTTTGAAAAGAAACAAACATTTACTGTCATTTCTATGCAAATGAGCTTACATTAAAGCACACTCGTTCTATCTTTAAACCGATAAAAGAAACCCCAATAAGACGGAGCATGCAAAAATTGAGATAAAACTCAGTTTTGCTCCTCTCCACGGAAATCTTTAGTAAAAGGCGAAAGATCTGTTCGTTTTGAAGAGAAACCAGAGTATGACTAAGATTCCACCTGTCGCCTGAGTGCCATGCCAGCAGTCCTCATTCAGCGCAAAGTGAGCACCCAATTTGAAAGAAAGAAAGCAGATTTCTCACCAGGCTTCCCCTTGCTATAAGCATGGTTTGTACTCTTTTCCATGTGCTCCCAGATCTTTCAAGCAATTAGAATGGTCAAGAAAGTTCTGCTTGAAAAGAAACAGACATTTATAGTCATTGTTATGCAAATAAACTTACATTAAAGCTAACAAGAAACTGATAAAAGAAACCCCAATAATATGGGGCATGCAAAAATTGAGATAAAACTCAGTTTTGCTCCTCTCCACAGAAATCTTTAATAAAAGGCGAAAGATTTGTTCGTTCTGAAGAGAAACCAGAGCATGACCAAGATTCCACCTGTCGCCTAAATGCTGTGCCAGCAGTCCTCATTCAGATCAAAGTGAGCGCCCAACTTGAAAGTAAGCAGATTTCTCACCTGGCTTCTCCTTGCTATAAGCATGGTTTGTACTGTATTCCATGTGCTCCCAGATCTTTCAAGCAAGTAGCATGGTCAAGAAAGTTCTGTTTGAAAAGAAACAAACATTTACTGTCATTTCTATGCAAATGAGCTTACATTAAAGCACACTCATTCTATCTTTAAACCGATAAAAGAAACCCCAAAAAGATGGGGCATGCAAAAATTGAGATAAAACTCGGTTTTGCTCCTCTCCACGGAAATCTTTAATAAAAGGCGAAAGATTTGTTCGTTCTGAAGAGAAACCAGAGCATGACCAAGATTTTTATCTGAAAATATGTGTTCTCCCTGCAGTTGTTGTCCCCAGATGAGAGTTCCCTTGTGCTGCCTCAGTTGAATCTCCTTTACTTGACAGAGATGTGCCTGAGCAGCGGCCCTCCCCAGCCCTATCCCAAATCATACTTATTTTGCATAGGAGATACCATGGTCATGAAGATTGTTCTCCCAGGGTGAGGTTCATTCATTGCATTCTGGGTATGCTGACCCCTGTGATTTTCCCAAATGTGGGAAACTCGCTTTTATACCCTTGTGCACTATCCTGACTTCTCCTCCTGTCTGCTTACTTTGTGCCTTCCAATGCACAATGCAAACTACAGGTAGTGCTGCAGGGCCCACACCCTTTTACTTGCCTTACAGAGCAGCTCTGGAGCTGATACAGTGCCAAGCTGCTGCAAGAAATCAGCTTGAATGCTTCAGGGGATGGGGCATGGCCAACATGAGCCCCACACCGAAGGAGGGTGGGGGTGTTTAATGCGAACTAAGGGTCATCCAAGCGCCGCAAAAGGCCGCCATGCCCTGCATACCCCTTTTCTCTTTTCATATGCAGATGAGGGTTCCAGCCAACTTTGGCCCACTGCTTGGATGACATCACCGTATGCAAATCCGTCTTCTGCAGAACTTCCCCCAGGAATGCTTGCACTAGTTGTTGCATTTGGTTTGTTGTTTGGGGGTGCTTCAGTATTAGGCAGCCTTCTGCCCTCCCATGTTCATCTGAAAATATGTGTTCTCCCTGCAGTTGTTGTCCCCAGATGAGAGTTCCCTTGTGCTGCCTCAGTTGAATCTCCTTTACTTGACAGAGATGTGCATGAGCAGCGGCCCTCCCCAGCCCTATCCCAAATCATACTTATTTTGCATAGGAGATACCATGGTCATGAAGATTGTTCTCCCAGGGTGAGGTTCATTCATTGCATTTTGGGTATGCTGACCCCTGTGATTTACCCAAATGTGGGAAACTCGACTGCATTATTTGTGGTAGTGGGGGACTGTGTTTGTGCTTTCCTCTGGTCAGCTCTGTTAAAACTCAGATTTCTTTGTCTCAGATTTTCCTCTAGCCTTGTTCTTCTTTCGAGAGTTCCCTTGTGCTGCCTCAGGTGGATCTCCTTCACTTGACAGGGGGGTGCCCGAGCAGCGACCCTCCCCAGCTCTAGCCCAACTCCTACTTACCTGCCAGGTGAGATACTATGATCAGGAAGGTGCTTCTCCCAGGGCAAGGCTCACCCATTGCACTCTGGGTGTGCTGCTCCTACGATTTCCCCAAATGTGGGACACTTGACTGCATAATTTGTGTTTCCTCTGGTCGGCTCTCGTATAATTCAGATCTCTTTGTCTCAGGTCTTTCTCCAGCCTAGTTTGCTGTCTGTTTCCACTTCTTTTATCTTGAGCCCCTCCCTTCTATACCCTTGTGCACTATCCTGACTTCTCCTCCCGTCTGCTTACTTTGTGCCTTCCAATGCACAATGCAAACTACAGGTAGTGCTGCAGGGCCCACACAATCTTTTACTTGCCTTAAAGAGCAGCTCTGGAGCTGTTACAGTGCCCAGCTGCTGCAAGAAATCAGCTTGAATGCTTCAGGGGATGGGGCATGGCCAACATGAGCCCCACACCAAAGGTGGGTGGGGGTGTTTAATGCGAACTAGGGGTAATCCAAGCACCGCAAAAGGCCGCCATGCCCTGCACGCCCCTTTTCTCTTTTCATATGCAGATGAGGGTTGAAGCCAACTTTGACCCACTGCTTGGATGACATCACCATATGCAAATCCATCTGCTGCAGGCCTTGCCCCAGGAATGCTTGCACTAGTTGTTGCATTTGGTTTGTTGTTTGGGGGTGCTTCAGTATTAGGCAGCCTTCTGCCCTCCCATGTTCATCTGAAAATATGTGTTCTCCCTGCAGTTGTTGTCCCCAGATGAGAGTTCCCTTGTGCTGCCTCAGTTGAATCTCCTTTACTTGACAGAGATGTGCCTGAGCAGCGGCCCTCCCAGCCCTATCCCAAATCATACTTATTTTGCATAGGAGACACCATGGTCATGAAGATTGTTCACCCAGGGTGAGGTTCATTCATTGCATTCTGGGTATGCTGACCCCTGTGATTTCCCCAAATGTGGGAAACTCGCCTGCATTTTTTGTGGTAGTGGGGGACTGTGTTTGTGTTTTCCTCTGGTCAGCTCTGGTAAAAGTCAGATTTCTTTGTCTCATATATTCCTCTAGCCTTGTTCTTCTTTCGAGAGTTCCCTTGTGCTGCCTCAGTTGGATCTCCTTCACTTGACAGGGGGGTGCCCGAGCAGTGACCCTCCCCAGCTCTAGCCCAACTCCTACTTACCTGCCAGGTGAGATACTATGATCATGAAGGTGCTTCTCCCAGGGCAAGGCTCACCCATTGCACTCTGGGTGTGCTGCTCCTGTGATTTCCCCAAATGTGGGAAACTTGATTGCATAATTTGTGTTTCCCCTGGTCGGCTCTCGTATAATTCAGATCTCTTTGTCTCAGGTCTCTCTCCAGCCTAGTTTGCTGTCTGTTTCCACTTCTCTTTTCTGGAGCCACTCCCTTCTATGCCCTTGCGCACTATCCTGACTTCTCCCGTCTGCTTACTTTGTGCCTTCCAACGCACAATGCGAACTACAGGTAGTGCTGCAGGGCCCACACCCTTTTAGTTGCCTTACAGAGCAGCTCTGGAGCTGTTACAGTGCCCAGCTGCTGCAAGAAATCAGCTTGAATGCTTCAGGGGCTGGGGCATAGCCAACATGAGCCCCACACCAAAGGAGGGTGGGGGTGTTTAATGCGAACTAGGGGTCATCCAAGCACCGCAAAAGGCCGCCATGCCCTGCATGCCCCTTTTCTCTTTTCATATGCAGATGAGGGTTCCAGCCAACTTTGGCCCACTGCTTGGATGACATCACCGTATGCAAATCCGTCTGCTGCAGACCTTCCCCCAGGAATGCTTGTACTAGTTGTTGCATATGGTTTGATATTTGATGGTGCTTCAGTATTAGGCAGCCTTCCGCCCTCCCATGTTCATCTGAAAAGATGTGGTCTCCCTGCAGTTGTTGTCCCCAGACGAGAGTTCCCTTGTGCTTCCTCAGTTGAATCTCCTTAACTTGATGGGGGAGGGGCTGCCCGAGCAGCCACCCTCCCCAGCCCTATCCCAACTCATACTTATTTTGCATATGAGATCTCTTGATCATGAAGATTGTTCTCACAGGGTGAAGTTCATCCATTATATTTTAAAATAGGAAGGTACAAATTACATATTTGAATTGCATCTATGTGCTGGATTCAAATGTCCCCCCCCCCCTTCCTTTCTCAATTGTGCCCATCAGCAGCTATTCTAAGGTTGCTGCCAATGGGTGTGACACATTAATTTCTTCTGTGGGGTACACAGGACTCCACAAGGATTCACATTGGGGTGTAGAGTAGGATCTTGATCTGAGGCACCAACCGACTCAAAGCTTTTGACTGTTCCCAAGATGCTCAGCGCATCCTCCTCTATAACCCCGCTTCCATGAACAGGGAGCTCAGTTTGTAGTTGGTGCCTTCAGTAGCAGGCCACTTAACAGGGGCCTGCCTCAGGAAGCCAATTCTTAGCTATTCATTTTGACAAGAAAAGAAGAACTTGTTTTATGAGAATCTACAAGGGCTGCAGCAGGCTAGGTCTAATAGACATCTTTACTGCAGCTTCATCACTCCCAGCGGCGCTGTATACTCCCGTGCCCTGGTTGCTGGGTCACTGCAGCGGAGGCTCCGGTTTCTTCCTAAGGTCAGTCACACACACACCGCCCTTCCGGATCACGAGGCCGCTGATGAAGGGGAGCGAGGCCGTAGGGGGTGGACCGTGTGCGCACTGGCGTGGACACTGATTACTGGGCAGCCGCTCCACTAGCCACCAGGTACAGTTAAGGAGCACAGGTCTGGGGGTTTTTCTCCTATATTAAACCAATTTTGTACTGCCCGCAGCGCATTGTGATAGGTAATAGGGCCTGATTCAGGTTGGATTGCAATCACAATAAGTGATCCAACTGCAAAAATTGCTAAGAGCATACGCATGTGCCTGCATTTTCTGCGGCACCCCGCAGAGAATGCGATCGCCTCTGCCTGTCAATCGGGGCAGGGGGGGAGAGGGGGGTCAGCAACACTCCATTTCCAAGTCAGGGATGGAGCGGTGCGGGGGCAAGGCTTCAAAATGGGGTCTGCAATGGAGGAGACACAGGGGGCGTGGTCACAGCAGCTGTATGACATCACATTCAGCCGCTGTGATCACAAAAATGGTGGCGGCTTCCTGCGCGCACATACAGTCTGCACCAGCAGGAGGCTACACCATTTTTTATGATCACGCTGAACTGCAGTGCGACTGCAATTACAGCATGGTCAAGAAGGGAGGCGTCATGCTGGGTGGCCATAAGAGATGAGCGGGTTCGGTTCCTCGGAATCCGAACCCGCCCGAACTTCACCCTTTTTTGCTCGGGTCCGAGCAGACTCGGATCCTCTCGCCTTGCTCGGTTAACCCGAGCGCGCCCGAACGTCATCATCCCGCTGTCGGATTCTCACGAGACTTGGATTCTATATAAGGAGCCGCGTGTCGCCGCCATTTTCACACGTGCATTGAGATTGATAGGGAGAGGACGTGGCTGGCGTCCTCTCCGTTTAGATTAGAAGATAGAGACGAGTGACATTTGATTTACTACTAATTTGGGGAGCAGTTGAACTTGTCAGGAGTACTCAGTAGTGCAGAGTTTTGCTGATAGTGACCACCAGTTTTATTATTTATAATCCGTTCTCTGCCTGAAAAAAAACGATACACATACCATATCTGTGCTCAGCCTCAGTGTGCTGCATGATATATCATCTATGTATATCTGACTGTGCTGAGTGCTCACTGCTCACACAGCTTAATTGTGGGGGAGACTGGGGAGCAGTTATAGCAGGAGTACAGTGCACACTTTTGCTGCCAGTGTGACCACCAGTATATTGTCTGCCTGAAAAAGTTAAACACTCCTGTGGTGTTTTTTTTTTATTCTATAAATGCATTCTGCTGACAGTGTCCAGCAGGTCCGTCATACATATATTATATAAATATTTACCTGCAGTAGTGTTATATTTTTTTTTTCATCTTTATCATCTCTATATTAGCAGACGCAGTACGGTAGTCCACGGCTGTGGCTATCTCTGTGTCGTCAGTGCTCGTCCATAATTGTATACCTACCTACCTGTGGTGGTTTTTTTTTTTCTATCTTCTTCATACTAGTAGTTTAGGAGTCTACTGACAGTGTCCACCAGGTCCATCATTATATTATATACCTACAGTAGTAATATATTTATTATATTATCTATACTAGCAGACGCAGTACGGTAGTCCACGGCTGTGGCTATCTCTGTGTCGTCAGTGCTCGTCCATAATTGTATACCTACCTACCTGTGGTGGGGGGTTTTTTTCTATCTTCTTCATACTAGCAGTTTAGGAGTCTGCTGACAGTGTCCACCAGGTCCGTCATTATATTATATACCTACAGTAGTAATATATTTAGTATATTATCTATACTAGCAGACGCAGTACGGTAGTCCACGGCTGTACCTACCTCTGTGTCGTCACTCGTCCATAATTGTATACCTAACTGTGGTGGGTTTTTTTTTCTATCTTCTTCATACTAGTAGTTTAGCAGTCTGCTGACAGTGTCCACCAGGTCCGTCATTATATTATATATACCTACAGTAGTTATATATATTTTTTTTTATATCATTAATTATCATCTCTATACTAGCAGACGCAGTACGGTAGGCCACGGCTGTGGCTATCTCTGTGTCGTCAGTGCTCGTCCATAATTGTATACCTACCTACCTGTGGTGGAAGTTTTTTTCTATCTTCTTCATACTAGTAGTTTAGCAGTCTGCTGACAGTGTCCACCAGGTCCGTCATTATATTATATATACCTACAGTAGTTATATATATATTTTTTTTTATATTATTAATTATCATCTCTATACTAGCAGACGCAGTACGGTAGTCCACGGCTGTAGCTACCTCTGTGTCGTCAGTCACTCGTCATCCATAAGTATACTAGTATCCATCCATCTCCATTGTTTACCTGAGGTGCCTTTTAGTTGTGCCTATTAAAATATGGAGAACAAAAATGTTGAGGTTCCAAAAATAGGGAAAGATCAAGATCCACTTCCACCTCGTGCTGAAGCTGCTGCCACTAGTCATGGCCGAGACGATGAAATTCCATCAACGTCGTCTGCCAAGGCCGATGCCCAATGTCATAGTACAGAGCATGTAAAATCCAAAACACAAAAGATCAGTAAAAAAATGACTCAAAAATCTAAATAAAAATCGTCGGAGGAGAAGCGTAAACTTGCCAATATGCCATTTACCACACGGAGTGGCAAGGAACGGCTGAGGCCCTGGCCTATCTTCATGGCTAGTGGTTCAGCTTCACATGAGGATGGAAGCACTCAGCCTCTCGCTAGAAAAATGAAAAGACTTAAGCTGGCAAAAGCACAGCAAAGAACTGTGCGTTCTTCAAAATCACAAATCCACAAGGAGAGTCCAATTGTGTCGGTTGCGATGCCTGACCTTCCCAACACTGGACGTGAAGAGCATGCACCTTCCACCATTTGCACGCCCCCTGCAAGTGCTGGAAGGAGCACCCGCAGTCCAGTTCCTGATAGTCAGATTGAAGATGTCAGTGTTGAAGTACACCAGGATGAGGAGAATATGGGTGTTTCTGGCGCTGGGGAGGAAATTGACAAGGAGGATTCTGATGGTGAGGTGGTTTGTTTAAGTCAGGCACCCGGCGAGACACCTGTTGTCCGTGGGAGGAATATGGCCATTGACATGCCTGGTGAAAATACCAAAAAAATCAGCTCTTCGGTGTGGAAGTATTTCAACAGAAATGCGGACAACAGGTGTCAAGCCGTGTGTTGCCTTTGTCAAGCTGTAATAAGTAGGGGTAAGGACGTTAACCACCTCGGAACATCCTCCCTTATACGTCACCTGCAGCGCATTCATCATAAGTCAGTGACAAGTTCAAAAACTTTGGGCGACAGCGGAAGCAGTCCACTGACCAGTAAATCCCTTCCTCTTGTAACCAAGCTCACGCAAACCACCCCACCAACTCCCTCAGTGTCAATTTCCTCCTTCCCCAGGAATGCCAATAGTCCTGCAGGCCATGTCACTGGCAATTCTGACGAGTTCTCTCCTGCCTGGGATTCCTCCGATGCATCCTTGAGTGTAACGCCTACTGCTGCTGGCGCTGCTGTTGTTGCTGCTGGGAGTCGATGGTCATCCCAGAGGGGAAGTCGTAAGACCACTTTTACTACTTCCACCAAGCAATTGACTGTCCAACAGTCCTTTGCGAGGAAGATGAAATATCACAGCAGTCATCCTGCTGCAAAGCGGATAACTGAGGCCTTGGCATCCTGGGCAGTGAGAAACGTGGTTCCGGTATCCATCATTACTTCAGAGCCAACTATAGACTTGATTGAGGTACTGTGTCCCCGGTACCAAATACTATCTAGGTTCCATTTCTCTAGGCAGGCGATACCGAAAATGTACACAGACCTCAGAAAAAGACTCACCAGTGTCCTAAAAAATGCAGTTGTACCCAATGTCCACTTAACCACGGACATGTGGACAAGTGGAGCAGGGCAGACTCAGGACTATATGACTGTGACAGCCCACTGGGTAGATGTATTGACTCCCGCCGCAAGAACAGCAGCGGCGGCACCAGTAGCAGCATCTCGCAAACGCCAACTCTTTCCTAGGCAGGCTACGCTTTGTATCACCGCTTTCCAGAATACGCACACAGATGAAAACCTCTTACGGCAACTGAGGAAGATCATCACAGAATGGCTTACCCCAATTGGACTCTCCTGTGGATTTGTGGCATCGGACAACGCCAGCAATATTGTGCGTGCATTATATCTGGGCAAATTCCAGCACGTCCCATGTTTTGCACATACCTTGAATTTGGTGGTGCAGAATTATTTAAAAAACGACAGGGGCGTGCAAGAGATGCTGTCGGTGGCCACAAGAATTGCGGGACACTTTCGGCGTACAGGCACCACGTACAGAAGACTGGAGCAACACCAAAAACGCCTGAACCTGCCCTGCCATCATCTGAAGCAAGAAGTGGAAACGAGGTGGAATTCAACCCTCTATATGCTTCAGAGGATGGAGGAGCAGCAAAAGGCCATTCAAGCCTATACATCTGACCACGATATAGGAGGTGGAATGCACCTGTCTCAAGCGCAGTGGAGAATGATTTCAACGTTGTGCAAGGTTCTGCAACCTTTGAACTTGCCACACGTGAAGTCAGTTCAGACACTGCCAGCCTGAGTCAGGTCATTCCCGTCATCAGGCTTTTGCAGAAGAAGCTGGAGACATTGAAGGAGGAGCTAAGACAGAGCGATTCCGCTAGGCATGTGGGACTTGTGGATGGAGCCCTTCATTCGCTTAACCAGGATTCACGGGTGGTCAATCTGTTGAAATCAGAGCACTACATTTTGGCCACCGTGCTCGATCCTAGATTTAAAACCTACGTTGTATCTCTCTTTCCGGCAGACACAAGTCTGCAGGGGTTCAAAGACCTGCTGGTGAGAAAATTATCAAGTCAAGCGGAACTTGATCGGTCAACAGCTCCTCCTTCACAGTCTCCCGCAATTGGGGGTGCGAGGAAAAGGCTCAGAATTCCGAGCCCACCCGCTGGCGGTGATGCAGGGCAGTCTGGAGCGACTGCTGATGCTGACATCTGGTCCGGACTGAAGGACCTGCCAACGATTACGGACATGTCGTCTACTGTCACTGCATATGATTCTCTCACCATTGAAAGAATGGTGGAGGATTATATGAGTGACCGCATCCAAGTAGGCACGTCAGACAGTCTGTACGTATACTGGCAGGAAAAAGAGGCAATTTGGAGGCCCTTGCACAAACTGGCTTTATTCTACCTAAGTTGCCCTCCCACAAGTGTGTACTCCGAAAGAGTGTTTAGTGCCGCCGCTCACCTTGTCAGCAATCGGCGTACGAGGTTACTTCCAGAAAATGTGGAGAAGATGATGTTCATTAAAATGAATTATAATCAATTGCTCCGTGGAGACATTGACCAGCAGCAATTGCCTCCACAAAGTATACAGGGAGCTGAGATGGTGGATTCCAGTGGGGACGAATTGATAATCTGTGAGGAGGGGGATGTACACGGTGATGAATCGGAGGATGATGATGAGGTGGACATCTTGCCTCTATAGAGCCAGTTTGTGCAAGGAGAGATTTATTGCTTCTTTTTTGGTGGGGGTCCAAACCAACCCGTCATTTCAGTCACAGTCGTGTGGCAGACCCTGTCACTGAAATGATGGGTTGGTTAAAGTGTGCATGTCCTGTTTATACAACATAAGGGTGGGTGGGAGGGCCCAAGGCAATTCCACCTTGCACCTCTTTTTTCTTTTATTTTTCTTTGCGTCATGTGCTGTTTGGGGAGTGTTTTTTGGAAGGGCCATCCTGCGTGACACTGCAGTGCCACTCCTAGATGGGCCAGGTGTTTGTGTCGGCCACTTGGGTCGCTGAGCTTAGTCACACAGCTACCTCATTGCGCCTCTTTTTTTCTTTGCGTCATGTGCTGTTTGGGGAGTGTTTTTTGGAAGGGCCATCCTGCGTGACACTGCAGTGACACTCCTAGATGGGCCAGGTGTTTGTGTCGTCCACTTGGGTCGCTGAGCTTAGTCACACAGCTACCTCATTGCGCCACTTTTTTTCTTTGCGTCATGTGCTGTTTGGGGAGTGTTTTTTGGAAGGGCCATCCTGCGTGACACTGCAGTGCCACTCCTAGATGGGCCAGGTGTTTGTGTCGGCCACTTGGGTCGCTGAGCTTAGTCACACAGCTACCTCATTGCGCCTCTTTTTTTCTTTGCGTCATGTGCTGTTTGGGGAGTGTTTCTGGAAGGGCCATCCTGCGTGACAATGCAGTGCCACTCCTAGATGGGCCAGGTGTTTGTGTCGGCCACTTGGGTCGCTGAGCTTAGTCACACAGCTACCTCATTGCGCCTCTTTTTTTCTTTGCGTCATGTGCTGTTTGGGGAGTGTTTTTTGGAAGGGCCATCCTGCGTGACACTGCAGTGCCACTCCTAGATGGGCCAGGTGTTTGTGTCGGCCACTTGGGTCGCTGAGCTTAGTCACACAGCTACCTCATTGCGCCTCTTTTTTTCTTTGCGTCATGTGCTGTTTGGGGAGTGTTTTTTGGAAGGGCCATCATGCGTGACACTGCAGTGCCACTCCTAGATGGGCCAGGTGTTTGTGTCGGCCACTTGGGTCACTGAGCTTAGTCATCCAGCGACCTCGGTGCAAATTTTAGGACTAAAAATAATATTGTGAGGTGTGAGGTGTTAAGAATAGACTGAAAATTAGTGGAAATTATGGTTATTGAGGTTAATAATACTTTGGGATCAAAATGACTCCCAAATTCTATGATTTAAGCTGTTTTTTAGGGTTTTTTGAAAAAAACACCCGAATCCAAAACACACCCGAATCCGACAAAAAAAATTCGGTGAGGTTTAGCCAAAACGCGTTCGAACCCAAAACACGGCCGCGGAACCGAACCCAAAACCAAAACACAAAACCCGAAAAATTTCCGGTGCACATCTCTAGTGGCCATGCCATGTCACTGTGCAGGAGCCAGCACCGCTCACACACTAGTCCCCGGTGCAGCCCTCAACCCCCGGGACACCCGGAGCAACAAAATGTAGATTCAGGCCACCAGGCCACGCCCCTACCTATGAAACCATGCCTCCTTTTTACCATTGCGCTGCTTATCTGCGCGCACTGCATTACAATCTCCCTCGCCACCTCTCTGGGTGTCACCAGTGATAGTGACACCTCTGCCATGCTTGTAGCAGCTGGTCCTAAGATCTACACCTCAAGCCCTGAGTGTTTGCCCTTGTGACTTGTTGATCATCATAGCAAAGCAGATGCTTACAGAAAACTGCAGGGGCTTAGATTGAAAATAAAAAAAATTGATGGGTATAAGGTAGAGAGGAGCGGGTTCGGTTCTCCGAGAACCGAATTCCCCACGAACCCCACGAACTCCTCCTCCGAGGCAGGCTCGGTTGTTCCCGCCTGACTCGGAAAACCTGAACAAGGGAAAATGTCATCATCCCGCTGTCGGATTCTCGCGAGATTCGGATTCCATATAAAGAGCTGCGCGTTGCCGCCATTTTTACTCGTGCATTGAAGAGAGAGCGGAGAGGACGTGGCTATGTTCTCTCAGTGGAAATCTCAATATCAGTGCTCAGTATCAGTGGATACTTATTGCTGCTCAGTAATACTAGTAGTGTGTCTCTCCTGCTCAGTGTCAGTTCTCAGTAGTATCCTCATCAGTGCTCAGTATCACTGCTCATTGTCTTGTGCTGCATTGTTGTGCTCAGCATACTACAGTACATTACTAATAGTCCAGTGCTGCATCTTGCTGCTCAGTGTCAGTTCTAGTATCCTCATCAGTGCTCACTATCACTGCTCATTGCATTGTGGTGTTCTGTATACTACAGTAACATAGTAATATAGTAACATATAGTAACATAGTTTTTGAGGTTGAATAGAGGCAAATTGCCCATCGTGTTCAACCTGTTTTAAGTTGTGATGATTCTACATACTTGCTGAATAATGTTTTATGACTAGTTAGCTACTACAACTCATGTTACCCCCGGATTAACCATGTTGATATTTTAAGTATTATAACCTTGGATAGCTTTTTCATTCAGAAATGTATCCATTCCTTTTTTAAATCCAATTACAGAGTCCGCCATTACCACCTTCCCTGGCAGGGAATTCCACATCCTGATTGCCCTAACAGTGAAGATCATAGTATCTCACCTGGCAGGTAAGTAGGAGTTGGGCCAGAGCTGTGGAGGATTGCTGCTCGGGCACCCCCTGTCAAATGAAGGAGATCCAACTGAGGCAGCACAAGGGAACTCTCGAAAGAAGAACAAGGCTAGAGGAAGATCTGAGACAAAGAAATCTGACTTTTACCAGAGCTGACCAGAGGAAAGCACAAACACAGTCCCCCACTACCACAAATAATGCAGTCGAGTTTCCCACATTTGGGGAAATCACAGGGGTCAGCATACCCAGAATGCAATGAATGAACCTCACCCTGGGAGAACAATCTTCATGACCATGGTATCGCCTATGCAAAATAAGTATGATTTGGGATAGGGCTGGGGAGGGCCGCTGCTCAGGCACATCTCTGTCAAGTAAAGGAGTTTCAACTGAGGCAGCACAAGGGAACTCTCATCTGGGGACAACAACTGCAGGGAGAACACATATTTTCAGATGAACATGGGAGGGCATGAGACGATATTGCTGGACAGATTTCACTACTTATCCCCTGCTAAATTGGAGAAATTTCTACCTTTGATTGACCCGGACGGCACGAATTGGTCTCTCCACTTTGGACCCAACCTGCTATGGTGAGATTGAGAAATAAATCCCTACCTGCATGAAAAAGCTTGCACATTGTGCTTAAAAGAGGGACTTTCAAAAGCTGTCACTCACCAAACATCTATACTGTGGACCATAATTTGGAGAGAATCCTAGCCTGGGGTACTATTTAAATTCTCCTAGGGGATAAGTGATTGTCGTTGACCCATGAACTGAACGTTTTAAGCTGATGACTTATGAATTGAGTCTATTTTAGTCAAATACAGATGTCACAAATTCTATGTTTTTAAATAAATATTTAAATAAATATTTTAATAAATTGTTATATTAATTCAATATAAAACCTACCGTCCTTTTTGATTTGTATCTAATTATGTTATCTTGATTTTATGAGAGATTAGAGGGAATAACCCATTGGTACAACATAGCGCAGGTGTTTTTTCTTTTCTGCTATGGGAGGGCAGAAGGCTGCCTAATACTGAAGCACCCCCAAACAACAAACCAAATGCAACAACTAGTACAAGCATTCCTGGGGGAAGTTCTGCAGAAGACGGATTTGCATACGGTGATGTCATCCAAGCAGTGGGCCAAAGTTGGCTGGATCCCTCATCTGCATATGAAAAGAGAAAAGGGGTATGCAGGGCATGGCGGCCTTTTGCGGCGCTTGGATGACCCTTAGTTCGCATTAAACACCCCCACCCTCCTTCGGTGTGGGGCTCATGTTGACAATGCCCCAGCCCCTGAAGCATTCAAGCTGATTTCTTACAGCAGCTTGGCACTGTAACAGCTCCAGAGCTGCTCTGTAAGGCAAGTAAAAGGGTGTGTAGTTTGCATTGTGCATTGGAAGGCACAAAGTAAGCAGACAGGAGGAGAAGTCAGGATAGTGCACAAGGGTATAAAAGGGAGGGGCTCAAGAAAAAAGAAGTGGAAACAGACAGCAAACTAGGCTGGAGAGAGACCTGAGACAAAGAGATCTGAATTATACGAGAGCCGACCAGGGGAAACACAAATTATGCAGTCAAGTTTCCCACATTTGGGGAAATCGCAGGGGCAGCACACCCAGAGTGCAATGGGTGAGCCTTGCCCTGGAAGAAGCACCTTCATGATCATAGTATCTCACCTGGCAGGTAAGTAGGAGTTGGGCTTGAGCTGGGGAGGGTCGCTGCTCGGGCACCCCCCTGTCAAGTGAAGGAGATCCAACTGAGGCAGCACAAGGGAACTCTCGAAAGAAGAACAAGGCTAGAGGAAGATCTGAAACAAAGAAATCTGACTTTTACCAGAGCTGACCAGAGGAAAACACAAACACAGTCCCCCACTACCACAAATAATGCAGTCGAGTTACCCACATTTGGGGAAATCACAGGGGTCAGCATACCCAGAATGCAATGAATGAACCTCACCCTGGGAGAATAATCTTCATGACCATGGTATCTCATATGCAAAATAAGTATGATTTGGGATAGGGCTGGGGAGGGCCGCTGCTCAGGCACATCTCTGTCAAGTAAAGGAGATTCAACTGAGGCAGCACAAGGGAACTCTCATCTGGGGACAACAACTGCAGGGAGAACACATATTTTCAGATGAACATGGGAGGGCAGAAGGCTGCCTAATACTGAAGCACCCCCAAACAACAAACCAAATGCAACAACTAGTGCAAGCATTCCTGTTTGTTTCTGAAGCCAACTTTGACCCACTGCTTGGATGACATCACCATATGCAAATCCATCTGCTGCAGGCCTTCCCCCAGGAATGCTTGCACTCTTTATATGAAATCCGAATCTCGCGAGAATCCGACAGCGGGATGATGACATTTTCCCTTGTTCAGGTTTTCCGAGTCAGGCGGGAACAACCGAGCCTGCCTCGGAGGAGGAGTTCGTGGGGTTCGTGGGGAATTCGGTTCTCGGAGATCCGAACCCGCTCCTCTCTACCTTATACCCATCAATTTTTTTTATTTTCAATCTAAGCCCCTGCAGTTTTCTGTAAGCATCTGCTTTGCTATGATGATCAACAAGTCACAAGGGCAAACACTCAGGGCTTGAGGTGTAGATCTTAGGACCAGCTGCTACAAGCATGGCAGAGGTGTCACTATCACTGGTGACACCCAGAGAGGTGGCGAGGGAGATTGTAATGCAGTGCGCGCAGATAAGCAGCGCAATGGTAAAAAGGAGGCATGGTTTCATAGGTAGGGGCGTGGCCTGGTGGCCTGAATCTACATTTTGTTGCTCCGGGTGTCCCGGGGGTTGGGGGCTGCACCGGGGACTAGTGTGTGAGCGGTGCTGGCTCCTGCACAGTGACATGGCATGGCCACTAGAGATGTGCACCGGAAATTTTTCGGGTTTTGTGTTTTGGTTTTGGGTTCGGTTCCGCGGCCGTGTTTTGGGTTCGAACGCATTTTGGCTAAACCTCACCGAATTTTTTTTGTCGGATTCGGGTGTGTTTTGGATTCGGGTGTTTTTTTCAAAAAACCCTAAAAAACAGCTTAAATCATAGAATTTGGGAGTCATTTTGATCCCAAAGTATTATTAACCTCAATAACCATAATTTCCACTAATTTTCAGTCTATTCTTAACACCTCACACCTCACAATATTATTTTTAGTCCTAAAATTTGCACCGAGGTCGCTGGATGACTAAGCTCAGTGACCCAAGTGGCCGACACAAACACCTGGCCCATCTAGGAGTGGCACTGCAGTGTCACGCATGATGGCCCTTCCAAAAAACACTCCCCAAACAGCACATGACGCAAAGAAAAAAAGAGGCGCAATGAGGTAGCTGTGTGACTAAGCTCAGCGACCCAAGTGGCCGACACAAACACCTGGCCCATCTAGGAGTGGCACTGCAGTGTCACGCAGGATGGCCCTTCCAAAAAACACTCCCCAAACAGCACATGACGCAAAGAAAAAAAGAGGCGCAATGAGGTAGCTGTGTGACTAAGCTCAGCGACCCAAGTGGCCGACACAAACACCTGGCCCATCTAGGAGTGGCACTGCAGTGTCACGCAGGATGGCCCTTCCAAAAACACTCCCCAAACAGCACATGACGCAAAGAAAAAAAGAGGCGCAATGAGGTAGCTGTGTGACTAAGCTCAGCGACCCAAGTGGCCGACACAAACACCTGGCCCATCTAGGAGTGGCACTGCAGGGCAGGATGGCCCTTCCAAAAAACACTCCCCAAACAGCACATGACGCAAAGAAAAAAAGTGGCGCAATGAGGTAGCTGTGTGACTAAGCTCAGCGACCCAAGTGGACGACACAAACACCTGGCCCATCTAGGAGTGTCACTGCAGTGTCACGCAGGATGGCCCTTCCAAAAAACACTCCCCAAACAGCACATGACGCAAAGAAAAAAAGAGGCGCAATGAGGTAGCTGTGTGACTAAGCTCAGCGACCCAAGTGGCCGACACAAACACCTGGCCCATCTAGGAGTGGCACTGCAGTGTCACGCAGGATGGCCCTTCCAAAAAACACTCCCCAAACAGCACATGACGCAAAGAAAAATAAAAGAAAAAAGAGGTGCAAGGTGGAATTGCCTTGGGCCCTCCCACCCACCCTTATGTTGTATAAACAGGACATGCACACTTTAACCAACCCATCATTTCAGTGACAGGGTCTGCCACACGACTGTGACTGAAATGACGGGTTGGTTTGGACCCCCACCAAAAAAGAAGCAATAAATCTCTCCTTGCACAAACTGGCTCTATAGAGGCAAGATGTCCACCTCATCATCATCCTCCGATTCATCACCGTGTACATCCCCCTCCTCACAGATTATCAATTCGTCCCCACTGGAATCCACCATCTCAGCTCCCTGTATACTTTGTGGAGGCAATTGCTGCTGGTCAATGTCTCCACGGAGCAATTGATTATAATTCATTTTAATGAACATCATCTTCTCCACATTTTCTGGAAGTAACCTCGTACGCCGATTGCTGACAAGGTGAGCGGCGGCACTAAACACTCTTTCGGAGTACACACTTGTGGGAGGGCAACTTAGGTAGAATAAAGCCAGTTTGTGCAAGGGCCTCCAAATTGCCTCTTTTTCCTGCCAGTATACGTACGGACTGTCTGACGTGCCTACTTGGATGCGGTCACTCATATAATCCTCCACCATTCTTTCAATGGTGAGAGAATCATATGCAGTGACAGTAGACGACATGTCCGTAATCGTTGGCAGGTCCTTCAGTCCGGACCAGATGTCAGCATCAGCAGTCGCTCCAGACTGCCCTGCATCACCGCCAGCGGGTGGGCTCGGAATTCTGAGCCTTTTCCTCGCACCCCCAATTGCGGGAGACTGTGAAGGAGGAGCTGTTGACCGATCAAGTTCCGCTTGACTTGATAATTTTCTCACCAGCAGGTCTTTGAACCCCTGCAGACTTGTGTCTGCCGGAAAGAGAGATACAACGTAGGTTTTAAATCTAGGATCGAGCACGGTGGCCAAAATGTAGTGCTCTGATTTCAACAGATTGACCACCCGTGAATCCTGGTTAAGCGAATGAAGGGCTCCATCCACAAGTCCCACATGCCTAGCGGAATCGCTCTGTCTTAGCTCCTCCTTCAATGTCTCCAGCTTCTTCTGCAAAAGCCTGATGACGGGAATGACCTGACTCAGGCTGGCAGTGTCTGAACTGACTTCACGTGTGGCAAGTTCAAAAGGTTGCAGAACCTTGCACAACGTTGAAATCATTCTCCACTGCGCTTGAGACAGGTGCATTCCACCTCCTATATCGTGGTCAGATGTATAGGCTTGAATGGCCTTTTGCTGCTCCTCCATCCTCTGAAGCATATAGAGGGTTGAATTCCACCTCGTTTCCACTTCTTGCTTCAGATGATGGCAGGGCAGGTTCAGGCGTTTTTGGTGTTGCTCCAGTCTTCTGTACGTGGTGCCTGTACGCCGAAAGTGTCCCGCAATTCTTGTGGCCACCGACAGCATCTCTTGCACGCCCCTGTCGTTTTTTAAATAATTCTGCACCACCAAATTCAAGGTATGTGCAAAACATGGGACGTGCTGGAATTTGCCCAGATATAATGCACGCACAATATTGCTGGCGTTGTCCGATGCCACAAATCCACAGGAGAGTCCAATTGGGGTAAGCCATTCTGTGATGATCTTCCTCAGTTGCCGTAAGAGGTTTTCATCTGTGTGCGTATTCTGGAAAGCGGTGATACAAAGCGTAGCCTGCCTAGGAAAGAGTTGGCGTTTGCGAGATGCTGCTACTGGTGCCGCCGCTGCTGTTCTTGCGGCGGGAGTCAATACATCTACCCAGTGGGCTGTCACAGTCATATAGTCCTGAGTCTGCCCTGCTCCACTTGTCCACATGTCCGTGGTTAAGTGGACATTGGGTACAACTGCATTTTTTAGGACACTGGTGAGTCTTTTTCTGAGGTCTGTGTACATTTTCGGTATCGCCTGCCTAGAGAAATGGAACCTAGATAGTATTTGGTACCGGGGACACAGTACCTCAATCAAGTCTATAGTTGGCTCTGAAGTAATGATGGATACCGGAACCACGTTTCTCACTGCCCAGGATGCCAAGGCCTCAGTTATCCGCTTTGCAGCAGGATGACTGCTGTGATATTTCATCTTCCTCGCAAAGGACTGTTGGACAGTCAATTGCTTGGTGGAAGTAGTAAAAGTGGTCTTACGACTTCCCCTCTGGGATGACCATCGACTCCCAGCAGCAACAACAGCAGCGCCAGCAGCAGTAGGCGTTACACTCAAGGATGCATCGGAGGAATCCCAGGCAGGAGAGAACTCGTCAGAATTGCCAGTGACATGGCCTGCAGGACTATTGGCATTCCTGGGGAAGGAGGAAATTGACACTGAGGGAGTTGGTGGGGTGGTTTGCGTGAGCTTGGTTACAAGAGGAAGGGATTTACTGGTCAGTGGACTGCTTCCGCTGTCGCCCAAAGTTTTTGAACTTGTCACTGACTTATGATGAATGCGCTGCAGGTGACGTATAAGGGAGGATGTTCCGAGGTGGTTAACGTCCTTACCCCTACTTATTACAGCTTGACAAAGGCAACACACGGCTTGACACCTGTTGTCCGCATTTCTGTTGAAATACTTCCACACCGAAGAGCTGATTTTTTTGGTATTTTCACCAGGCATGTCAATGGCCATATTCCTCCCACGGACAACAGGTGTCTCGCCGGGTGCCTGACTTAAACAAACCACCTCACCATCAGAATCCTCCTTGTCAATTTCCTCCCCAGCGCCAGCAACACCCATATTCTCCTCATCCTGGTGTACTTCAACACTGACATCTTCAATCTGACTATCAGGAACTGGACTGCGGGTGCTCCTTCCAGCACTTGCAGGGGGCGTGCAAATGGTGGAAGGTGCATGCTCTTCACGTCCAGTGTTGGGAAGGTCAGGCATCGCAACCGACACAATTGGACTCTCCTTGTGGATTTGTGATTTTGAAGAACGCACAGTTCTTTGCTGTGCTTTTGCCAGCTTAAGTCTTTTCATTTTTCTAGCGAGAGGCTGAGTGCTTCCATCCTCATGTGAAGCTGAACCACTAGCCATGAAGATAGGCCAGGGCCTCAGCCGTTCCTTGCCACTCCGTGTGGTAAATGGCATATTGGCAAGTTTACGCTTCTCCTCCGACGATTTTTATTTAGATTTTTGAGTCATTTTTTTACTGATCTTTTGTGTTTTGGATTTTACATGCTCTGTACTATGACATTGGGCATCGGCCTTGGCAGACGACGTTGATGGAATTTCATCGTCTCGGCCATGACTAGTGGCAGCAGCTTCAGCACGAGGTGGAAGTGGATCTTGATCTTTCCCTATTTTTGGAACCTCAACATTTTTGTTCTCCATATTTTAATAGGCACAACTAAAAGGCACCTCAGGTAAACAATGGAGATGGATGGATACTAGTATACTTATGGATGACGAGTGACTGACGACACAGAGGTAGCTACAGCCGTGGACTACCGTACTGCGTCTGCTAGTATAGAGATGATAATTAATGATATAAAAAAAAATATATATATAACTACTGTAGGTATATATAATATAATGACGGACCTGGTGGACACTGTCAGCAGACTGCTAAACTACTAGTATGAAGAAGATAGAAAAAAACTTCCACCACAGGTAGGAAGGTATACAATTATGGACGAGCACTGACGACACAGAGATAGCCACAGCCGTGGCCTACCGTACTGCGTCTGCTAGTATAGAGATGATAATTAATGATATAAAAAAAATATATATAACTACTGTAGGTATATATAATATAATGACGGACCTGGTGGACACTGTCAGCAGACTGCTAAACTACTAGTATGAAGAAGATAGAAAAAAAAAACCACCACAGTTAGGTATACAATTATGGACGAGTGACGACACAGAGGTAGGTACAGCCGTGGACTACCGTACTGCGTCTGCTAGTATAGATAATATACTAAATATATTACTACTGTAGGTATATAATATAATGACGGACCTGGTGGACACTGTCAGCAGACTCCTAAACTACTAGTATGAAGAAGATAGAAAAAAAAACCCCACCACAGGTAGGTATACAATTATGGACGAGCACTGACGACACAGAGGTAGGTACAGCCGTGGACTACCGTACTGCATCTGCTAGTATAGATAATATAATAAATATATTACTACTGTAGGTATATAATATAATGACGGACCTGGTGGACACTGTCAGCAGACTGCTAAACTGCTAGTATGAAGAAGATAAAAAAAAAACCCCACCACAGGTAGGTAGGTATACAATTATGGACGAGCACTGACGACACAGAGATAGCCACAGCCGTGGACTACCGTACTGCGTCTGCTAGTATAGATAATATAATAAATATATTACTACTGTAGGTATATAATATAATGATGGACCTGGTGGACACTGTCAGTAGACTCCTAAACTACTAGTATGAAGAAGATAGAAAAAAAAAAACCACCACAGGTAGGTAGGTATACAATTATGGACGAGCACTGACGACACAGAGATAGCCACAGCCGTGGACTACCGTACTGCGTCTGCTAATATAGAGATGATAAAGATGAAAAAAAAAATATAACACTACTGCAGGTAAATATTTATATAATATATGTATGACGGACCTGCTGGACACTGTCAGCAGAATGCATTTATAGAATAAAAAAAAAACACCACAGGAGTGTTTAACTTTTTCAGGCAGACAATATACTGGTGGTCACACTGGCAGCAAAAGTGTGCACTGTACTCCTGCTATAACTGCTCCCCAGTCTCCCCCACAATTAAGCTGTGTGAGCAGTGAGCACTCAGCACAGTCAGATATACATAGATGATATATCATGCAGCACACTGAGGCTGAGCACAGATATGGTATGTGTATCGTTTTTTTTCAGGCAGAGAACGGATTATAAATAATAAAACTGGTGGTCACTATCAGCAAAACTCTGCACTACTGAGTACTCCTGACAAGTTCAACTGCTCCCCAAATTAGTAGTAAATCAAATGTCACTCGTCTCTATCTTCTAATCTAAACGGAGAGGACGCCAGCCACGTCCTCTCCCTATCAATCTCAATGCACGTGTGAAAATGGCGGCGACGCGCGGCTCCTTATATAGAATCCAAGTCTCGTGAGAATCCGACAGCGGGATGATGACGTTCGGGCGCGCTCGGGTTAACCGAGCAAGGCGAGAGGATCCGAGTCTGCTCGGACCCGAGCAAAAAAGGGTGAAGTTCGGGCGGGTTCGGATTCCGAGGAACCGAACCCGCTCATCTCTTATGGCCACCCAGCATGACGCCTCCCTTCTTGACCATGCTGTAATTGCAGTCGCACTGCAGTTCAGCGTGATCATAAAAAATGGTGTAGCCTCCTGCTGGTGCAGACTGTATGTGCGCGCAGGAAGCCGCCACCATTTTTGTGATCACAGCGGCTGAATGTGATGTCATACAGCTGCTGTGACCACGCCCCCTGTGTCTCCTCCATTGCAGACCCCATTTTGAAGCCTTGCCCCCGCACCGCTCCATCCCTGACTTGGAAATGGAGTGTTGCTGACCCCCCTCTCCCCCCCTGCCCCGATTGACAGGCAGAGGCGATCGCATTCTCTGCGGGGTGCTGCAGAAAATGCAGGCACATGCGTATGCTCTTAGCAATTTTTGCAGTTGGATCACTTATTGTGATTGCAATCCAACCTGAATCAGGCCCTATTACCTATCACAATGCGCTGCGGGCAGTACAAAATTGGTTTAATATAGGAGAAAACCCCCCAGACCTGTGCTCCTTAACTGTACCTGGTGGCTAGTGGAGCGGCTGCCCAGTAATCAGTGTCCACGCCAGTGCGCACACGGTCCACCCCCTACGGCCACGCTCCCCTTCATCAGCGGCCTCGTGATCCGGAAGGGCGGTGTGTGTGTGACTGACCTTAGGAAGAAACCGGAGCCTCCGCTGCAGTGACCCAGCAACCAGGGCACGGGAGTATACAGTGCCGCTGGGAGTGATGAAGCTGCAGTAAAGATGTCTATTAGACCTAGCCTGCTGCAGCCCTTGTAGATTCTCATAAAACAAGTTCTTCTTTTCTTGTCAAAATGAATAGCTAAGAATTGGCTTCCTGAGGCAGGCCCCTGTTAAGTGGCCTGCTACTGAAGGCACCAACTACAAACTGAGCTCCCTGTTCATGGAAGCGGGGTTATAGAGGAGGATGCGCTGAGCATCTTGGGAACAGTCAAAAGCTTTGAGTCGGTTGGTGCCTCAGATCAAGATCCTACTCTACACCCCAATGTGAATCCTTGTGGAGTCCTGTGTACCCCACAGAAGAAATTAATGTGTCACACCCATTGGCAGCAACCTTAGAATAGCTGCTGATGGGCACAATTGAGAAAGGAAGGGGGGGGGGGGGGACATTTGAATCCAGCACATAGATGCAATTCAAATATGTAATTTGTACCTTCCTATTTTAAAATATAATGGATGAACTTCACCCTGTGAGAACAATCTTCATGATCAAGAGATCTCATATGCAAAATAAGTATGAGTTGGGATAGGGCTGGGGAGGGTGGCTGCTCGGGCAGCCCCTCCCCCATCAAGTTAAGGAGATTCAACTGAGGAAGCACAAGGGAACTCTCGTCTGGGGACAACAACTGCAGGGAGACCACATCTTTTCAGATGAACATGGGAGGGCGGAAGGCTGCCTAATACTGAAGCACCATCAAATATCAAACCATATGCAACAACTAGTACAAGCATTCCTGGGGGAAGGTCTGCAGCAGACGGATTTGCATACGGTGATGTCATCCAAGCAGTGGGCCAAAGTTGGCTGGAACCCTCATCTGCATATGAAAAGAGAAAAGGGGCATGCAGGGCATGGCGGCCTTTTGCGGTGCTTGGATGACCCCTAGTTCGCATTAAACACCCCCACCCTCCTTTGGTGTGGGGCTCATGTTGGCTATGCCCCAGCCCCTGAAGCATTCAAGCTGATTTCTTGCAGCAGCTGGGCACTGTAACAGCTCCAGAGCTGCTCTGTAAGGCAACTAAAAGGGTGTGGGCCCTGCAGCACTACCTGTAGTTCGCATTGTGCGTTGGAAGGCACAAAGTAAGCAGACGGGAGAAGTCAGGATAGTGCGCAAGGGCATAGAAGGGAGTGGCTCCAGAAAAGAGAAGTGGAAACAGACAGCAAACTAGGCTGGAGAGAGACCTGAGACAAAGAGATCTGAATTATACGAGAGCCGACCAGGGGAAACACAAATTATGCAATCAAGTTTCCCACATTTGGGGAAATCACAGGAGCAGCACACCCAGAGTGCAATGGGTGAGCCTTGCCCTGGGAGAAGCACCTTCATGATCATAGTATCTCACCTGGCAGGTAAGTAGGAGTTGGGCTAGAGCTGGGGAGGGTCACTGCTCGGGCACCCCCCTGTCAAGTGAAGGAGATCCAACTGAGGCAGCACAAGGGAACTCTCGAAAGAAGAACAAGGCTAGAGGAATATATGAGACAAAGAAATCTGACTTTTACCAGAGCTGACCAGAGGAAAACACAAACACAGTCCCCCACTACCACAAAAAATGCAGGCGAGTTTCCCACATTTGGGGAAATCACAGGGGTCAGCATACCCAGAATGCAATGAATGAACCTCACCCTGGGTGAACAATCTTCATGACCATGGTGTCTCCTATGCAAAATAAGTATGATTTGGGATAGGGCTGGGAGGGCCGCTGCTCAGGCACATCTCTGTCAAGTAAAGGAGATTCAACTGAGGCAGCACAAGGGAACTCTCATCTGGGGACAACAACTGCAGGGAGAACACATATTTTCAGATGAACATGGGAGGGCAGAAGGCTGCCTAATACTGAAGCACCCCCAAACAACAAACCAAATGCAACAACTAGTGCAAGCATTCCTGGGGCAAGGCCTGCAGCAGATGGATTTGCATATGGTGATGTCATCCAAGCAGTGGGTCAAAGTTGGCTTCAACCCTCATCTGCATATGAAAAGAGAAAAGGGGCGTGCAGGGCATGGCGGCCTTTTGCGGTGCTTGGATTACCCCTAGTTCGCATTAAACACCCCCACCCACCTTTGGTGTGGGGCTCATGTTGGCCATGCCCCATCCCCTGAAGCATTCAAGCTGATTTCTTGCAGCAGCTGGGCACTGTAACAGCTCCAGAGCTGCTCTTTAAGGCAAGTAAAAGATTGTGTGGGCCCTGCAGCACTACCTGTAGTTTGCATTGTGCATTGGAAGGCACAAAGTAAGCAGACGGGAGGAGAAGTCAGGATAGTGCACAAGGGTATAGAAGGGAGGGGCTCAAGATAAAAGAAGTGGAAACAGACAGCAAACTAGGCTGGAGAAAGACCTGAGACAAAGAGATCTGAATTATACGAGAGCCGACCAGAGGAAACACAAATTATGCAGTCAAGTGTCCCACATTTGGGGAAATCGTAGGAGCAGCACACCCAGAGTGCAATGGGTGAGCCTTGCCCTGGGAGAAGCACCTTCCTGATCATAGTATCTCACCTGGCAGGTAAGTAGGAGTTGGGCTAGAGCTGGGGAGGGTCGCTGCTCGGGCACCCCCCTGTCAAGTGAAGGAGATCCACCTGAGGCAGCACAAGGGAACTCTCGAAAGAAGAACAAGGCTAGAGGAAAATCTGAGACAAAGAAATCTGAGTTTTAACAGAGCTGACCAGAGGAAAGCACAAACACAGTCCCCCACTACCACAAATAATGCAGTCGAGTTTCCCACATTTGGGTAAATCACAGGGGTCAGCATACCCAAAATGCAATGAATGAACCTCACCCTGGGAGAACAATCTTCATGACCATGGTATCTCCTATGCAAAATAAGTATGATTTGGGATAGGGCTGGGGAGGGCCGCTGCTCATGCACATCTCTGTCAAGTAAAGGAGATTCAACTGAGGCAGCACAAGGGAACTCTCATCTGGGGACAACAACTGCAGGGAGAACACATATTTTCAGATGAACATGGGAGGGCAGAAGGCTGCCTAATACTGAAGCACCCCCAAACAACAAACCAAATGCAACAACTAGTGCAAGCATTCCTGGGGGAAGTTCTGCAGAAGACGGATTTGCATACGGTGATGTCATCCAAGCAGTGGGCCAAAGTTGGCTGGAACCCTCATCTGCATATGAAAAGAGAAAAGGGGTATGCAGGGCATGGCGGCCTTTTGCGGCGCTTGGATGACCCTTAGTTCGCATTAAACACCCCCACCCTCCTTCGGTGTGGGGCTCATGTTGGCCATGCCCCATCCCCTGAAGCATTCAAGCTGATTTCTTGCAGCAGCTTGGCACTGTATCAGCTCCAGAGCTGCTCTGTAAGGCAAGTAAAAGGGTGTGGGCCCTGCAGCACTACCTGTAGTTTGCATTGTGCATTGGAAGGCACAAAGTAAGCAGACAGGAGGAGAAGTCAGGATAGTGCACAAGGGTATAAAAGCGAGTTTCCCACATTTGGGAAAATCACAGGGGTCAGCATACCCAGAATGCAATGAATGAACCTCACCCTGGGAGAACAATCTTCATGACCATGGTATCTCCTATGCAAAATAAGTATGATTTGGGATAGGGCTGGGGAGGGCCGCTGCTCAGGCACATCTCTGTCAAGTAAAGGAGATTCAACTGAGGCAGCACAAGGGAACTCTCATCTGGGGACAACAACTGCAGGGAGAACACATATTTTCAGATAAAAATCTTGGTCATGCTCTGGTTTCTCTTCAGAACGAACAAATCTTTCGCCTTTTATTAAAGATTTCCGTGGAGAGGAGCAAAACCGAGTTTTATCTCAATTTTTGCATGCCCCATCTTTTTGGGGTTTCTTTTATCGGTTTAAAGATAGAATGAGTGTGCTTTAATGTAAGCTCATTTGCATAGAAATGACAGTAAATGTTTGTTTCTTTTCAAACAGAACTTTCTTGACCATGCTACTTGCTTGAAAGATCTGGGAGCACATGGAATACAGTACAAACCATGCTTATAGCAAGGAGAAGCCAGGTGAGAAATCTGCTTACTTTCAAGTTGGGCGCTCACTTTGATCTGAATGAGGACTGCTGGCACAGCATTTAGGCGACAGGTGGAATCTTGGTCATGCTCTGGTTTCTCTTCAGAACGAACAAATCTTTCGCCTTTTATTAAAGATTTCTGTGGAGAGGAGCAAAACTGAGTTTTATCTCAATTTTTGCATGCCCCATATTATTGGGGTTTCTTTTATCAGTTTCTTGTTAGCTTTAATGTAAGTTTATTTGCATAACAATGACTATTAATGTCTGTTTCTTTTCAAGCAGAACTTTCTTGACCATTCTAATTGCTTGAAAGATCTGGGAGCACATGGAAAAGAGTACAAACCATGCTTATAGCAAGGGGAAGCCTGGTGAGAAATCTGCTTTCTTTCTTTCAAATTGGGTGCTCACTTTGCGCTGAATGAGGACTGCTGGCATGGCACTCAGGCGACAGGTGGAATCTTAGTCATACTCTGGTTTCTCTTCAAAACGAACAGATCTTTCGCCTTTTACTAAAGATTTCCGTGGAGAGGAGCAAAACTGAGTTTTATCTCAATTTTTGCATGCTCCGTCTTATTGGGGTTTCTTTTATCGGTTTAAAGATAGAACGAGTGTGCTTTAATGTAAGCTCATTTGCATAGAAATGACAGTAAATGTTTGTTTCTTTTCAAACAGAACTTTCTTGACTATACTAAATGCTTGAAAGATCTGGGAGCACATGGAAAAGAGTACAAACCATGTTTATAGCAAGGGGAAGCCTGGTGAGAAATCTGCTTTCTTTCTTTCAAATTGGGTGCTCACTTTGAGCTGAATGAGGACTGCTGGCATGGCACTCAGGCGACAGGTGGAATCTTGGTCATGTTCTGGTTTCTCTTCAGAATGAACAAATCTTTCGCCTTTTACTAAAGATTTCCGTGGAGAGGAGCAAAACTGAGTTTTATCTCAATTTTTGCATGCCCCATCTTATTGGGATTTTATTTTATCGGTTTAAAGATAGAACGAGTGTGCTTTAATGTAAGCTCATTTGCATAGAAATGACAGTAAATGTTTGTTTCTTTTCAAACAGAACTTTCTTGACCACACTAATTGCTTGAAAGATCTGGGAGCACATGGAAAAGAGTACAAACCATGTTTATAGCAAGGGGAAGCCTGGTGAGAAATCTGCTTTCTTTCTTTCAAATTGGGTGCTCACTTTGAGCTGAATGAGGATTGCTGGCATGGCACTCAGGCGACAGGTGGAATCTTGGTCATGCTCTGGTTTCTCTTCAAAACGAACAGATCTTTCGCCTTTTACTAAAGATTTCCGTGGAGAGGAGCAAAACTGAGTTTTATCTCAATTTTTGCATGCTCCGTCTTATTGGGGTTTCTTTTATCGGTTTAAAGATAGAACGAGTGTGCTTTAATGTAAGCTCATTTGCATAGAAATGACAGTAAATGTTTGTTTCTTTTCAAACAGAACTTTCTTGACTATACTAATTGCTTGAAAGATCTGGGAGCACATGGAAAAGAGTACAAACCATGTTTATAGCAAGGGGAAGCCTGGTGAGAAATCTGCTTTCTTTCTTTCAAATTGGGTGCTCACTTTGAGCTGAATGAGGACTGCTGGCATGGCACTCAGGCGACAGGTGGAATCTTGGTCATGTTCTGGTTTCTCTTCAGAACGAACAAATCTTTCGCCTTTTACTAAAGATTTCCGTGGAGAGGAGCAAAACTGAGTTTTATCTCAATTTTTGCATGCCCCATCTTATTGGGGTTTTATTTTATCGGTTTAAAGATAGAACGAGTGTGCTTTAATGTAAGCTCATTTGCATAGAAATGACAGTAAATGTTTGTTTCTTTTCAAACAGAACTTTCTTGACCACACTAATTGCTTGAAAGATCTGGGAGCACATGGAAAAGAGTACAAACCATGTTTATAGCAAGGGGAAGCCTGGTGAGAAATCTGCTTTCTTTCATTCAAATTGGGTGCTCACTTTCAGCTGAATGAGAACTGCTGGCATGGCACTCAGGCGACAGGTGGAATCTTGGTCATGCTCTGGTTTCTCTTCAGAACTAACAAATATTTTGCCTTTTATTAAAGATTTCCGTGGAGAGGAGCAAAACTGAGTTTTATCTCAATTTTTGCATGCCCCATATTATTGGGGTTTCTTTTATCAGTTTAAAGACAGAACGAGTGTGCTTTCTTGTTAGCTTTAATGTAAGTTTATTTGCATAACAATGACAGTAAATGTTGTTTCTTTTCAAACAGAACTTTCTTGACCATGCTACTTGCTTAAAGGTCTGGGAGCACATGGAAAACAGTACAAACCATGCAGTATCACAAGAGCCTTTATTTGATCTTTCATGAAGATAGAGCAGAATTGAGGACACGTCAACAATTTCTGCCGAAGGTGGTTCATCTTTCCACATGGTGCCTTTGGCCACTGACACCTTCGTTGAGTCAAAGTCTCTGGCTGTGGTCAGAACTTTGAAAATGTATGTCACCAGAACGGTTCAGATTAGGAAAACAGAGGCTCTGTTTGTCCTGTATGCTCCCAACAGGATTTGGTGTCCTGCTTCCATGCAGACCATTATGCGCTGGATCTGTGGTAAGATTCAGCATGCTCGTTCCACGGCAGGATTGCCGTTACTGAAGTAGGTGAAGACCCATTCTACTAGAAAGGTGGGTTCATCCTTGGCAGCTGGTCGGGGAGTCTCGGCATTGCAACTTTGCCGAGCAGCTATTTAGTAAACACTTTTGCTAAGTTTTACAAGTTTGATACCTTGGCTGATGATAACCTTAAGTTGGGTCATTCGGTGCTGCAGAGTCGTACGCACTCTCCCACCCGTTCAAGAGCTTTGGTATAACCCCATGGTTCTTAATGTGACCCCAGCATCCTCTAGGTCGTATGAGAAAATAGGATTTTAATACCTACCGGTAAATCCTTTTCTCTTAGTCTGTAGAGGATGCTGGGCACCCGTCCCAGTCCATACTGTGTCTGCAGTTATTACTTGTGGTTATACACATGTTGTGTTATGGTTCTGGTCAGCTTTTTGCTGCAATTGTTCATGCCGTTGGCTTGTGTTCTGTTGAATGCCACGTTCTGCGGCATGTTTAAGGTGTGAGCTGGTAAGATGCTCACCTTAGTTTAACAATAAATCCTTTCCTCGAAATGTCCGTCTCCCTGGGCACAGTTCCTATAACTGGAGTCTGGAGGAGGGGCATAGAGGGAGGAGCCAGTTCACACCCTTTGAAAGTCTTAAAGTGCCCATGTCTCTTGCGGATCCCGTCTATACCCCATGGTTCTTAATGTGACCCCAGCATCCTCTACGGACTAAGAGAAAAGAATGCCCTTGCGCACTATCCTGACTTCTCCTCCCGTCTGCTTACTTTGTGCCTTCCAACGCACAATGCGAACTACAGGTGGTGCTGCAGGGCCCACACCCTTTTACTTGCCTTACAGAACAGCTCTGGAGCTGTTACAGTGCCCAGCTGCTGCAAGAAATCAGCTTGAATGCTTCAGGGGATGGGGCATGGCCAACATGAGCCCCACACCAAAGGAGGGTGGGGGTGTTTAATGTGAACTAGGGGTCATCCAAGCACTGCAAAAGGCCGCCATGCCCTGCATGCCCCTTTTCTCTTTTCATATGCAGATGAGGGTTCCAGTCAACTTTGGCCCACTGCTTGGATAACATCACCGTATGCAAATCCGTCTGCTGCAGACCTTCCCCCAGGAATGCTTGTACTAGTTGTTGCATATGGTGCTTCAGTATTAGGCAGCCTTCCGCCCTCCCATGTTCATCTGAAAAGATGTGGTCTCCCTGCAGTTGTTGTCCCCAGACGAGAGTTCCCTTGTGCTTCCTCAGTTGAATCTCCTTAACTTGACGGGGGAGGTGCTGCCCGAGCAGCCCTCCCCAGCCCTATCCCAACTCATATTTATTTTGCATATGAGATCTCTTGATCATGAAGATTGTTCTCACAGGGTGAGGTTCATCCATTATATTTTAAAATAGGAAGGTACGAATTACATATTTGAATTGCATCTATGTGCTGGATTCAAATGTCCCCCCCCCCTTCCTTTCTCAATTGTGCCCGTCAGCAGCTATTCTAAGGTTGCTGCCAATGGGTGTGACACATTAATTTCTTCTGTGGGGTACACTGGACTCCACAAGGATTCACATTGGGGTGTAGAGTAGGATCTTGATCTGAGGCACCAACCGGCTCAAAGCTTTTGACTGTTCCCAAGAAGCTCAGTGCATTCTCCTCTATAACCCCGCTTCCATGAACAGGGAGCTCAGTTTGTAGTTGGTGCCTTCAGTAGCAGGCCAATTAACAGGGGCCTGCCTCAGGCAGCCTATTCTTAGCTATTAATTTTGACAAGAAAAGAAGAACTTGTTTTATGAGAATCTACAAGGGCTGCAGCAGGCTAGGTCTAATAGACATCTTTACTGCAGCTTCATCACTCCCAGCGGCGCTGTATACTCCCATGCCCTGGTTGCTGGGTCACTGCATCGGAGGCTCCGGTTTCATCCTAAGGTCAGTCACACACACACCACCCTTCCGGATCACGAGGCCGCTGCTGAAGGGGAGCGAGGCCGTAGGGGGTGGGCCGTGTGCGCACTGCGGTGGACACTGATTACTGGGCAGCCGCTCCACTAGCCACCAGGTACAGTTAAGGAGCACAGGTCTGGGGGTTTTTCTCCTATATTAACCCAATTTTGTACTGCCCGCAGCGCATTGTGATAGGTAATAGGGCCTGATTCAGGTTGGATTGCAATCACAATAAGCGATCCAACTGCAAAAATTGCTAAGAGCATACGCATGTGCCTGCATTTTCTGCGGCACCCCGCAGAGAATGTGATCGCCTCTGCCTGTCAATCGGGGCGGGGAAGGGGGGGAGAGGTGGGTCAGCAACACTCCATTTCCAAGTCAGGGATGGAGCGGTGCGGGGGCAAGGCTTCAAAATGGGGTCTGCAACGGAGGAGACACAGGGGGCGTGGTCACAGCGACTGTATGACATCACATTCAGCCGCTGTGATCACAAAAATGGTGGCGGCTTCCTGCGCGCACATACAGTCTGCACCAGCAGGAGCCTACACCATTTTTTATGATCACGCTGAACTGCAGTGCGACTGCAATTACAGCATGGTCAAGAAGGGAGGCGTCATGCTGGGTGGCCATGCCCTGTCACTTTGCAGGAGCCAGCACCGCTCACACACTAGTCCCCGGGTGCAGCCCCCAACCCCCGGGACACCCGGAGCAACAAAATGTAGATTCAGGCCACCAGGCCACGCCCCTACCTATGAAACCATGCCTCCTTTTTACCATTGCACTGCTTATCTGCGCGCACTGCATTACAATCTCCCTCGCCACCTCTCTGGGTGTCACCAGTGATAGTGACACCTCTGCCATGCTTGTAGCAGCTGGTCCTAAGATCTACGCCTCAAACCCTGAGTGTTTGCCCTTGTGACTTGTTGATCATCATAGCGAAGCAGATGCTTACAGAAAACTGCAGGGGCTTAGATTGAAAATAAAAAAATTGATAGGGTATAAGGTAGAGAGGAGCGGGTTCGGTTCTCCGAGAACCGAATTCCCCACGAACTCCACGTGGTTTACACTGGTCCGAGGCAGGCTCGGTTGTTCCCGCCTGACTCGGAAAACCTGAACAAGGGAAAATGTCATCATCCCGCTGTCGGATTCTCGCGAGATTCGGATTCCATATAAAGAGCTGCGCGTTGCTGCCATTTTTACTCGTGCATTGAAGAGAGAGCGGAGAGGACGTGGCTATGTTCTCTCAGTGGAAATCTCAATATCAGTGCTCAGTATCAGTGGTTACTTATTGCTGCTCAGTAATACTAGTAGTGTGTCTCTCCTGCTCAGTGTCAGTTCTCAGTAGTATCCTCATCAGTGCTCAGTATCACTGTTCATTGTCTTGTGCTGCATTGTGTTGCTCAGCATAATACAGTACATTACTAATAGTCCAGTGCTGCATCTTGCTGCTCAGTGTCAGTTCTAGTATCCTCATCAGTGCTCACTATCACTGCTCATTGCATTGTGGTGTTCTGTATACTACAATAACATAGTAATATAGTAACATAGTTTTTGAGGTTGAATAGAGGCAAATTGCCCATCGTGTTCAACCTGTTTTAAGTTGTGATGATTCTACATACTTGCTGAATAATGTTTTATGACTAGTTAGCTACTATAACTCATGTTACCCCCGGATTAACCATGTTGATATTTTAAGTATTATAACCTTGGATAGCTTTTTCATTCAGAAATGTATCCATTCCTTTTTTAAATCCAATTACAGAGTCCGCCATTACCACCTTCCCTGGCAGGGAATTCCACATCCTGATTGCCCTAACAGTAAAGAAACCTTTCCTCCATTGCGTTCTGAACTTTCCTCCAGTCGCAGCGAGTGACCACGTGTTCTTTTAATAAATAATTCCTCTGATAACTCTTTGTTATGTATCTTTACATATTTGAAGATATTAATAATATCTCCTCTTAGGCACCTCTTTTCTAGTGTATAAATATTCAGCCTAGTAAGTCTTTCCTTATAGTCCAGTACTTTAAGGCCTTTAATCAATTTAGTCTTCAGGATCTCTGACACTTCCATGAGCAGCAGAGTAGTGCAATGGAAGCATGCTGGGCCCATAACCCAGAGGTCGATTGATCGAAACTATCCTCTGCTATGTGCATTTTTTTTTTTATAATTAAAGTAATCAAAAACTGGGATTGATATTTTGGCACTTTTATTTTTACTTAAAGTACAATAACTTTTATCATTTTAATTTGTTTTAATAGTATATTGACAGCATTGTTTTCTTTAAAAAATCCACTTAATTTTCTTTACCCTATTACTGAAATGGTAATTGACAAAAACAAACTACATTGTCACCAGAAGAGCAATGCAAAATGTACAAGTGATATATGAAAATCATCTTCCATCTTGAATTTCAATGATGCATTGGGACAACAATTTGTGAGAAACATCTTCACCCATAAAGAAAGATTTTCTTAATTCCTTACCTGTGTGCTGATTAGATATCACCTTGTTTTCACATTAAACAGACTTCCCCATGAGGAAGCAGCAAGGATGCAGTGACGTTTCCTGGTGTCAACCTGTATTATTTCAGTAGACATTGAAATGAGGATGCATCTTTGATGCCTTTCCAATGAAGCAAGTTTAATTCAGTAATAGGTGAAAAACCATTCCTACAAAGGTGTTAATCAGAGACTTGGCTTTGTGGACACTTTTCAGAGAGCAAATTTGTTAGCATAAACATAAAATCAGAAAATGAAGAGCTGTTTAATCACTCAATTGGACTTTTCTGCCAGCATAATTTTTTTTCTCTGCAACTCACTGCTAAATTGTGCTTCCTAGCTGTTTTTTTATAAAATCACTTAATCAAATCTAACTCTGATTACATCAGAGAAGGCCAGGTACCCTACACCATAAGGGGGGTTTTTGAAATTTTGACTTGTCTACTTAAAGATCACCAAAATCTGATTACAAGGTCAATTACATCCCTGGGTGGGATTGAACCACCAACCTTTTGGTTAATAGCCAAACATGCTAACCGATTGCGCCACAGAGACACCTTGCGAAAGTCAATACTGACAAAGGCTAATAAGCATTCATCTAGAACGTTTCCTAGAAAAACTTTAAAAAGTCAATAATCTGGAGAATTTTTGTAAGAAACACATTGGTACTTTCCCATGATGAGTGAGTGCTTCAGGATTTCTTGCACTTACATGGGCTATTAACCAAAAGGTTGGTGGTTCAATCCCACCCAGGGATGTAATTGACCTTGTCATCAGATTTTGGTGATCTTTAAGTAGACAAGTCAAAATTTCAAACCCCCTCTTATGGTGTAGGGTACCTGGCCTTCTCTGACGTAATCAGAGTTAGATTTAATTAAGTGATTTTATAAAAAACAGCTAGGAAGCACAATTTAGCAGTGGGTTGCAGAGAAAAAAATAACATTTTAAACCTACCGGTAATTTTTTTTTCTCGTAGTCCGTAGAGGATGATGGGGACTCCGTAAGGACCATGGGGGATAGACGGGCTCCGCAGCAGACATGGGCACTTTAAGAAAGACTTTAGATCTGGGTGTGCACTGGCTCCTCCCTCTATGCCCCTCCTCCATACCTCAGTTAGAGAAACTGTGCCCAGAGGAGACGGACAGTACGAGGAAAGGATTTTTGTTAATCCAAGGTCAAGATTCATACCAGCCACACCAATCACACCGTATAACTTGTGATATACTACCCAGTTAACAGTATGAAAACAACATAGCATCAGTCCAAGACCGATGAAAACTAACATATAACCCTTATGTAAGCAATAACTATATATAAGTCTTGCAGAAGTAGACCGCACTTGGGACGGGCACCCAGCATCCTCTACGGACTACGAGAAAAAGATTTACCGGTAGGTTTAAAATCTAATTTTCTCTTACGTCCTAGAGGATGCTGGGGACTCCGTAAGGACCATGGGGATTATACCAAAGCTCCCAAACGGGCAGGAGAGTGCGGATGACTTTGCAGCACCGATTGAGCAAACAGGAGGTCCTCCTCAGCCAGGGTATCAAACTTATAGAACTTTGCAAAGGTGTTTGAACCAACTTTGACCCACTGCTTGGATGACATCACCATATGCAAATCCATCTGCGGCAGGCCTTCCCCCAGGAATGCTTGCACTAGTTGTTGCATTTGGTTTGTTGTTTGGGGGTGCTTCAGTATTAGGCAGCCTTCTGCCCTCCCATGTTCATCTGAAAATATGTGTTCTCCCTGCAGTTGTTGTCCCCAGATGAGAGTTCCCTTGTGCTGCCTCAGTTGAATCTCCTTTACTTGACAGAGATGTGCCTGAGCAGCGGCCCTCCCCAGCCCTATCCCAAATCATACTTATTTTGCATAGGAGATACCATGGTCATGAAGATTGTTCTCCCAGGGTTAGGTTAATTCATTGCATTCTGGGTATGCTGACCCCTGTGATTTCCCCAAATGTGGGAAACTCAACTGCATTATTTGTGGTAGTGGGGGACTGTGTTTGTGCTTTCCTCTGGTCAGCTCTGGTAAAAGTCAGATTTCTTTGTCTCAGATCTTCCTCTAGCCTTGTTCTTCTTTTGAGAGTTCCCTTGTGCTGCCTCAGTTGGATCTCCTTCACTTGACAGGGGGGTGCCCGAGCAGCGACCCTCCCCAGCTCTAGCCCAACTCCTACTTACCTGCCAGGTGAGATACTATGATCATGAAGATGCTTCTCCCAGGGCAAGGCTCACCCATTGCACTCTGGGTGTGCTGCCCCTGCGATTTCCCCAAATGTGGGAAACTTGACTGCATAATTTGTGTTTCCCCTGGTCGGCTCTCATATAATTCAGATCTCTTTGTCTCAGGTCTCTCTCCAGCCTAGTTTGCTGTCTGTTTCCACTTCTTTTTTCTTGAGCCCCTCCCTTCTATACCCTTGTGCACTATCCTGACTTCTCCCGTCTGCTTACTTTGTGCCTTCCAACGCACAATACAAACTACAGGTAGTGCTGCAGGGCCCACACCCTTTTACTTGCTTTACAGAGCAGCTCTGGAGCTGTTACAGTGCCCAGCTGCTGCAAGAAATCAGCTTGAATGCTTCAGGGGCTGGGGCATAGCCAACATGAGCCCCACACCGAAGGAGGGTGGAGGTGTTTAATGCGAACTAGGGGTCATCCAAGCGCCGCAAAAGGCCGCCATGCCCTGCACACCCCTTTATTCTTTTCATATGCAGACGAGGGTTGAAGCCAACTTTGACCCACTGCTTGGATGACATCACCATATTCAAATCCATCTGCTGCAGGCCTTCCCCCAGGAATGCTTGCACTAGTTGTTGCATTTGGTTTGTTGTTTGGGGGTGCTTCAGTATTAGGCAGCCTTCTGCCCTCCCATGTTCATCTGAAAATATGTGTTCTCCCTGCAGTTGTTGTCCCCAGATGAGAGTTCCCTTGTGCTGCCTCAGTTGAATCTCCTTTACTTGACAGAGATGTGCCTGAGCAGCGGCCCTCCCCAGCCCTATCCCAAATCATACTTATTTTGCATAGGAGATACCATGGTCATGAAGATTGTTCTCCCAGGGTTAGGTTCATTCATTGCATTCTGGGTATGCTGACCCCTGTGATTTCCCCAAATGTGGGAAACTCAACTGCATTATTTGTGGTAGTGGGGGACTGTGTTTGTGCTTTCCTCTGGTCAGCTCTGGTAAAAGTCAGATTTCTTTGTCTCAGATCTTCCTCTAGCCTTGTTCTTCTTTTGAGAGTTCCCTTGTGCTGCCTCAGTTGGATCTCCTTCACTTGACAGGGGGGTGCCCGAGCAGCGAACCTCCCCAGCTCTAGCCCAACTCCTACTTACCTGCCAGGTGAGATACTATGATCATGAAGATGCTTCTCCCAGGGCAAGGCTCACCCATTGCACTCTGGCTGTGCTGCCCCTGCGATTTCCCCAAATGTGGGAAACTTGACTGCATAATTTGTGTTTCCCCTGGTCGGCTCTCATATAATTCAGATCTCTTTGTCTCAGGTCTCTCTCCAGCCTAGTTTGCTGTCTGTTTCCACTTCTTTTTTCTTGAGCCCCTCCCTTCTATACCCTTGTGCACTATCCTGACTTCTCCCATCTGCTTACTTTGTGCCTTCCAACGCACAATGCAAACTACAGGTAGTGCTGCAGGGCCCACACCCTTTTACTTGCTTTACAGAGCAGCTCTGGAGCTGTTACAGTGCCCAGCTGCTGCAAGAAATCAGCTTGAATGCTTCAGGGGCTGGGGCATAGTCAACATGAGCCCCACACCGAAGGAGGGTGGAGGTGTTTAATGCGAACTAGGGGTCATCCAAGCGCCGCAAAAGGCCGCCATGCCCTGCACACCCCTTTTTTCTTTTCATATGCAGACGAGGGTTGAAGCCAACTTTGACCCACTGCTTGGATGACATCACCATATGCAAATCCATCTGCTGCAGGCCTTCCCCCAGGAATGCTTGCACTAGTAGTTGCATTTGGTTCGTTGTTTGGGGGTGCTTCAGTTTTAGGCAGCCTTCTGCCCTCCCATGTTCATCTGAAAATATGTGTTCTCCCTGCAGTTGTTGTCCCCAGATGAGAGTTCCCTTGTGCTGCCTCAGTTGAATCTCCTTTACTTGACAGAGATGTGCCTGAGCAGCGGCCCTCCCCAGCCCTATCCCAAATCATACTTATTTTGCATAGGAGATACCTTGGTCATGAGGATTTTTCTCCCAGGGTGAGGTTCATTCATTGCATTCTGGGTATGCTGACCCCTGTGATTTCCCCAAATGTGGGAAACTCGACTGCATTATTTGTGGTAGTGGGGGACTGTGTTTGTGCTTTCCTCTGGTCAGCTCTGGTAAAAGTCAGATTTCTTTGTCTCAGATCTTCCTCTAGCCTTGTTCTTCTTTCGAGAGTTCCCTTGTGCTGCCTCAGTTGGATCTCCTTCACTTGACAGGGGGTGCCCAAGCAGCAATCCTCCACAGCTCTAGCCCAACTCCTACTTACCTGCCAGGGGAGATACTATGATCTTCACTGTTAGGGCAATCAGGATGTGGAATTCCCTGCCAGGGAAGGTGGTAATGGCGGACTCTGTAATTGGATTTAAAAAAGGAATGGATACATTTCTGAATGAAAAAGCTATCCAAGGTTATAATACTTAAAATATCAACATGGTTAATCCGGGGGTAACATGAGTTGTAGTAGTTAACTAGTCATAAAACATTATTCAGCAAGTATGTAGAATCATCACAACTTAAAACAGGTTGAACACGATGGGCAATTTGCCTCTTTTCAACCTCAAAAACTATATTACTATATGTTACTATATTACTATGTTACTGTAGTATACAGAACACCACAATGTAATGAGCAGTGATAGTGAGCACTGATGAGGATACTAGAACTGACACTGAGCAGCAAGATGCAGCACTGGACTATTAGTAATGTACTGTAGTATGCTGAGCACCACAATGCAGCACAAGACAATGAGCAGTGATACTGAGCACTGATGAGGATACTACTGAGAACTGACACTGAGCAGGAGAGACACACTACTAGTATTACTGAGCAGCAATAAGTAACCACTGATACTGAGCACTGATATTGAGATTTCCACTGAGAGAACATAGCCACGTCCTCTCCGCTCCCTCTTCAATGCACGAGTAAAAATGGCGGCAACGCGCAGCTCTTTATATGAAATCCGAATCTCGCGAGAATCCGACAGCGGGATGATGACATTTTCCCTTGTTCAGGTTTTCCGAGTCAGGCGGGAACAACCGAGCCTGCCTCGGACCAGTGTAAACCACGTGGAGTTCGTGGGGAATTCGGTTCTCGGAGAACCGAACCCGCTCCTCTCTACCTTATACCCATATATTTTTTTATTTTCAATCTAAGCCCCTGCAGTTTTCTGTAAGCATCTGCTTCGCTATGATGATCAACAAGTCACAAGGGCAAACACTCAGGGCTTGAGGCGTAGATCTTAGGACCAGCTGCTACAAGCATGGCAGAGGTGTCACTATCACTGGTGACACCCAGAGAGGTGGCGAAGGAGATTGTAATGCAGTGCGCGCAGATAAGCAGCGCAATGGTAAAAAGGAGGCATGGTTTCATAGGTAGGGGCGTGGCCTGGTGGCCTGAATCTACATTTTGTTGCTCCGGGTGTCCCGGGGGTTGGGGGCTGCACCCGGGGACTAGTGTGTGAGCGGTGCTGGCTCCTGCACAGTGACAGGACATGGCCACCCAGCATGACGCCTCCCTTCTTGACCAATCTGTAATTGCAGTTGCACTGCAGTTCAGCGTGATCATAAAAAATGGTGTAGCCTCCTGCTGGTGCAGACTGTATGTGCGCGCAGGAAGCCGCCACCATTTTTGTGATCACAGCGGCTGAATGTGATGTCATACAGCCGCTGTGACCACGCCCCCTGTGTCTCCTCCGTTGCAGACCCCATTTTGAAGCCTTGCCCCCGCACCGCTCCATCCCTGACTTGGAAATGGAGTGTTGCTGACCCCCCTCTCCCCCCCTGCCCCGATTGACAGGCAGAGGCGATCGCATTCTCTGCGGGGTGCCGCAGAAAATGCAGGCACATGCGTATGCTCTTAGCAATTTTTGCAGTTGGATCGCTTACTGTGATTGCAATCCAACCTGAATCAGGCCCTATTACCTATCACAATGCGCTGCGGGCAGTACAAAATTGGTTTAATATGGGAGAAAAAACCCCAGACCTGTGCTCCTTAACTGTACCTGGTGGCTCGTGGAGCGGCTGCCCAGTAATCAGTGTCCACGCCAGTGCGCACACGGTCCACCCCCTACGGCCACGCTCCCCTTCATCAGCGGCCTCGTGATCCGGAAGGGCGGTGCGTGTGTGACTGACCTTAGGAAGAAACCGGAGCCTCCGCTGCAGTGACCCAGCAACCAGGGCACGGGAGTATACAGCGCCGCTGGGAGTGAAGAAGCTGCAGTAAAGATGTCTATTAGACCTAGCCTGCTGCAGCCCTTGTAGATTCTCATAAAAAAAGTTCTTATTTTCTTGTCAAAATTAATAGCTAAGAATAGGCTGCCTGAGGCAGGCCCCTGTTAAGTGGCCTGCTACTGAAGGCACCAACTACAAACTGAGCTCCCTGTTCATGGAAGCGAGGTTATAGAGGAGAATGCGCTGAGCATCTTGGGAACAGTCAAAAGCTTTGAGCCGGTTGGTGCCTCAGATCAAGATCCTACTCTACACCCCAATGTGAATCCTTGTGGAGTCCAGTGTACCCCACAGAAGAAATTAATGTGTCACACCCATTGGCAGCAACCTTAGAATAGCTGCTGACGGGCACAATTGAGAAAGGAAGGGGGGGGGGCATTTGAATCCAGCACATAGATGCAATTCAAATATGTAATTTGAACCTTCCTATTTTAAAATATAATGGATGAACTTCACCCTGTGATAACAATCTTCATGATATAGAGATCTCATATGCAAAATAAGTATGAGTTGGGATAGGGCTGGGGAGGGTGGCTGCTCGGGCAAGCCCCTCCCCCGTCAAGTTAAGGAGATTCAACTGAGGAAGCACAAGGGAACTCTCGTCTGGGGACAACAACTGCAGGGAGACCACATTTTTTCAGATGAACATGGGAGGGCGGAAGGCTGCCTAATACTGAAGCACCATCAAATATCAAACCATATGCAATAACTAGTACAAGCATTCCTGGGGGAAGGTCTGCAGGAGACGAATTTGCATACGGTGATGTCATCCAAGCAGTGGGCCAAAGTTGGCTGGAACCCTCATCTGCATATGAAAAGAGAAAAGGGTTATGCAGGGCATGGCGGCCTTTTGCGGCGCTTGGATGACCCCTAGTTCGCATTAAACACCTCCACCCTCCTTCGGTGTGGGGCTCATGTTGGCTATGCCCCAGCCCCTGAAGCATTCAAGCTGATTTCTTGCAGCAGCTGGGCACTGTAACAGCTCCAGAGCTGCTCTGTAAGGCAAATAAAAGGGTGTGGGCCCTGCAGCACTACCTGTAGTTCGCATTGTGCGTTGGAAGGCACAAAGTAAGCAGACGGGAGAAGTCAGGATAGTGCGCAAGGGCATAGAAGGGAGCGGCTCAAGAAAAGAGAAGTGGAAACAGACAGCAAACTAGGCTGGAGAGAGACCTGAGACAAAGAGATCTGAATTATACGAGAGCCGACCAGGGGAAACACAAATTATGCAGTCAAGTTTCCCATATTTGGGGAAATCGCAGGGGCAGCACACCCAGAGTGCAATGGTTGAGCCTTGCCCTGGGAGAAGCACCTTCAAGATCATAGTATCTCACCTGGCAGGTAAGTAGGAGTTGGGCTAGAGCTGGGGAGGGTCGCTGCTCGGGCACCCCCCTGTCAAGTGAAGGAGATCCAACTGAGGCAGCACAATGGAACTCTCGAAAGAAGAACAAGGCTAGAGGAAGATCTGAGACAAAGAAATCTGACTTTTACCAGAGCTGACCAGCGGAAAACACAAACACAGTCCCCAACTACCACAAATAATGCAGGCGAGTTTCCCACATTTGGGTAAATCACAGGGGTCAGCATACCCAGAATGCAATGAATGAACCTCACCCTGGGTGAACAATTTTCATGACCATGGTGTCTCCTATGCAAAATAAGTATGATTTGGGATAGGGCTGGGGAGGGCCGCTGCTCAGGCACATCTCTGTCAAGTAAAGGAGATTCAACTGAGGCAGCACAAGGGAACTCTCATATGGGGACAACAACTGCAGGGAGAACACATATTTTCAGATTAACATGGGAGGGCAGAAGGCTGCCTAATACTGAAGCACCCCCAAACAACAAACCAAATGCAACAACTAGTGCAAGCATTCCTGGGGGAAGGCCTGCAGCAGATGGATTTGCATATGGTGATGTTATCCAAGCAGTGGGTCAAAGTTGGCTTCAACCCTCATCTGCATATGAAAAGAGAAAAGGGGCGTGCAGGGCATGGCGGCCTTTTGCGGTGCTTGGATGACCCCTAGATCGCATTAAACACCCCCACCCTCCTTTGGTGTGGGGCTCATGTTGGCCATGCCCCATCCCATGAAGCATTCAAGCTGATTTCTTGCAGCAGCTGGGCACTGTAACAGCTCCAGAGCTGCTCTGTAAGGCAAGTAAAAGGGTGTGGGCCCTGCAGCACTACCTGTAGTTTGCATTGTGCATTGGAAGGCACAAAGTAAGCAGACGGGAGGAGAAGTCAGGATAGTGCACAAGGGTATAGAAGGGAGGGGCTCAAGAAAAAAGAAGTGGAAACAGAGAGCAAACTAGGCTGGAGAGAGACCTGAGACAAAGAGATCTGAATTATACGAGAGCCGACCAGAGGAAACACAAATTATGCAGTCAAGTGTCCCACATTTGGGGAAATCGTAGGAGCAGCACACCCAGTGTGCAATGGGTGAGCCTTGCCCTGGGAGAAGCACCTTCCTGATTATAGTATCTCACCTGGGTGTGCTGCCCCTGCGATTTCCCCAAATGTGGGAAACTTGACTGCATAATTTGTGTTTCCCCTGGTCGGCTCTCATATAATTCAGATCTCTTTGTCTCAGGTCTCTCTCCAGCCTAGTTTGCTGTCTGTTTCCACTTCTTTTTTCTTGAGCCCCTCCCTTCTATACCCTTGTGGACTATCCTGACTTCTCCTCCTGTCTGCTTACTTTGTGCCTTCCAATGCACAATGCAAACTACAGGTAGTGCTGCAGGGCCCACACCCTTTTACTTGCCTTACAGAGCAGCTCTGGAGCTGTTACAGTGCCAAGCTGCTGCAAGAAATCAGCTTGAATGCTTCAGGGGCTGGGGCATGGCCAACATGAGCCCCACACCGAAGGAGGGTGGGGGTGTTTAATGCGAACTAAGGGTCATCCAAGCGCCGCAAAAGGCCGCCATGCCCTGCATACCCCTTTTCTCTTTTCATATGCAGATGAGGGTTCCAGCCAACTTTGGCCCACTGCTTGGATGACATCACTATATGCATATCCGTCTTCTGCAGACCTTCCCCCAGGAATGCTTGTACTAGTTGTTGCATTTGGTTTGTTGTTTGGGGGTGCTTCAGTATTAGGCAGCCTTCTGCCCTCCCATGTTCATCTGAAAATATGTGTTCTCACTGCAGTTGTTGTCCCCAGATGAGAGTTCCCTTGTGCTGCCTCAGTTGAATCTCCTTTACTCTAAAACTTGTAAAACTTAGCAAAAGTGTTTACTAAATAGCTGCTCGGCAAAGTTGCAATGCCGAGACTCCCCGACCAGCTGCCCAGGATGAACCCACCTTTCTAGTAGAATGGGTCTTCACCTAATTCAGTAACGGCAATCCTGCCGTGGAATGAGCATGCTGAATCTTACCACAGATCCAGCGCATAATTGTCTACATGGAAGCAGGACACCCAATCCTGTTGGGAGCATACAGGACAAACAGAGCCTCTGTTTTCCTAATCTGAACCGTTCTGGTGACATAAATTTTCAAAGTTCTGACCACAGCCAGAGACTTTGACTCAACGAAGGTGTCAGTGGCCAAAGGCACCATGTGGAAAGATGAACCACCTTCGGCAGAAATAGTTGACGTGTCCTCAATTCTGCTCTATCTTCATGAAATATCAAATAAAGGCTCTTGTGATACTGCATGGTTTGTACTGTTTTCCATGTGCTCCCAGATCTTTCAAGCAAGAAGCATGGTCAAGAAAGTTCTGTTTGAAAAGAAACAACATTTACTGTCATTGTTATAGAATTTGGGAGAAAAAACAAGAAGAAATCTGCACTGTTGACGCACTGGACAGAATGAATGAATCATAAAATATAACCTTTATTAAGTATGTATTAAAATTGGATAAATATTAATATTATTATCCCAAACTGCAGTGAAACATAAAGGTTAAAATCACAGAACTAACATACATGTGCATAAGAAGAATAAAGAGATGTGAAAAAAAGGTTTAAAAAGCGTGTCCGTGTGTGATTATTTTTGAAGGCACAACCCTGGCGGGGTTGTTTATATAGATATATATGTTGCTAATAATCACTTTCTAGCGTAATGTTATTAAATAGCTGTTAGTATCTATGTCGTCAGGTACCACTGGGTCGTATCCTATATACTCCTGTGGGAAACTTGACTGCATAATTTGTGTTTCCCCTGGTCGGCTCTCGTATAATTCAGATCTCTTTGTCTCAGGTCTCTCTCCAGCCTAGTTTGCTGTCTGTTTCCACTTCTCTTTTCTTGAGCCGCTGCCTTCTATGCCCTTGTGCACTCTCCAGACTTCTCCTGTCTGCTTACTTTGTGCCTTCCAACGCACAATGCAAACTACAGGTAGTGCTGCAGGGCCCACACCCTTTTACTTGCCTTACAGAGCAGCTCTGGAGCTGTTACAGTGCCCAGCTGCAGCAAGAAATCAGCTTGAATGCTTCAGGGGCTGGGGCATAGCCAACATGAGCCCCACACCGACGGAGGGTGGAGGTGTTTA